>NC_142515.1:63155735-63463823 GCF_057876585.1 Rhinolophus sinicus | reverse complement strand
AGACTAGAAGACATAGCAACCCTACCTAATACATAGAAACAAACAAAGAAAAGCAGCCAAAATGAGGAAACAAAGGAATATGTCCCAAATGAAAGAACATGAGAAAACTCCAGAAAAAGAGCTAAACAAAATGGAGGCAAGCAACTTCCCAGATACAGAGATCAAAACAATGGTTAACGAGGATGCTCAAGAAACTTAGTGAGAAGTTCAACAAGATATAACAAGCATAAAAAAGGACATGGAAACCATTTTTTTTTTAAAAAGTCAGGATTTCCGGAAAAATGGCGGCGTGAGGTGAGCCTCTGTAAAGCTCCCCTGGAATTTACAAAGAATCGAACAACAAAAACTCCACAAAGGACTCCCTGCACAGCAGACAGGCAAGACGAAGAGGCCCACTACCGACTGAAATCACCTACAGGTGGGAGATTCGCGCGAGTGGAGGGAGGAGGAAAGGGAGAGGGAGAAGTATGCGAAGACGGAGCCCCGCGGGCGCAGGACGCAGACCTAGCTCAGTGCGCCGAGCTCGCTGCTTCCCAGAACTACCGCAGCTGTGGGAGATCGGACTGCTAGGGTTCCGCCAGGGCTCCACAGGGCTGAGGGGACAGCATATAACACAGCTGAACCCAACGCTCACAGCAGAGACCTCGGAGAAAAGACTGAGGGAAAAAGGCTGAAAACGGTGGTTTAAGCCCTCACTGCCAAGCAGAGAACGGAGCCTTAGGCACTGAGACTAGCCGCCCCCTCCCTATCCTCCCAGAGCTCGCCCCGCCCCCACCTGCCCGGTGCTAGAAGCAAAACAGTAGCAGTGTCAGATCAAAACAACAGAAAATTTGCTGTTTTGAGAACTGTGGACCGCAGACACAAATTCACAGCCCAACTACTTCCCGCAAAGGGGAGGGAGCTGTGGAAGCAGGACCGGCTATGGTGGTGGTCGCCACCATTGCTCTGGGCCAACTCTCACAACTCACTCTGCCCCTGACCCCACCTATCTGGGCGGATCCCTGCAGGAGTAAACAGAACTGCTGAAACATATGGGCTCTGAATCAGGAGCTGGAAGAGCTTTGGAACATCAAAAGCTCTCCGCATACCCACCGGGACACTACGCCCTGTGACCTAGACGAACTATTAACAGAGGAGAAGCCCGTCTCCCAGGGAATCCCCCCATTGTGTGAGAAGCAGGAATAGTGCAGAGAAAACATAGCACTACCGTGTGGGAGAAGAAAAATAAATTGCAGTTGGAGAAATAATAAAACATTCTACCAACAAGTACTGGAAAACAAAAGAAAGACCTCTTCCTATCAACCTGTTGCAGAAGTCACTCCTGTAGATGTCTAGGAAGAGAAATAGTAAACCAGTAATTGCCATGAATAACCAAGGCAACAAGATGGCTCAGAAAGAAAGTGAAAAATCTCCAGAGAAGGCACTTAAAGATACAGAAATATATGACTTAAATGACAGAGAATTCAAGATTGCAGTTCTGAAAAAACTCAACGAGATACAAGAAAACACAGATAGGCAGTTAAATGAACTCAGAAACTCAATCAAAGAACAGCATGAGCATTTTACGAAAGAGATTGAAATCTTAAAAAAGAACCAAATAGAATCTCTGGAGATTAAGAACTCAATAGAAGAAATTAAGAATGAAATAACCAGCTTAGGTAGTAGAGTTGACCAGATGGAGGAAAGAATCAGTGACATCGAAGATAGAAACCTGGAAATGACACAGATGGAAGAAAAAGAGACTTGAGACTTAAAAGAAATGAAAGAACTCTACAAGAACTTTCTGACTCCATCAGAAAGAGCAATATCACTTCCGGAAAAATGGCGGCGTGAGGTGAGCCTCTGTAAAGCTCCCCTGGAATTTACAAAGAATCGAACAACAAAAACTCCAAAAAGGACTCCCTGCACAGCAGACAGGCAAGATGAAGAAGCCCACTACCGACTGAAACCACCTACAGGTGGGAGATTCGCGCGAGTGGGGGGAGGAGGAAAGGGAGAAGTGTGCGGAGACGGAACCGCTGGGGCGCAGGACACAGACCTAGCTCAGTGCGCCTGAGCTCGCTGCTTCCCAGAACTACCACAGAGGCGGGAGATCGGACTGCTAGGGTTCCGCCAGGGCTCCACAGGGCTGAGGGGACAGCATATAACACGGCTGAACCCAACGCTCACGGCAGAGACCTCGGAGAAAAGACTGAGGGAAAAAGGCTGAAAACGGTGGTTTAAGCCCTCACTGCCGAGCAGAGAACGGAGCCTTAGGCACTGAGACTAGCCACCCCCTCCCTCCCTTCCCAGAGCTCGCCCCGCCCCCGCCTGCCCGGTTCTAGAAGCAAAACAGTAGCAGTGTCAAATCAAAACAACAGAAAATTTGCTGTTTTGAGAACTGTGGGCCACAAACACAAATTCACAGCCCAACTAGTTCCAGCAAAGGGGAGAGAGCTGTGGAAGCAGGACCGGCTGTGGTGGTGGTCGCCGCCATTGCTCAGGGCCACCTCTCACAACTCACCCCGCACCTGGCCCCACCTATCTGGGCGGATCCCTGCAGGAGTAAACAGAATTGCTGAAATATACGGGCTCTGAATCAGGAGCTGGAAGAGCTTTGGAACATCAAAAGCTCTCCGCATACCCACCGGGACACTGCGCCCTGTGACCTAGACGAACTATTAACAGAGGAGAAGCCCGTCTCCCAGGGAATCCCCCCCATTGGGTGAGAAGTTGGAATAGTGCAGAGAAAACATAGCACTACCGTGTGGGAGAAGAAAAATAAGTTGCAGTTGGAGAAATAATAAAACATTCTACCAACAAGTACTGGCAAAAAAAAAGGAAGACCGCTTTCTATCAACCTGTTGCAGAAGTCACTCCTGTAGATGTCTAGGAAGAGAAATAGTAAACAAGTAACCGCCATGAATAACCAAGGCAACAAGATAGCTCAGAAAGAAAGTGAAAAATCTCCAGAGAAGGCACTTAAAGATACAGAAATATATGACTTAAATGACAGAGAATTCAAGATTGCAGTTCTGAAAAGACTCAACGAGATACAAGAAAACACAGATAGGCAGTTAAATGAACTCAGAAACTCAATCAAAGAACAGCATGAGCATTTTACGAAAGAGATTGAAATCTTAAAAAAGAACCAAATAGAATTTCTGGAGATTAAGAACTCAATAGAAGAAATTAAGAATGAAATAACCAGCTTAGGTAGTAGAGTTGACCAGATGGAGCTAAGAATCAGTGACATCGAAGATAGAAACCTGGAAATGACACAAATAGAAGAAGAAAGAGACTTGAGACTTAAAAGAAATGAAAGAACTCTACAAGAACTTTCTGACTCCATCAGAAAGAGCAATATAAGAATAATGGGCATACCAGAAGGAGAAGAAAGAGAGAAGGGAACAGAGAATATATTCAAACAAATTGTCGATGAGAACTTCCCACATTTGTGGACAGAACTGGACCCTCAAATCCAAGAAGCAAATAGCACACCTAATTACCTCAATCCCAACAGGCCTTCTCCAAGGCACATTGTATTGAAGCTGTCTAAAATCAACGACAAAGAAAGAAACCTCAAGGCAGCCAGGGAAAAGACGGTAACCTACAAAGGAAAGCCCATTAGATTATCATCAGATTTTTCAGCAGAAACTCTACAAGCCAGGAGGGAGTGGAACCAAATATTCAAACTATTGAAAGAGAGAAAACATGAGCCAAGAATAATATATCCAGCAAAGATAACCTTTAGATATGAAGGAGGAATAAAGACCTTTCCAGACATACAGAAGCTGAGGGAATTTTCTAATACACGACCTGCACTACAAGAAATACTAAAGGAGGCTATTCGACCACCATCAACAGGGACAATTTGTGGCAACCAAAACAAAAAAAGGGGAAGAGTAAAGGCCTGAACCGGAATATGGGAATGGAGAAAGTAAGCGTGCTGAAGATAATGGAATACTCTAAATATCAAACTTTCTTTTACATAAACTTAAGGGTAACCACTCAAAACAAATCCAGAACTGAAATATATACTGAAATAAAAGAAGAAACAGAGGGAAATATCATAGAATACCACCACACAGAAATAATAGACAACAACAAAAAGGCAAAGAAACAATGGAGACACAACCTTAGCAGAAAACTAAAGATAGAATGAGAGGAAATCCTCACCTATCAATAATTATCCTAAATGTAAATGGACTGAACTCACCAATAAAAAGGCACAGAGTAGCAGATTGGATCAAAAAACTAAACCCAACCATATGCTGTCTCCAAGAGACACATCTCAGCTACAAGGACAAGCATAGACTCAAAGTGAAAGGGTGGAAATTGACACTCCAAGCAAATGGTACCCAGAGAAAATCAGGTGTAGCCATAATGATATCAGATGAAACAGACTTCAAGGTGAAACAGATAACAAGAGACAAAGATGGACATTTCATAACGGTGAAGGGGACTGTACAACAAGAAGACATAACAGTCATCAATATTTATGCCCCCAATCAGGAAGCACCGAAATACACCAAGCAACTACTAACAGAACTAAAGGGAGAAATTGACCAAAACACAATTATACTAGGGAACTTAAATACATCATTGACAGCTATGGATAGATCATCAAAACAGAAAATAAATAACGAAATAGTAGCCCTAAATGACACATTAGATGAAAAGGACATAATTGACATTTATAGAGCACTTCATCCTGAAACATCAGACTATACATTCTTTTCTAGTGTACATGGAACATTCTCAAGGATAGACCATATATTGGGACATAAAATCAGTCTCAACAAATTTAAGAAGATTGAAATCATACCATGCATATTCTCTGATCACAAGGCTTTGAAATTGGATATCAACTGTAAAAAGAAAACAGGAAAAAACACAAATACATGGAGATTAAACAACATACTTTTAAAGAAGGACTGGGTCAAAGAAGAAATTAGAGGAGAGATCAAAAGATACATAGAAACAAATGACAATGAAAATACATCCTACCAAAATTTTTGGGATGCAGCGAAAGCAGTTTTAAGAGGGAAATTTATCTCATTACAGGCCTATCTCAAGAAACAAGAAAACTCCCAAATAAATAACCTCATGTTACACCTTAAAGAACTAGAAAAAGAAGAACAAGTAAAACCCAAGGTCAGCAGAAGAAAGGAAATAACAAAAATTAGAGCAGAACTAAATGAAATAGAGAACAAAAAGACAATAGAAAAAATTAATGTGACAAAGAGCTGGTTCTTTGAAAAGATTAACAAAATTGACAAACCCTTGGCTAGACTTACTAAGATAAAAAGAGAGAAGACACTGATTCACAAAATCAGAAACGTAAAAGGGGAAGTTATCACGGACACCACAGAAATACAAAGGATCATCCGAGAATACTATGAAGGACTATATGCCACCAAATTCAACAACCTAGAAGAAATGGACAAGTTCTTAGAAACATATAGCCTTCCAAGGCTGAACCATGAAGAACTGGAAAATCTAAACAGACCGATCACCAGTAACGAAATTGAATCAGTCATCCAAAACCTTCCCAAAAGCAAAAGTCCGGGACCAGATGGCTTCACTAGTGAATTCTACCAAACCTTCAAAGAGGATCTAATACCAATCCTGCACAAACTCTTCCAAAAAATTGAAGAAGAGACAGTACTCCCTAACTCATTTTATGAAGCCAACATTACCCTGATACCAAAACCTGGTAAGGACATCACAAAAAAAGAAAACTACAGACCAATATCTCTGATGAATACAGATGCAAAAATCCTAAATAAAATTCTAGCAAATCGAATACAACAATGCATTAAAAAGATTATTCATCACGACCAAGTGGGGTTCATCCCCGGGACACAAGGATGGTTCAACATATGCAAATCCATCAATGTGATACATCACACAAACAAAATAAAGGACAAAAATCATATCATTATATTAATTGATGCAGAAAAAGCATTTGACAAGATACAACATCCATTTATGATTAAAACACTTAATAAAATGGGTATAGAAGGAAAATACCTTAACATAATAAATGCCATATATGACAAGCCCTCTGCTAATCTCATAATTAATGGAGAAAAACTGAAGCCCTTTGCTCTACGTTCAGGAACACGACAGGGATGTCCCCTATCACCTCTGCTTTTCAACACAGTGTTGGAAGTCCTTGCCAGAGCAATCAGGCAAGAGAAAGAAATAAAAGGCATCCAAATTGGGAATGAAGAAGTTAAATTATCACTCTTTGCAGATGACATGATGCTATATATAGAAAACCCTAAAGACTCCACCAACAAGCTATTAGAAACAATCAACGAATACAGTAAAGTTGCTGGCTACAAAATCAACGCACAAAAGTCCATTGCCTTCCTATATACTAACAATGAAATCTCAGAAAAAGAAATACAAAAAACAATTCCTTTTGCAATTGCAGCAAAAAGAATAAAATACCTAGGAATAAACTTAACCAAGGATGTGAAAGACCTATATGCTGAAAAACTATAAGACATTTTTGAAAGAAATTGAAGAAGACACAAAGAAATGGAAAGACATTCCGTGCTCATGGATTGGAAGAATCAACATAGTTAAAATGGCCATATTACCCAAAGCAATATACAGATTCAATGCAATCCCCATCAAAATCCCAATGGCATATTTTAAAGAAATAGAACAAAAAATCATCAGATTTGTCTGGAACCACAAAAGACCCCGAATAGCCAAAGCAATCTTAAGAAAAAAGAACAATAATGGAGGTATCACACTTCCTGACTTTGGCTTGTACTACAGGGCTACAATAATCAAAACAGCATGGTATTGGCAGAAAAACAGACACATAGACCAATGGAATAGAATTAAGAACCCAGAAATAAAACCACATAACTATGGACAGATAATTTTTGACAAAGAAGCTAAAAACATACAATGGAGCAAAGACAGCCTCTTCAATAAATGGTGCTGGGAGAATTGGATAGCCACGTGCAAAAGAATGAAACTGGACTGCTATCTGTCACCATGTACCAAAGTTAATTCAAAATGGATCAAAGACTTAAGCATAAGACCTGACACAATAAACTGCATAGAAGAAAACATAGGTACTAAACTTATGGACCTTGGGTTCAAAGAGCATTTTATGGATTTGACTCCAAAGGCAAGGGAAGTAAGAGCTAAAATAAATGAATGGGACTATATGAAACTTAAAAGCTTCTGCACAGCAAAAGAAACCATCGACAAAATAAAGAGGCAACCAACTGAATGGGAGAAGATTTTTGCAAACAGTGCCTCTGATAAGGGGCTAATATCCAAAATATACAAGGAACTCATGCAACACAACAACAAAAAAACAAACAACCCAATTGAAAAATGGGCAGAGGACCTGAAGAGACATTTCCCCAAAGAGGACATACAAATGGCCAATAGATATATGAAAAAATGCTCAACATCACTAATCATCAGAGAAATGCAAATAAAAACCACAACGAGATATCACCTCAACCCTGTTAGAATGGCTATCATCAACAAAGCAAATAGTAACATGTGTTGGAGAGGCTGTGGAGAAAAAGGAACCCTCATACACTGTTGGTGGGAATGCAGACTGGTGCAGCCACTATGGAAAGCAGTGTGGAGGTTCCTCAAAAAATTACAAATAAAATTACCATATGACCTAGCAATCCCTGTCCTGGGTATCTACCAAAAAAATCTGAAAACATTTATACATAAAGATACGTGTGCTCCAATGTTCATTGCAGCTTTATTTAAGGTGGCCAAGACATGGAAACAACCAAAATGTCCTTCAATAGATGAATGGATAAAGAAGTTGTGGTATATATACACAATGGAATACTATTTGGCAGTAAGAAAAGATGAAATAGGACCATTTGTGACAACATGGATGGATCTTGAGATTATAATGCTAAGCGAAATAAGTCAGACAGAAAAAGCAGAGAACCATATGATTTCACTGATATGTGGTATATAAACCAAAAACAACAAAAGAACGAGACAAACAAATGAGAAACAAAGACTCATAGACACAGACAATAGTTTAGTAGTTAACAGAGGGTAAGGGGGAGGGAGTGGTAGATGAGGGTAAGGGGGATCAAATATATGGTGATGGAAGGAGAACTGACTGGGTGGTGAACACACAATGGAATTTATAGATGATGTGATACAGAATTGTGCACCTGAAATCTATGTAACTTTACTAACATTTGTCACCCCAATAAACTTTAATTTAAAAAAAAGAAATACTAATTGGTAGTTATAAAATAATCATGGGGTTGTAAAATAAAGCATAGGGAATATAGTCAACAATATGGTAGCAACTATGTATAGTACCAGGTGGATACTAGACTAGTCAGGGGGATCACTTCTTAAATTATATGTGTCTAACCACTATGCTATACGCCTGAAATTAATATAAATAATACTGAATGTGGACTGTAATTGAAAAATTAAAACAGTAAGGATAAAGGTGAAGGGGAATAAGAGTCTTAAATTTCCAGGTATAAAGCAAATAAGTCGTTGGGATGTAATGTGCAGCATAGGGAATATAGTCAATAATATTGTGATAGCTGGTACAGTGTCAGATGGTTGCTGGATTTATCATGGTGATCACTTCTTTAGGTATATAAATGTTGAGTAACTATTTTGTATACCTGAAACTAATATAATATTGTATACTAACTATGTTTCTAACAAAAATCTTTTTAAAAATGGTCTACATACAGCAACTGATACACATTCTCAGAACGGAAATAAATAAAAGACCAAACTATATGCCATGTACAAGAAACTCATTTTAACTATAATGATATAGATAGATTAAAAGTAAAAGGATAGAAAAAATATATATATCACTAACATTAATTCAAAGAAAGCTGGCGTTGGTCTATTAATTTTAGGGAAAGCAGACTTCAGAGCAAGGAATTTTGCCAGGAATAAACAGGTAATATTGCATAATGATTAAAGAAGGCACATCATCCAAAATGTGTAGGCACTTCACAACAGAGCATCAAAATTCCTAAAGAAAAACTGATAAAAGTGAAAGGACACATAGAACAATCCACATTTATAGTTGGAGACTTCAACACTTCTCTCAGTAATTGATAGAAAAAGTAGATAGAAAATCATCAAAGATATAGAAATGAACACCACCATCAACCAACTGATATAACTGCCATTTGTAGTACACTCCACCCAACAACTACAGAATACACAATATTTGTCAAAATAGGCTGTATTCTGGGACATAAAACAAACCTTAAAACATTTCAAATAAACAAAATCATGCACAGTGTATTTTCTAATCATAACAGAATTAAATTGAAAATGAATAATAGAAAGAAAACTGAAAAAAATCTCCAAGTACTTGGGCATTAAACAACATATTTTTTATTGTGGGAAAATACATAGAACTTACTTAACCATTTTTAAGTGTGTAGTTCAGTGGTATTAAGCACAATCATATCGTAAACAATATATTTCTAAATAGCCTATGGGTCAAAGAGAAAGTTTCAAGAAAAATTTAAAAATATTTTGAACTTAAATAAAAATGACATATACCATAGAAAAATTCGGGATATAGTGATAAAGCAGTGCTTGGAGGAAAATTTATAGGTTGAAATGCTTACATTACAAAAGAAGAAGAGTCTCTAATTAAAAAAATCCAACTTTCCACTATAAGATACTATTTTTAAAAAGTGAAAAATAAACCCAAAACAAGAAGTGTAATAATAAAGATATCAAAAAACAATGAAATTAAAAACAGAAATACAATAAGAAAATAAATAACATAAAAATGCAGGTCTTTGAAAATATTTAAAAACTTGAAAAACCACTAGCTAAGCTAAAAAAATGGGAAGACACAAATTACCAATATCAAGAATGAAAGAGAGAATATCATTACACATCCCACAGACATTGAAAGGATAAGAAAATACTACAAATAATTCTGTGGACATAAATTCGACAACTTAGATGAAATGGAACAATTCCTTCAAAGCCACAAATTACTAAAGTCAAGCAAGAAAAGATATCCATAATAGTTTATGACTATTATGAAAACTGAAATATGTAGTTAAAATCTTTCCCACAAAGAAAACTCCAGACCCAGATGTTTCCTCTGGTGAACTTTGCCATACATCCAAAAGATAAATAACACCAGTTCTATACAACTTCTTCCAAAAAATATAAGAGAACACTTCCCAATGCATTCTATGAAGCCAGAATTACCCTGATATGAAAAGCAAACAAAACCAGTATAAGAAAACCACTTATCAACGTCTCTTATGAACATAGATGTAATAATTCTCAACAAACTAGTAGGAAAGCAAATATAACTATATGTAAAATAAATGAGGCACTATGGCCAGTTGGGCTTATCCCGCATATGTAAGGCTGGTTTACTAGTCAAAAATCAGCCAATGTAATCCATCATATTAATAAATTAAAAAAATAAAAAGAAACACCTGAACATATGCAGAAAAAGCACTTGAAAAATTCAACATCAGTTCATGATAAACACTCACAGTAAACTAAAATTGAAGGAATCATCTATCACTTGATAATGGGTGCGTACAAAAAAATAGCTGATATAGTATTTGGTGGCAAAAGACTAAAGACTTTCTCCCTGTGGGGACAGAGCCCCAGAAAGTAGTTTACAGGCTCTCGGCCTCACGTGGAAGGGTGCTGGCTCGGGTGGTGAATGGCCGTCGGCTGTGGCTGATTGGCCCGTCGGCTGTGGCCGGTTAGCCGATTGGCCGCTGGTATAACTGTTGCGGCTACGAAGGATTGCCGAGGAGCCGAGCAGAGCCGAAGAGAGCGGAAGAGGAGGGCCAAGAGAGAGGAACAGAGTCGAGAGAGTGGAGGAGAGTCGTCGGTCGGTCGGTTGGCAGAAAAGCAGATGGCAGGTCGGCGTCCGGTGGGCCCAGCCTCCAGTGAGACCGTGGTGGTATGGCTCCCCTACCTATGGCTCCGTGGGTGTTCCTTTTCGGCCTCACCATATCCTGCGTTCTTGTGTGGGGAGCGGGAGCAGAGACCCCGCAGGCTGCCCCGCCTGAAAGATGGCGCGGCGAGAAGGCCTCCGCGCACAACAAATGGTGCAACAAGCAGGGTCTCCCGCCCGACAAATGGCGCAGCGAGCAGGGTCTCCCGCACGACACTCCCCAAGATTAAAAATAAGGGAAAGATGTCCACTCTCACCATTCCTACTCAATATTATGCTACAACAACAGATTAGAAAAGAAGAAACTCACAGACTACATGAGCGTCTACGTAAAAAATCTCAAGCAATCTATTTTGTAAAAGCTCCTAGAACTGATAAGTGAAGTTAGTAAGGCCTCAGGATGCAGTTACATATAAAAATTAATCATATTTCTATATACTAGATGTAAAAATTGGAAAACAACACTTTAAAAATACCATTGAAAACAGTGCTCAAAAAAAGATTAAATACTCAGGTACAAATCTAAGAAAAAATGTGGTGGCTCTGTATGCTGAATACTACAGATCTTGATTTAAAAAAAATAAAAATAAATCACAGACCTGTATAAATGGAAAACATACTATGTTTGTGGACTGGAAGATGTAATACAGTGGAGGTTTCAATTCTCCCCCAAATTCACCTATAGATTTAATGCCAATTCCAATCAAAATCCCAGCAGGATTTTTTGTGGATCTAGGCAAGCCGATCATTAAATTTATATCTAAAGGAAAAGCCAATGGCAAAGGAAATAAAATCAGCAAAGCAATTTGAAAAAGGAAGCATAAACTTGGAGGACTCACGTTAACTGGTTTTATAATATATTATAAAGCTACAGTCATGACGACAGTATCAGTGAGGACTAGATGCACAGATCAATGGAACAGAATAGAGTCCAGAAATAGACCTACATAAACACGGTCAATTGATTTTTTTATAAACATACGAAGGTAATTCAATGGAAAAAAGACAATATTTTCAACAAATGGCACAGGTAGAATTGGACATCCAAATGCAAAAATATGTACTCGACTTAAACTTCACGCCTTGTAGAGAAAGTAAGTCAAAATGTATCATAAACATATAAAACTCTTTAAAGAAAACATAGAAGAAAATCTTCATGACTTTGGGTTAGGCAAAGAGCTCTTAGATGTGACACAAAAAGCCCAATAAAAGAAAAAAATGATAAATTACATCCATCAAAATTAAAGACTTTCAATCTATGAAAGACACTTTAAAGATGAAAAGACAAGCTACAGACTGGGAGGAAATATTTACATCTCTACGATGGAATAATACTGAGCAATAAAAATGTATGAACTAATACAACAAATTGGATAGATCTCAAAGTCCTGTGCTGAGTGCAAAAAGTTATCCTCAAAAGACTACACACTGTATACTTTCATTTACATGGTATTCTGGAAAAGACAAAAGTATAGGGCTAGAAGAGTGGTTGCCAGGCGTTGGGGTGGAAAAAGGGTTTCACCAGGAAGGGGCAAATTCAGGAAGTATTTGAGGTGATGGAACTGTTCTGTATCCTAATTGTGGCACTGCTCTCATGACTCTTACATAAATTAAAATCCGTACAACTCCACACCAAAGAAAAGGAAGGGGACGCTACTGTATGTGACCTGAAAAGGATAATAATGAAAACAAACTAATAAAAACCGTAAGGCTAATCCTGCCCATAGTGCTGCTCTCGCAACCCCTGGCGAGACTGTTCTTAGCACCAGTACCCTACAGAATGGCTAAGGCGCCAGGAGTGGTGCTTGCATTTGGCATTAATTTATTCAATTCACCTAAACAAATATTTATTGGCCTAAATATTTTCCAGGCACTACTCAGGCACTTTGGATACATCTATAAACTAAAAAAACTAAAATCCATACCCAGGACATAAGGGAAGAGGTGTAGATAATAAAGATAAACACAAGCAAATTATACATAAAATTATTATTATTGTTATATAATGTATACTATTAATATATAGTATAATATATTGTTGTTATATAATAATGAATACGTAAATTATATAGTATGAAGAAAGATGATAAATGCTATTGCAAGAAAAAATTAGAGCAGAGAAAGAATCAAGAGTGGAAGAGGGAAGGCATTTTTCATTTTAATTTGGGTGGCAGGGTTGGCCTCTTGAGAAGGTTACATTTGTGCAGACCTGAAAGAGGAGATACAGATACCCAGAGGAAAGCATTTCAAGGAAAGGAAACAGCCAGTGCAAAAGGCCACAAGGTGGAAGTGTGTCTGATATGTTCAGGGAGCAGCAAGGAAGTCTGTACTATTACTCTGGTACCAAAGTCACACAAAGAAAACTAGACCAATATGCCTTATGAGCATACATGCAAAAATCCTCACCAAAATACTAGCAACCCAAATCCTACAGCATATTTAAAGGTTAATACACCATGACCAAGTGGATTTCTCCCAGGAATGCAAGTGTGGTTCAACATCAGAAAATCAATGTAATACACCACATTAATAGGCAAGGGGGACGGGGAATGATCACCGCAATTGATGCAGAAAAAACATTTGACAATATCCAATACCCTTTCATGATTAAAAATAGAAAAAAAAAAAAACTCAGAAAACGAGGAATAGACAGGAACTTTCTCAGCATGAAAAAGGACATTTATGAAAAGCCAACAGCTAACATACTCAGTAGTAAAAGCTGATCCTCAAATTCATATGGCATTTCAAGGGACTCTAAATAGCCAAAACAATATTTAAAAAGGAAAACAAAGTTTGATGATTCACACTTTCTGAATTCAAAACTTAGTACAAAGTTATAATAATCAAAAGGGTGGAACTGGCATGAGAATAGATGTGGAGACCAATAGAATAAGACTGAGAGTCCAGAAATAAGCCCATCCATCTACAGCCAATTGATTTTTAACAAGGGTGCTAAGACGCTTCAATGATGAAAAGGAATGGGCTCTTCAACAAATGGTGCTGAGAGAAGTGGATATCCACATGCAAAGAGTGAAGCTGAACTGTAGCCTCACATCGGATAATAGATTGATGACTTAACATAAGAGCTAAAACCATAAAACTTTTGGGGGAAAACATGGAGCTAAATCTTCATGACTTTGGACTTGGCAACAAATTCTTACATATGACACCAAAAGCCTGAGCAACAAAAATAAAAATATATAAAATGGACTTAATCAATTTAAAACTTTTGTGCATCAAAGGACATTTTTAAGAACATGAAAGAGCAACCTACAGAATGGGAGAAAATATTCACAAATCTTATATATGATAAGAGTCTACTCTCCACAATGTATAAAGAACGTGTACAACTCAACAACAAAAGAGAAACAATGCAATTTAAAAATGGGCAAAGGACTTGAATAAATATTTCTCAAAAGAAAATATACAAATGGCTAGCAAGCACATGAAGATATTCACCATCAGTAGCCATTAGCAAATCAAAATCACAATGAAATGCCACTTCACACACACTAGGATGGCTAATTTTTTAAACGGAAAATAACAAAAATGTGAGTAAGCATCTGGAGAAATTGGAACCCTCACACATTGTTAGTGGGAATGTAAAATTGGTTCAGCTGCCGTGGAAAACAGTTTATCGGTTCCTCAGAAAGTTAAACATAGAATTACCATTTGACCCATCAATTTCACTCCTATGCAGTTATCCAAAAGAACTGAAAGATACTTAATAAATGCATGTATACATATGTTGATAGCAGCACTATTTACAATAGCCAAAAGGTGGAAACAATACAAATGTCCATCAGCAGATGAATGGATAAAGAAATTGTGGTATATACATATAAATGGATGATATTCATCCATAAAAAGAATGAAAGTGCTGACGCATGTTACAAGGTGGATGAGCGTGAAAAATATTATGCTAAGTGAAGGAAGCCAGACACAAAAAACTTTTGTATGACTCCATTTATATGAAATATCCAGAATAGGTCAATCTACAGAGACAGAATGCAGATTGGTGGTTGCATAGGAGTTGGTTGAAGGAATGGGAATATGTGTGGATTTTCCTTTGGGAGAAATGAAAATGTTTGGAACTAGATGGAGGTGATAGTTGTACAACATTGTGGATGTACCAAATGCCACTGAGGTGTTAGCTTTAAAATTGTTAATTTTATGTTATGTGAATGTCACCTCAATAAAAAAATAAGACTTTTTTTAAAAAAAGTTAAAGGAACAGATGCTTAGCCCCTACGGCAGAAGTTCTCAAACTTGAATGTGCTTAAAAATAACAAGAGGAGCTTTTGAAAAAACAGATCCCTAAACTCCAACCCCAGACACTGTGATTCAGGAAATTTGGTTTATGAGACTATATTTTAGTGTCTCCAATGGATTCTGATGCAAGTGGTCTATAGGCCACACCTTGAGAAGCACTGCTCTGAAGCCTGGATCCCAAAAGCAGGAATGGGGTCAGGAGTTCTGGACACCAAGGTGGGCACACACTAGTACCCCAGCCCAATCCAGTATTATTGAATGGCTTGTATTTTGAAAAAGATCTGTGGACGTACCTGAAAGTATTAATTACTCTGGGAGCCCAGAGGTGGGAGTGCGGGGAGTGGGAGGCTTGGCCAAATTTTACAAAGTGCCAGTGATGTCATTTCATTTGAAGGACCCTAGAGGCCGGGGGGGGTGGGGGGGAATCTGGACCAGCGAGGCCTCATCACATCACACAGTGCCTGAGCGTGGCTCTCAGAGCCGACCTGTTCATCACAGTAGCCCCACATCATAGTGGATGGCCACTCAGATCCTGGCATTTCTCCTGCTGAGATATGGAAGTCAGACTATGTCCTATCTGGACTCTACCCAAATTCAAGGGACAGGATTAAGATACTCAACCTCTTCTTACTAAGGCCTATGGATTCTTGAGTGACTGATTAGAAGATTTAAAGTAATACAGTCCCATTTTGGCAGTTCATGCCAGTTACTCCAGGGAGCCACAATCTTCTTTCAAACCAGATCTTCCTCCAATGCTTCTCTCAGAGCCTGGGCCAGCCACTCCCTTTCCACTCTCATCTGATTGGTGACCAAGTCCTGGAAACACTATGTCCTAAATATGTCTCAAAGTGTCCTCCTACCAGCAGTACCCCTATCTCATTCAAACCATTGGCATTCCTGGAAGGAGAGATCAACAGCTCCTGCACTCCTCTCCCTGTCCATTCTCATTTCTACTCATCCTTCCCCTCAACACACACACACATACACCAGAGTGGCTTCTATAATACGCCTGCCTGCTCCTCATGGAATAACACGTTTTCCTCGCCAGCCGGCAAGGCCATTCTTGCCTGCAGACCCACTTCTAGGCTCAGCTTCTGGGCTCCAATCTGAGGCTCTACATCTCAGCAAGCCTCAGCAAAGACCTGAACTTCCTCACTGAACATGGTTGATTTTTTTAGTCTTTCCCCCAGGCCTTGGAATGCTCTCCCCAAACCATCTCAACCCAGATAACTCTTTCTCTTATCGCAGCTTAGCCCTGGGGTTCCCTCACCCAGGAAGGCCTTGCCAAGCACCCCCTCCCTCGCCAGACTGCATTAGGTACACTGCTCCATTCCTTCTTAATTTCTGGGGCTTCCCCTATCATGGCTTCCACCATGCGGGTGTAATGGTCAGTTCACAGAGTTGATTCTTCCACACGAGTTTGCAGGGCTGGGATGGAGTCATTGCTCCCCTTCTCCCAGATACTACCCATGCCGGGCAATAAGCTGGCATTCCCTGAGGGCTTGCTGAAAACTCCAGACTCCAGTTGTTGGGGCTCAGATGGCTCTACTCAGAAGAAAGCCAAAGAAAGGTGCAGGCAGGAGAAGTGGCGTCTGAGCATCAGGACCAGTGCCCAGTGGACATCTCATGGATGCCAGCTGGAGCAGCCACTCTGCAGCCATGAGGAGATGGCCTTCACATCAGGCTGTGTGGCAGTTAAAATAGTCTGAAGTGCCACTGATCACAAAGCCACCACAAGGGAATGGCAGCTAAGGGACAGGGCCCTGGAGGCCAGCACTCCACAGAGGGAGTAATAGGCTTGAGGTGGATGCTTCTTGCTCGGCTGGGTTCTCACACCTGAGACCCACACCCAACTCCTACTGTACTAAACACGTGTGTACACAAGTTCCCACACGTGTGCATGCAGACATGCACACACACAGACACACAATCCATGGCTATCCAGAAGAACATGGGAAAACAACCCTAGCCTAAAGGGAAAATGTGACACAGCAAGATCTGCTTGTAAGGCCACTGCTCAGGGGAGTGGGCCTATCCAGCAGGGAGGAAGCCAGGCCATCCTCTAATGTCCACCAGGCACAGAGAACAGGGTGCTGATGTCAGGGAGGAGTGGGGACCCAGTATCAGAGGGACACCCTCAAATATGCTTCCATCCCAGGGCCCACAGACCTCAGAGGGAGCTTCGAAGATTCAGGCACAAATGCAGCCTGGTGTGCAGAGTTTTTTAATCCCAGCAAATCCCTAGACTTCCCAAAAGGTGTGGGTGGATGTGTGGTTATGTTTGTGACTAACTGTGAAAAAGGCAAAAGGTTCAAGTGCTTCACCTGCAGTTCACCAAGCACTTGCACTGGGTCTTTCCAAGTGACAGGATATTATACATGCATCCATAAAGACCAATCTTACTGGTTTTTGAACTTGTGATATTTCCTGAGTGATAACTAGGTCCTATTACAGATGCTTTATGATGCTCAAGTCATTAAGTCCCTAAACAACAGGTAGATATTGATTCCTCTACAAATAAGGAACCTGAGCTGCGGAGAACATAATTAAGTTGCTGAATGGCACTCAAAGTCAGGGAAGTCTCCAGCTTGGAAGGCCCCATCATTTCTCTGGCCCCGGCTGCCTCCAGGTTTCAGCTCTCCACTTCAGGAAGCAGTGCTGTCAGCACACATGCTAAGAAAAGGGAACTGTGTCCCAGCTCTGCTCCTCAGAGGCCAGTGTAAAGCTGGCTGATTTGAGTGTGGGTGGGGGCAGGGCTGAGCACTATGTCCCCCATTTCCAGCCCACTGCCCTGCCCTTTCCCCCACTCTCTCAGGACAGGACAGGTTTCACTTCTCTAATCATTAGGGAAGGTCAAGAGTGATATATTTCTTTTAATGAGGACAAAGTACTCTATTTATGAAATCTGACTCTTATAAATTTCAAAAATCCTCATTGTTAAACCAAGATGACATTTGACACAGGCATTATCTGTAAAGAATCAGGAACCCTCATACTCTGCTGGTGGGAATGAAGATTGGTGCAGCCACTATGGAAAATAATATGGAGGTTCCTCAAAAAATTAAGAATAGAATTACCATATGACCCAGCAATCCCTCTTCTGGGTATCTACCCCAAATATTTCAAAACATTTATTCGTAAAGATATATATACCCCTGTGTTCATTGCAGCATTATTCACAGTGATCAAGACATGGAAACAACCAGTGTCCTTTGATAGATGATTAGGTAAAGATATGGTACATATATACAATGGAATATTACTCAGCCATAAGAAAAGATGAAATAGTACCATTTGCGACAACGTGGATGGATCTTGAGATTATTATGCTAAGAGAAGTAAGTCAGATGGAAAAAATCGAGAACCATATCATTCCACTCATATAGGTTGTAAAACTGAAAGAAGCAAATGAATAAGACAAACAAACAAGCAAAAACTCCTAGACACAGACAACAGTATGGTGGTTACCAGAGGGAAAGGAGGGAAGAGTATGTAAAAAAAGGGTAAAGGGGGTCAAATATATAGGGATAGAAGGAGATTTGACTTTGGGTGATGAAAATAAATGCAATATACAGATTACGTATTATAGAATTGTATACTTGAAATCCATATGATTTTATTAACCAATGTCATCCTATAAATTTAATAAAAATAAATAAGAATTGCTAAAAGAGAATTAGAAGAAGAAGAAGAAGAAGAAGAAGAAGAAGAAGAAGAAGAAGAAGAAGAAGAAGAAGAAGAATCAGGGCTAATGCCTTCTGTAGGTTAGAAACCAAACTTTAAACTGAAGGCTACTGTGTCGGAACATTTGGCAAATTATCACCATTATTGTGGAAGTATCCAGGAAGCACACACATACACACTCTCTCTCACACACACACACACACACACACATACACACACACACACAGGCTTTGGAGATAAACCTGGGTTCAAAACCTAGCTCTATTATTTACTAAATATGTGATCTTTGGCCATGTTATTTATCCTTTCTCAGTTTCAGTTTCTTTATTGGTAATATTCAAGGATTTGGGAGAAAATTAAATGAAAGTTAGTATTTAGAGCTCAGTCCACAGAAGCATTCAACAAATGACTTGCTTTTCACCACCCAGTACCACTTACTTAAAGTCTTCTGTTGTTAATACATACTTCCCTGCCCTCCAGGAACAAGTAGAACAAGGTTCAACACTGAAGTCCCAAGTTGACCTGCATTTGTCCAGATTGCCAGGGCAGAGGCCTTCTCAGGGAGTGCCCCTGGAATAAAGAGACCAGGGACCCTCAGAGATGAAGTTCTCCCCAAGACAGAGCAAAAAGAAGCAGGCCTGGAATCTGGCCAAGGCTTGGCTCACAAAGTGTAGCTGCAGCCTCACTGAGTGCATTCTCATGTCTGCAGCAAAGCAGGCTGGCCAGAGTAAATAAGGCCCTTCCAGAGCCTGCAAAAAGGAAAGTCTTGGAGCAAGACTCACAGTCAAAAAGCATAAACCACAAAAGAAACAGGAAACCAACAGTGACAGCCACAGAAACAACAGGTTGTAGAATCAGACTCTCCAAAGACACAGAAAAAAAAATTATGGTTCATATGTTTGAGAAAAATAAAGCAGAGAGAAACACAGGCAAGGAAAAGAGCTATAAAATCACCAAATTTATTGAAAAAGAGCCAAACAGTATATCTAGAAACATAAAATATTACCACTGAAATTAAAAATTCAAAACCTTAATTGCTGGATTAAACATTACCTTGGACCCAGTGAATAGGAAATTGAATGAGTTGGAAGAGAGATCAAGAGAAATTGTTCAGAACACAGCACAGAGACAAAAAGACATGGAAAATGTGAAAGAGAAGTAGAAGATATAATAAAATGAAGACAAAACAAAAAAACTAACACACACATATCATTGGAGCTCCAGAAAAACATAATAGAAAATAGATGGGGAAGAGGTAGTAAATTAAGTAGAACATCCAGAATTGATGAAAGACACAACCTATCAGATTCAGAAATCCCAGTGAATTTCAAGCAGAATAAATTTTTAAAATAATCCAAAGTAAGACAAATTATAATAAAACTATAGAGCAGGAATAATGAAAAAACTTAAAAGCCGCCAGAGAAAAATGACAGATTAACTTCAAAGAAAGAACAATAAAACTGCAACTTATTTCTCAGTGGCAACAACGGAAGCGTTTGGCTCCCATTCTGTGCTGTGAGAAAATAACTCTCAACCAAGAATGTATACCCAGAAAAACTATCATCAGTAATTAGCAGACATTGTCAGACAAAAACCAAGAGAATTTACCACAAACAGACTCTCACGAAAAGGTCTAATAAATGTACTGCTGGCAGATGGAATATAATACCAGATGGAAGGGAATAATGCCAGCATGGTGAGCACACATATTGAAAAATACATAGGTAAATCCAAGTAAACATTGTTCAAGACAATAATAACAAATTCCTTATTTGATAGATTAACTCAAATTAAACAGAATTAAAATGTTGAGCAACAGTAATAAACATGTTAGGAAACAATAATGATATTCAGTGCCTAAGGTCTTTACATATTAATTGGAGGGAGGATAAATATAAAGAGTAACAGTGCAAATTAAATAGTTAAACATTATGAGGATGCCTCTTAAATTATTTTAGGGTAACCACTAAAAGAATAATAGGAAAACATACTAGTTCCAAACTAGTAAATGGAAAAAATTTTTTTAAAAAAGAAAAACTCAAATAATTTAAAAAAAAGACAAGAAAAAAAGAGTCAAAAGAGAAAGCGAGACAAATAAAAATGTGACGTCATAAAATGGCAGCGTGAGGGGAGTCTCTGTAAATCTCTCCTGGAATTTACAACTATTCGAACAACTATAACTCCACAAAGGACTCCCTGCACAGCAGACAGGCAAGACGAAGAAGCCCTCTACTGAATTCACCTAAAGGTGGGCAAATCACGATGGCGGGGGAAGGGGTAATGGAGAAGTGCGGAGCAGGAGACCCGCAGGCGCAGGACGCAGACCTAGTTCAGTGTTCCGAGCTTGCTGCATCCCAGAGCTACTGTAGCTGCGGGAGAGGGAAGAACTCGGACTGCTAGGGCTCCGTTTATGGCCCACAGGGCTGAGGGGACAGCATATAAAACGGCTGAACCCAACGCTCACTGCAGAGACCTCGAAGAAAAGACTGAGGAAAGAAGCTGAAAACGGTGGTTTAAGAGCTCACTGCCAAGCAGAGAACGGAAGCCTTAGGCACTGAGACCACCCAGCCGCCCCCTCCTTACCCTCCCAGAGCTCACCCATCCCCACATGCCCAGTGCTAGAAGCGGGACAGTAGCAGTGTCAGATCAAAATAATAGAATATTTGCTGTTCTGAGAACTGTGGACCACAGGCACAGATTCACAGCCCAACTAGTTCCGGCCAAGGGGAGGGAGCTGTGGAAGCAGGACCGGCTGTGGTGGTGGTCGTTGCTGTCGCTCTGGGCCACCATAACAACTCACCCCTCCCCTAGCCCCACCTATGTGGGAAGATCCCTGCAGGAGTAAACAGAACTGCTGAAACACTTGGGATCTGAATCTGGAGCTGGAAGAGCTTTGGAACTTCAAAAGCTCTCCGCATACCCACACGGACACTGCGCCCTGTGACCCAGGCGAACTATTAACAGAGGAGAAGCCCGTATCCCAGGGAATCCCCCCATTGGGTGAGAAGCTGGAATAGTGCAGAGAAAACATAGCACTACCGTGTGAGAGAGAAATAAAAGGCTGCAGCCGGAGAGAAAATAAAACATTCTACCAACAAGTACTGGAAAACAAAAGAAACACCTCTTCCTATCAACCTGTTGCAGAAGCCACTCCTGTAGATGTCTAGGAAGAGAAATGATAAATCAGTAATTGCCATGAATAACCAAGGCAACAAGACAGCTCAGAAAGAAAGTAAAAAGTCTCCAGAAAAGGAACTTAAAGATATGGAAATATGTGACTTAAATGACAGAAAATTCAAGATTGCAGTTCTGAAAAAAAACTCAACGAGATGCAAGAAAACACAGAAAGGCAGTTTAATGACCTCAGAAACACAATCATGAGAAACATGAGCATTTTACAAAAGAGATTGAAATTTTAAAAAAGAACCAAATAGAATTTCTGGAGATTAAGAACTCAACAGAAGAAACTAAGAATGAAATAACCAGTTTAGGTAGTAGAGTTGACCAGATGGAGGAAAGAATCAGTGACATCGAAGATAGAAACCTGGAAATGACACAGATGGAAGAAAAAGAGACTTGAGACTTCAAAGAAATGAAAGAACTCTACAAGAACTTTCTGACTCCATCAGACAGAGCAATATAAGAATAATGGGCATACCAGAAGGAGAAGAAAGAGAGAAGGGAACAGAGAATATATGCAAAAAAATTGTCGATGAGAACTTCCCAAACTTGTGGACAGAACTGGGTCTTCGATCCAAGAAGCAAATAGAACACCTAATTACCTCAATCCCAACAGGCCTTCTCCAAGGCACATTGTATTGAAGCTGTCTAAAATCAACGACAAAGAAAGAACCCTCAAGGCAGCCAGGGAAAAGAAGACGGTAACCTACAAAGGAAAGCCCATTAGATTATCATCAGATTTTTCAGCAGAAACTCTACAAGCCAGGAGGGAGTGGAACCAAATATTCAAACTATTGAAAGAGAGAAAACATGAGTCAAGAATAATATATCCAGCAAAGATATCCTTTAGATATGAAGGAGGAATAAAGACCTTTCCAGACATACAGAAGCTCAGGGAATATTCTAATATATGACCTGCAGTATAAGAGATACTAAAGGAGGTTATTTGACCACCATCAATGGGGACAATTTGTGGCAACCAAAACAAAAAAAGGGGAAGAGTAAAGGCCTGAACCGGAATATGGGAATGGAGAAAGTAACTGTGCTGAAGAAAATGGAATACTCTAAATATCAAGCTTTCTTTTACATAAACTTAGGGTAACCACTCAGAAAAAAAACCAGAACTGAAATATATACTGTAATAAAAGACGAAACAGAGGGAAACATCATAGAATACCACCACACAGAAATAATAGACAACAACAAAAAGGCAAAGAAACAATGGAGACACAGCCTTACCAGAAAACTAAAGATAGAATGACAGGAAATCCTCACATATCAATAATCACCCTAAATGTAAACGGACTGAACTCACCAATAAAATGGCACAGATTAGCAGATTGGATCAAAAAACTAAAATCAACCATATGCTGTCTCCAAGAGACACATCTCAGCTACAAGGACAAGCATAAACTCAAAGTGAAAGGATGGAAATTGACACTCCAAGCAAATGGTACCCAGAGAAAATCAGGTGTAGCCATAATGATATCAGATGAAACAGACTTCAGAGTGAAAAAGATAACAAGAGACAAAGATGGACATTTCATAATGGTAAAGGGGACTATACAACAAGAAGACATAACAGTCATCAATATTTATGCCCCCATTCCGGGAGCACCGAAACATACCAAACAACTACTAACAGAACTAAAGGGAGAAATTGACCAAAACACAATTATACTAGGGGACTTAAATACATCATTAACAGCCATGGATAGATCATCCAAACAGAAAATAGATAATGAAATAGCAGCCATAAATGACATATTAGATGAAATGGACATAATTGACATTTATGGAGCACTTCATCCTGAAACATCAGACTATACATTCTTTTCTAGTGTACAAGGAACGTTCTCAAGGATAGACCATATATTGGGACATAAAATCGGCCTCAGCAAATTTAAGAAGATTGAAATCATACCAAGCATATTCTTTGATCACAAGGCTTTGAAATTGGATATCAACTGCAAAAAGAAAGCAGGAAAAAACACAAATACATGAAGATTAAACAACATACTTTTAAAGAATGACTGGGTCAAGGAAGAAATTAGAGGAGAGACCAAAAGATACATAGAAACAAATGACAATGAAAATACATCCTACCAAAATTTTGGGGATGCAGCGAAAGCAGTTTTAAAAGGGAAATTTGTATAAATACAGGCCTATCTCAAGAAACAAGAAAACTCCCAAATAAATAACCTCATGTTACACCTTAAAGAACTAGAAAAAGAAGAACATGTGACACCCAAGGTGAGCAGAAGAAAGGAAATAACAAAAATCAGAGCAGAACTAAATGAAATAGAGAACAAAAAGACAATAGAAAAAATTAATGTGACAAAGAGCTGGTTCTTTGAAAAGATTAACAAAATTGAAAAACCCTTGGCTAGACTCACTAAGATAAAAAGAGAGAAGATACTAATTAACAAAATCAGAAACGAAAAAGGGGAAGTTATCACGGACACCACAGAAATACAAAGGATCATCCAAGAATACTGTGAAGGACTATATGCCACCAAATTCAACAACCTAGAAGAAATGGACAAGTTCTTAGAAACATATAGCCTTCCAAGGCTGAACCATGAAGAACTGGGAAATCTAAACAGACTGATCACCAGTAACGAAATTGAATCAGTCATCCAAAACCTTCCCAAAAGCAAAAGTCCGGGACCAGATGGCTTCACTAGTGAATTATACCAAACCTTCAAAGAGGATCTAATACCAATCCTGCTCAAACCCTTCCAAAAAATTGAAAACGAGACAGTACTCCCTAACTCATTTTATGAGGCAAACATTACGCTGATACCAAAACCTGGTAAGGACATCACAAAAAAAGAAAACTACAGACCAATATCTCTGATGAATACAGATGCAAAAATCCTAAACAAAATTCTAGCAAATCAAATTCAACAATGCATTAAAATGATTATTCATCACGACCAAGTGGGGTCATTCCTGGGACACAAGGATGGTTCAACATCCGCAAATCCATCAATGTGATACAACACATAAACAAAATAAAGGACAAAAATCATATGATTATATCAATTGATGCAGAAAAAGCATTTGACAAGATACAACATCCATTTATGATTAAAACACTTAATAAAATGGGTATAGAAGGAAAATACCTTAACATAATAAAGGCCATATATGACAAGCCCTCTGCTAATCTCATACTTAATGGTGAAAAACTGAAGCTCTTTGCTCTATGTTCAGGAACACGACAGGGCTGTCCCCTATCACCTCTGCTTTTCAACACAGTGTTGGAAGTCCTTGCCAGAGCAATCAGGCAAGAGAAAGAAATAAAAGGCATCCAAATTGGGAATGAAGAAGTTAAATTATCATTCTTTGCAGGTGACATGATGCTATGTATAGAAAACCCTAAAGACGCCACCAAAAAGCTATTAGAAACAATCAACGATACAGTAAAGTTGCTGGCTACAAAATCAATGTACAAAATTCCATTGTATTCCTATATACTAACAATGAAATCTCAGGAAAAGAAATACAAAAAACAATTCCTTTTGCAATTGCAGCAAAAAGAATAAAATACCTAGGCATAAACTTAACCAAGGACGTGACGGACCTATATGCTGAAAACTATAAGACATTTTTGAAAGAAATTGAAGAAGACAAAAAGAAGCGGAAAGACATTCCGTGCTCATGGATTGGAAGAATCAACATAGTTAAAATGGCCATATTACCCAAAGCAGTATACAGATTCAATGCAATCCCCATCAAAATCCCAATGGCATATTTTAAAGAAATAGAACAAAAAATCGTCAGATTTGTTTGGAACCACAAAAGACCCCGAATAGCCAAAGCAATCTTAAGAAAAAAGAACAATACTGGAGGTATCACACTCCCTGACTTTAGCTTGTACTACCGGGCTACTATAATCAAAACAGCATGGTATTGGCAGAAAACAGACAAACAGACCAATGGAATAGAATTGAGAACCCAGAAATAAAACCATATAAATATGGACAGATAATTTTTGACAAAGAAGCTAAAAACATGCAATGGAGGAAAGACAGCCTCTTCAATAAGTGGTGCTGGGAGAATTCGATAGCCACGTGCAAAAGTATGAAACTGGACTGCTATCTGTCACCATGTACCAAAATTAATTCAAAATGGATCAAAGACTTAAGCATAAGACCTGACACAATAAACTGCATAGAAGAAAACATAGGTACTAAACTTACGGACCTTGGGTTCAAAGAGCATTTTATGAATTTGACTCCAAAGGCAAGGGAGGTAAAAGGTAAAATAAACGAATGGGACTATATGAAACTTAAAAGCTTCTGCACAGCAAAAGAAACCATCGACAAAATAAAGAGGCAGCCAACTGAATGGGAGAAGATTTTTGCAAACAGTGCCTCCCATAAAGGGCTAATATCCAAAATATACAAGGAACTCATGCAACTCAACAACAAAAAAACAAACAACCCATTTGAAAAATGGGCAGAGGACTTGAAGAGACATTTCTCCAAAGTGGACATACAAATGGCAAATAGACATATGAAAAAATGCTCAACATCACTAATCATCAGAGAAATGCAAATCAAAACCACAATGAGATATCACCTCACCCCAGTCAGAATGGCTATCATCAACAAGACAAATAGTAACAAGTGTTGGAGAGGCTGTGGAGAAAAAGGAACCCTCATACACTGTTGGTGGGAATGCAGACTGGTGCAGCCACTATGGAAAGCAGTGTGGAGGTTCCTCAAAAAGTTATAAATCGAATTACCATATGACCCAGCAATCCCTCTCCTAGGTATCTACCCAAAAAATCTGAAAACATTTATACATAAAGACACGTGTTCTCCAGTGTTTATTGCAGCTTTGTTTACAGTGGCCAAGACATGGAAACAACCAAAATGTCCTTCGATAGATGAATGGATAAAGAAGTTGTGGTATATATACACAATGGAATACTATTCGGCGGTAAGAAAAGATGACATAGTACCATTTGTGACAACATGGATGGATTTTGAGAGTATAATGCTAAGCGAAATAGGTCAGACAGAAAAAGCAGAGAACCATATGATTTCACTGATATGTGGTATATAACCAAACCAAAAACACCAAAAACAACAAAAGAACAAGACAAACAAATGAGAAACAAAGACTCAAAGACACAGACAATAGTTTAGTGGTTACCAGAGTGTAAGGGGGATGGGGGGTGGGAGATGAGGGTAAGGGGGATCATATATATTGTGATGGAAGGAGAACTGACTCTGGGTGGTGAACATACAATGGGATTTATAGATGATGTAATGCAGAATTGTACACCTGAAATCTATGTAATTTTACTAACAATTGTCACCCCAATAAATTTTAAAAAATGAAAAACAAACAAACAAACAAAAAACAAAAAATAACATAAAAATGTAAAATACCAAAGTAGAAATCATTCTAAATATATTAATAATTATGAAAAAAAGCAAACAAAGCACATGCTCCAGTGAAATTCAAAAAACAACAACACTAGTTTAAAAAAACAAATAAAACAAAACAAAAATACTTCTTTACTGTTTACAGAAGAAATACCTGAAACATAAGGACACAGACAGCTTAAAAGAATACAAAAAAACAAAAAACAAAAAAATCCAGGCAGGTGCTAACTAAAAGAAAGGTGTTGTAGCCCTGTCATTATGAAGGGAACCAACATTTTTGCCACCCTGAAGCTGACTTTTGGGGTGTTTATTTTAAGCTGTTTATTAAGAAATAAGACTCAGAAAGAATTTTTGGTCCTCCCCCTCTTTCCTGCCCAAGAGATTCAGACAGAAAAGTGCTTCAGAAAGGAAATCTTACAATGCTGCCATACTTGAATTAAGTATGGTAAATAGGAGGGCATCGGGCAGGCACCTGTTAGCTAGATACCCGCTGTGTACCATTGTTTCTGAGTTGCCCAGAAAGAAATTTCCTGCCGTGTAGTCCTATGCTTCCTCAGCTACCTGTAAATTGCCCATTCTCACTTCTGAAGTCGAAAACTCTGTTCCCCTCTTTCTCTCATTTATCCAAAAATGTCTTATATATCCAATGTTGCCTCACTGTCTTTGGGATTTTCATGAATATGTGAATTCCCCATAGGCATATATTAAAACTTTGATTTTCTCCTGTTAGTCTGTTGTGTGTTGTTTGAATTACTTGGCCAGCCAGAAGAACTAAAGGGGTAGAGAGATTAATTCACTGGCCCCCACAATTATTAGACACAATCATTATGGCAAAATGTGCTATGAAAGATAAAAGTCACCATATAATGATAAAAATTTGGATTCTACCAAATGATGTAAAAATTGTAAATATTAGTGATTCTAATAGCCTCAGGGATATGTAAGGCAAAAATTAACAGAAATTGAGAAATCTATTAAAATGGAAGATATTTAACATGTCTTAGTAATTAATATATAAACCAAATTAAGAAATCTTAAAATCTGAAAAAGGCAATTGACAAATTTGATCTAAAGGACAATAATAGAACAATGACCTTAACAAGTGAAAAATATGAATTCTTTTTACGCACACATGGAACATTTATGAAAATTTACCACATTGGGCACCAAGACAAGCTCAACTAATTTCAAAGGATTAGCTTCATAGTCTACCTTCTCTCATGACGATAACATGAGAAGGCAATAACAAAAAGATGACCAAAAGCACTCTGTAACTTTGGAAATCTGCAATTCAAACAGGTTCAAGAGTAAAACTGTAAGTCATAAGGGAAATCAGGAAATAGTACTAAATTGTATTGAAGGTACAACATAATAAAACTTGTATGATACAGCTGAAGTAGTAATTACAGGAAATTTATATATTTTTAAAAGGACTGAAAATTAGTCTCCTAATCAATTAAATTATGAAAAAGAATACCAGAATAAACTCGAAGAAAGTAGAAGGAAATAATAAAAACAACAACAGAAAAGACAGAAAATTTATGTATGAGAGACTGGAAAAGCTAAAAGTTGGTTCATAAGACACACTAATAAATAAAGTTTTGCAAAGAATGCTGGGTGCTGGGGGTCAGGGGAAAGAGACACAAATGATAATTTTAGGAATAAAAAGTTAAAAGGATATAAATAGTCACATGCCAATAAATCAAAACTTAGATAAAATGGGAAAATAAACTTGAAAAATAACTTGCTAAGAATGATGCAAGAATAAATACAAGTTTATTGTCACAAGAATAAGTCTCAAAAGAAAACATCAGGCTCGTGAAGTTTTACTGGCAAGTTCTATCACACAGTTAACAGAAGAACAGGGCACACTGCCCAACTCCTGTTATAAAGCTATAGCATAAATTTGATAGTAAAAATAGTCAAGCAAGGAGTGTGAAAAGCCAAGTTGTCTCATGAACAAAAATCCTTTTAAAAAATTAGCAAATCAAATCCAGCAATAATTACTTCGTGAACAAATTTGTGCAGGAATGCAAAATTAGAAGACCAATCAGTTTACCAGATTAACCAATGGAACAAGAACAATCATATGATTATTGAGGTAGTTGATTTGACATCTATCTCCCTCACCACCAACCCCCAACCCTGAAGTCTGGCCAACAGGGGCTCTGTTTGGAGAAAAACGTGTAATGCCTTTCAGAAGAGTGCCCTGCGGTGTTAAAGGCAAGATTACATAGAGAAGCATAGGCGGGATAGTTTATCATAGTGTTAATTTGTGTTTTGTCATTGCTACTTTAGAGGAATGAAAACAGATACCAACTGTTGTTTTGTTCTTTCATTTTCCCCTCAGGCTCCAAGGGGCACAGTGGGGGCTGGGGAGTTCTTTGAGCTCCCTTGCTTTGGAGCATTTCTTTGTTATAGGAATGAAAGTAAAAAGTTGTTTAGGAAAGTCTGAGCTCATTGAAGAAACTGGTCTACAGAAGTACTAAGAGGAGCTACTGACTATTCTTGCTAGAAGAAGTGGAAGAAGCAAGAAAGAAAAGGAGGAGTCCCATGATGGGGAAGGATACTGTGCTTTGTGTCCCGTAAGTCAAAGGAACTCACCATCCCCTGGCAGTGCCCTAGGGCGTGGGGCGAGACAAAGCAAAGGCTGCCAACACACAGGGAGGCTGAGCACAGGCACCCAGGCTCCCAGGAGCAGCAAAGATGCCCAAGAAGGAAACGAGCCTGTCTGCAGAGCTCTGCACCCGCTGTCCAGGATCGGCAGCTTCCCTGGCTCTTGCATGACCCAGCAGCATCCCCAACCCCTGTACTGACTCAGGTTGGTTTTCTGTCAACTCCCAGGGGAGGGGAGCTTGGAGTCAGAGTTCACTTGATTTAAAGAAAAGCAGGCATGTGATGTTTCTGCACACCCAGCTCGTAGCCTAGGCTCCCTCCGCACTACACGTGCGCAGGATGTTTGGGCAGAAAAAGGGAGACAGACATACACTGATGACCCAATCGCAGAAACAAAGCTCTACCTCTCCTCCAGCTCTGGCCACTGCTCGAAGTTGCCGTGGGGATCGCCGCTAGCTGCTGCCTTCTGGGCATCCACAGCTGCTTCCTGTCCTGCCCTCGGGGCCTCCTTCAGGTCGCTGCACAGGTGGAGGGTTCCACTGGCCATGCTGTCCAGAAAGCTGAGGATCTGGAGGCAGCTCTGTATCTTGGGTGGGAATGGGCTGGCAGAGGAAAAGGCCGCACTCAGGAAATCAGCAAATGGCCTGGCCTTTGTGTCCCCCCAGGAGTGCACAGGGGCTCCCCCTTCCTCCAGGGCCCCAAAACAGCCCAGCAAGCAGAGGTCCTCAGCCAGCTTCTCAAAGAGCCCGTTCTTCTTGAAGAAGTCACCGTTGACAGGGTCCCGGTGAAGTGCTGCGGACACAGCGCAGAGAGTGTGCTGGACCAGGCCCAGGCTCTGGCTGGAGGACACCGCCCTCCACATCTGCAGTGGGGGGTCCTGCAGAGACCCCTCCAGATCAGAGAGCAGGGACAGCAATCCATTAAAGCCGCTGGAGACTCTGAAAGCAGCACGGCCTTTGGGGGTCTCCAGCGTCCGGAGTAGAGACTGAAACACCAACGAGGTAAAAATGAGTAAAGTCTAGGAGGCAGATTTTTTACACTGAGCTCCCACACATCCCTGCCAAAGTACGGGGGCACTCTTCCCTGCTCAACACCCCTGCTACCTGAAGGGCAATGCTGAAACATTCGGAGGTCAATACTGTTCCTCTTAATGTCAGTTTTAGGTTGTCCCCCAGAGCCTTCTTTCAAATGACTGCTTTTAAAGAGTATGCTAATCTAGAGGGTTGATGTACTGTCCTGTATCTTGACTTACATGCATCTCCCTCTAGAAGGCCTTCCCTGACCCCTAGCTCATACTCATCCCAGGCTGAGTGCTCACACAGCCCCCTCTACTTCCCTGATCAAAATTCTCTTTACACTGTATCCACGTCACCTGAAAATTGCCTCAGCCCTCTGCCAGGCTGAGTGCCATGAAATCAGGCTTACTCACTACTGTGGACCCTAGCACATACTTAGTAAATGAATGGAATGAACCATCTCTTATAGCGCAAAGGAGACTCACAGTGAAATCTATATAAAGCAGCTTATTATTTCTCTCCCTCTCTGTGCAAGTATGGGTGCCTCCTTCCAAAACACTCATTGAATACCTAGTGTATACCATGTGTCTTGGAAGGAAGGAACAACTGTATTTAAGAAGTTCTCGCTCTGTGCTAAAGCTTCACACCTAAAAGAGAAGAATGTGTGGATGATTTTTGATAAAGATTAAAAACCTCTAGCTTTTGGTATTTAGTTATTTACTATTCACAAAAATTGCATGGGACGCCATCGAAGACCCAGGCAACTTGTGCATGTTTCCTAGAGAGTGGCCAGTCCATGTGGTTTCATTAATAGGCTCTGGAGGGAGATTTGAATGTTTTGTCCTTTCAGCTATTTAGTGTACTAGTGACACAGGGAGACAATTGTCTGGGCAGGCACAATTGAGAGTCAGCTCCAGGATGCTCGAAAAAAGATGCAAAGAGAAAAAATAAATTCCCAATTTGGGAGGGAGGGGGTGATGTTGTGTCTTCAATACATAGTTTAGGGTGACAATCAGTAGCATGAGGCATGAAAGTTAATGGACAAAGAGAAAACTGGTCAGATAATGAAAAGGAAGGAAAGGGCTACATTAAAAAATAAAAAAATAAAACAAAAAAAAACTCTTATATAGAAAAAGTCAAATAGAAACTCCATAAAGTTACAGGCAAATATGAAATATGAAGTCATGAACTTTGGGGGTGGGGGGGAGGTAATTTTCCAGCTCTATCCCCAAAATGCTGGTAATCCTACCCTAACACTAACTTGTGTTTATCTGAAATAATATAATGTGTGCCCCCAACACCCAAATTTTGTTATCTAATATTATATTCTCTACATGAAAACTGAACTGCTTGGTGGGCAGTCAATCCCACGTTTAAGTAGGAGAACAAAATGGGCCAGGACTGAGTGAATGCACGCAAGCAAGCACACTCAAAAATGACAAGAAATGATGACTAAGGAGCTGCTAAAAGGGCTCCCATTGCCTCATCAATGACATTTCGAGAAACTAAAAAGCAAAACAAGACAAAGATTGTAGGAACTAGGAGAATCTAGGAAATGCCAAGTTCACAATTACGTTCAAAATGGACAAATAATGACATAGAGTGGGGTAGAAATATTCACCCTCACCAATATGGGTCAACCGATCTTTTCCCTGTTATAGAAAAAGAAAATGCATTATTGATGGTGATTAGATCAGTGATTACCCACCACAGCTCAGGGGGACAAAACTGAATTGTCCTTTTGTTCTTTGAAAGAATCTCAATATCAGGGCCACCCACTAAGGAGGGATGAAATCAGAGTCGTGGGATATGCTTCAGGAAATGAGCTTTCCAGACTGCCAGAAAGACAGAGGCAAAAACAAAATATTAAGGACTAAGCAAAAAGAGCTTTCTCCTGTTCGGTGAGGATACGGCCTAACTACTTCAGAATTTGTCTCAAATCCAGGAAAAACTGACATCTGTAGACATGTCCTTAAAGAGAATTATGTAAATTGTTAGAGCAACTTCTCCAGACTAGTGAGGCCCAGTGAATGTGTAGGCTATGACGTAGCAACACTAAGCTTTCCAGACTAGGAATGGCCTTTCTCTCTGTAGCAGCATCACAGCTGCTGCCTGCCCTACACCCTCCTTGGGGACACTGTGGTCAGGAGAGGCTATAGACAGATGTGCTGTGTCTGTGCCTTCCTGGTGTGAGAAACTCATTCCTGATAATATTACTTCTTAGACTGACTTAGAAACGCATTCTAAGCTTGAGTTGTGTGTAGTGGTGCTTTCTTCCTGCCTACTGACCATCCACTAGTGTGTGAACACTAGTGTGTGTTACAGCACACGACAGATATTGTCTGAACCTAACCTCGTGCTTGGTCCCTGGCTGGTGCCATGAAAAACAAATCATGAGGACATCAGGAAATCTTATGCTCTAAGAGGTTAAATCATGCAAATTTATGTGAGTGCTTTCGATGGCTCCTAAAACCACTAGGAGGTTGTTTAAAACAAATGGAATGAATGACGCTCTTCTGTTTATCACATGACCAAACTAATACCGAAAAGGGAAAAATGATTAAAACATAAAACTAATCAGATTATAGGCAATCGTCTGTGCACTGGATAGCCACTGAATGTCCCCTTCCCTCAAGAAACCAGCTTCCAATTGTCCAGGGTGACACCAGATATTGCTCAAACGGTCTCCATCATTCAAAATGTTGAGAGCAGGTATTTTAAAAAGAGAAGTAACCCAATAAGAGCCCTCGTTATGATCTGTGTCCCTCGGAGGGTGTGTCCCTTGTAATTCCTAGATGGCTTTTTTCTCCTCCTGTTGGGAGGGGGGAGAAGAAAGGAATGGCTTTCCTTAATTGTTGCTTTGTTTGATTTATTAAATTCAGAGTCATTATCTAAAATGGAGGTAATCTCATTAGAACTTAGACTGCTCTATTATTTCTTGGGATGGGGTTAATTTCATATTTTCAGAGTCATAAAGTAAAGAGTTCAAAATCCAATTACAAAGGCTTAATTTCATAGCAACTGAAGAGAAACATTTCTATCATAAAGGAAAATAAATAATGCGCTACTTCAGGAAACGATTTGTCAGGAACTGGCTGCCTAAGAGGAGGGTCTCCATTCCTGTCATTCAACTTTGCCTGATAATGCATCACCCAGGCCGGTGAGTCTGCAGAAGGGAGTAAATTTAATCAGCTAAAGTCAAAGTAATCAGGCTAGGGTTGACACATTTCGAAAAAAGGTCAGCGTTAAGCACATTTTCTCCTCTTTAACTCAATTACCATGTCATCGTCTTTGAGTTAGTATTCCTCCAGCTTGAATCTATAAAATGGATGTCTGCTGCAAAGCGCTAACTATGTTAGGACTAACAGGATTTATTTCACATTCTATTATTTGTTATTCCTCATAATTTTCCATGTGTCATGCTGGAAGACTGGTGAGGTAATACAATTAAGCTCAGAGTTGAACAGCTAAACGTATATTAGCAAATCAATCTGAATTTTTGCATAACCCAATCATGGTCCCACTGGCTGTGGAGAGGAAATTCATTTGCTTACATTATTCTTTAACTCGGTTATCATTTGCAAGAATTAGGCGGTGAAGTCACATGTGCTTCTGTATTGGTATGGAAGTGCCTCTGGATTTTGGAAACAACTGCCCTAAATTGGGTGCTTCTGGAGGGATTTTCTCCTCAAGGACAGCTCACTGATTCTGCCTCAGGGAAGGGAAATGAGGGTGATGCCATGATGTAAGCTCACTTCAGAGATGGCAAACCTTTATTGGGGGGCTACTGCCTTTGAGGTACCCCCACTCTGTGAATTTCCCCTCATCCTATGTCCTGACCCACTTTGCAGACACAGTCTGGGCAGAGTCCACTCTCAACTTCTAAAAAGGGAGATACAGCCAGAAAGAGCTAATTTTACATCTTTGTTTCTAAAGTCCCAGGGGATTCCCAAATGATTTAGAAGAAATGCAGATCCTACCATCAGATAGCAAATGTTGGCTCATAGCTCACATGACTCAGTGGAGCTGAGTCTCAAACAGACTCTTGGGCTCCATTTCTTCCCATCACCCACTGGAGCAGCCATGTGTTGACAGCCCTGGTCCTGGGAGAGCAGTGGCAGCTCCAGGCACCCGCCTGACCACCCAGCGGGGACTTGGCACCCAGGGAGAAGACCACAGATCGAGTACAGTCTATGGTTTTGTTAAATAAGCTTACACTGTTTATTCCTGACGCGCTCTCTTGATAGCGTGATTCTGAAATGATATTGAATCTGTAAAACACCATAATGGCTTTACATTGCTAATTCTAGAAACTCAGTCCTATTACCCAAGGGCTGACACTCCAATAACGTGCCTCTGGACTATAGAGCAAACAAGATGAACTCTCCATGAGCAAAGCAGAGCACTCTTTTCTATGATGAACACAGAAACACTCGTACTCTCCAAGCAAAGTAAAACCAAAACTTTCCTCTCTGTGGATCTGTTTGACTTTCAATATGAAAATATTGAAATAGATGAGGATTCCAGTTATTCACCCAGTAAAGAACCAAAGTCCTGACTGCCTCGGCCCAGGCCTTCCCTGTTCCTTATCACAATAACTTACATGCGAATCAAGCTGAACACAGACATAAGGGGAAACATAACAAACAACATGGTGAAGAGGAAAGGTCACTAGATTTTAAGTTACTAGTCTTAGGTTCAAAATCAAAGTCCCCATTTAGTATTAGAAGCTCTCCAGACTTGTCTCTGCTAGAACATTAAGACGGTACTGCATAAACCTAAGGTCCTTCCCATCTGCACATTGTCATTAATTCTTGATATCTCTCTCCCTTACTCTCTCTCGTACATGTCCCCCTCAATCCCTTTACTTCACATAATCATGGGACTCTAGTGTCTTTCAAAAGACATTTAATTTTCCTTTTTTGTGTTTCATATAAATCACCATCATTGATATATATTTTTTTTGCCCTGTAATTAAATCACCATTTTGATTCTTGTCATCTGCAAATTACATGATAGTTATGGCCATAATGTCACTTTTTGACGAGTTTCTCCTGATGCTTTGGTCATGCCAAGTACTGCAGGCTTAGGCCACCTGGTGACAGCGACACAGCTACCTCAGTGGGTGGCATTGGCTCTGCAAAGAGATAAGCTAGGGAGAATAAACTGAAGACCATTCTCTAAGTGTTCACATGGTTTTGTACCAAGATAGTCATGGATAAGTGAGGTTGATGGTTTAATTTTGGAAGTCAGAGCAACTTTGTATTTTTTTAAGTTCAAATGTGTATGTTAATGACACACAAGTGTGTATTTTATCTGGGGTTGTGCCACACAAATACATGAGAGGTCCTGAAGTCAGCTTCCTGGGAGATGTTTGAATTTACATCTGCTCTTCTCTTAAACAGCATATAACAAAAGAAAGGGTTGTGTTTTTTTAAGGCATAAACCCACAAAGACAAAAGGAATGAAAAGGAAGGAATAGCATCAAAACTGTGAAATCCATAAGGCAGAAGGAGTGGTGGCAAAGATAGGTATTATCATCTTTAACTGTTTGAAGATTATCTTAAGATGCCTTTGACTGCCTTTTGCTTCCTTTGCCCAGTTCAAACGTTCTCTGTGCACCGTCCTCAAACATGGAAGGCAGTTCACAGATGGCAAGGGCAGTATCTCCTTCAATGGTGTATCCCAAGCATTCTGCATCAGGCCTGCTAATTGCTAGATGCTCACTGAATGCTGGCCACGTAAACGAGGCAGCCGCTTGGCTACCACTGCTTGAGCACCACTGCTTGGGAATCACTTCCATAGTTTACGGGGTGGCTGGGAACTAGCTGCCCAGCCAGTGACTACATTTCCTGGCACCGCTTGCATCCAAGAGGAGTCCTGTTCAAAGTTCCGCCCAGTGAAAATTAGACAGAAGCTAACATGCCATTTCTAGGCCGGAGCAAGGATGCTTTGTGTAATTCTCCATGCTCTCTATTCCTTTGTCTGCTGGCTGGATTGGATGCCAAGGGGACAGCTGTCCTTGAATGGCACCCCTTCCCAATCACGGATTGGACTGCACATAAGAAAGAATCTTCTAATGTTAGGCTACTGGGGACATGGGGTTTCTTTGTTGTTGCACCAGGAACTACCTACAGTGACCAACTGAATGAATGAATGCATGACCCAAGGTCGATCACCTGCTACATGTCCATGGGAAAGCCCATCACAAAGAGGACTTGACATCACCTTCAGGAGATCCAGTTTGAGCTGCAGCTCCCCTTGGGTGGACGAGCACAAAGCACCCACGATGATGCTCATGTACTCTTCAGCGTTGATGACTGCGAGCTGCTCCAAAATGCTGAGGGAGGGTCCCCGGTAGCACTCATCATCCAGAAAGATCTTGATGAAGGGAACCATGCCGTGGTCTTTTAGGACAACTGCAGATCAGACAGACAGCACGGGGCTAGAGCGATGGGGCCTCAGCACTTAGTTTCAATTACGAGCAAAGCTTTGCCTTACAATATCCAAGTCTGTCTGCTACAGTTTTATGTGTCTCTTTTGCCCATTAGAAACTTGTTTCAAAATCCATACCCACTGCTAAAATGACAAGAGGGAAAGAGAAACTGTGGAGCTAAGAATTAAAAAAGAAAAACTGCTTTCTTCTCCAGTGAGAATTCTGTTGTTGAAAAAAAATTTTTTTCCCTTTTTTTTTTTTATAGAAACCTAAGTATTACAAACTTTAAGTAGATATACCTCTGTCCTTTATTTCCATATAATTCCCTAATCTAGGGTCCATGGCAATTCTCTCCTCTCTGCCGAAATTCTCAGTGAGAGCAAACGAGAATTAAAGTCAAGAACATATTGAATTCCTAGGTAGTTTCTTGGGACTGGTGGGGGGAGGATTAAAGAAATTTGGCTAGTGGTATGTTTTAAAAGCAATCCTACGAATTTCTTTCCCAGGATCAATATTTGGAGAAATCTTGTGGAATGCAAACGAGGAAGTAAGTGGATCGTTCAAACGGCGTGATGGATTTGACTGGCCAGTTCTACAAGCCAGGGATGCTCCAATTATGGGCTGTGCTCCCTACATGGAAATCACCTTGGAGGGCTGTTTAAGGGAAGATTCCTGAGCTCTTGGTTGGGCTGCTAATTAACCTCTGAGAGGGAGCCTGGGAACATTTTAACCAGCACCTTCAGAAGCCTTTCACAGTCCAACATTAGAGACCCTCTGCCACAGGAAACAATCACTCCCACATGGTGTAGCTGATCGACAAGCGCCTCAGATAAGAGTCCCCAGGGGCCACACCCACAGATATCACTTTGTTGACGCATCTGCTTCATAGTATAATATATATGTAGACATATTGTATGCACATATGTTTTTAAAAACAAGGCAAGTGAATGATCTTAGAAAGCTAAAAATTGTTTTGGATGGATGGAGCTACTATGTCCGTCATAGGCTGGAAGCACACTGAATTAACTAGCTTATAAATAACAAGCTTTCTTTGTATTTTACAACTTGGATTTTCTTTTTGAAGAATATAATCAGTGCAGCAGGATATTAGTGGATTTTAGATGAAAGGGTGGGGTGGAGGGTGACCTGTGGTCTCATAAATCTAGGATATACCTTTGCTTCCTAACCTTATTTAGCAACTTTAAAAGTAAAAGTTCTCAGGTGAGCTATCTACCAATTTCTTGATGATCACTGAACAACACAGCAAAAGGATATCCACCACACGTTAGTGCTGGTACGTCCTTGGACATAAACTTTGGACATTGACATAAATCACTGAAAATAGTTAATGTTTTCTCAAGTACTGACAAGGCGAGTTTGGTGCCATCCTTACCTGCATTCCGAACTGAGCCTTTCAGAAGCATGACTATGGTTTCCAGCATCACACATATCAGTTCTTTCTCTGGATCCTGAGCACCGAGAATGGACTCTTTGTTTCCTGCCATATTTAAGAAGCAATAAAAAAATATTTTTAAGTGCACATGGTATGATCCCAAATCTCTGATTCCATTAGTTTTTTTATCCCCTTACTGAAAGGTGAAGATAATGCTTCTATTATAAGGGAGCATGCATCCCAATTCATAACAGGTAACTCTGCTACCCCTTAGAGCTGTCGTTCTCCAACTTGACCACCTCAAAATCCCCAAGAGGACTTGTTATTAAAATCCAGAAGGTGGGCCCCTTCCCCAGAGTTTCTGACTTAGGAGGTCTTGGGTGAGGTCCTATAACTGCATTTCTAACAAGTTCCCAGATGATGTTGATGGGCAGGTCAGAGAACAACTCTTGGAGAATCACTATTCTGTATACTCCCTGATGCCCTGCCTTCCTGACTTTCCTTTGGACACTTGTATAGTTTGCCATTCGTGCTGAGGACGAGGACTGCCAGCTCACTCCATAGGCATGGAGATGCCTGAAAGGTTCTAGAGGACATAGCTGTCCCCATTAGATCCATGAGGGCAGACCAGGCCTGTGTGTTCACCACTGAATCCCCAGTGCCAGAGAGTGCCTGACAAGAGGGAATTTTAATACATATATGGGGAATGAATGAATGAATGAATGAATGGATATAGAGTTTATTAACCAAAAGACTAAGTATCTAAGAAACAACAAGAAACTGTTAACAGAAGGCACAAAGTAAGATTGGCTACATCAGCTCACACACACACACAAAAAAAAGTTTGAATTCTCCTGGGAATGGTCATACTAGGTCTGGCATTGGGTTTAAGAGTAAATTCAATGTCAGGCTGCTAGAAAGCAATACACAGCTAAGAAAACACTGAGACATTAAACAAAAAGACTGCACACAGAACACTAGAAAGAAACACATACAAAAGACTGCAAGGCCTGGCCCAGGGCCCAGACATGCTAAGATGGCAGTGCCTTATCCTCAGCTCTGACACTCGCAGGAAGGCGTGGGTCCTGCGGAGACTGCACAGGTGTGAGAGGCTCCTCCTCCCATGTTTGTCTCAGTCTTCCATGGGCCTGTAGAAATAAAATGACTAACATTTCTTGAGCACCTATTATGCGCCAAACATATCAATGGGTCCTTTTCAGATATTTCCTCGTTGAATTCTTACAACAGCCCTATGATATATATTATTATTATTATTATTATTATTATTATTATTATTATTGTTATTATTTCCATTTTACAGAGGAGGAAAGAGGCTTATTGAGGTGAAGCAACTTCCTTAGGCTCACTCAGCTCATAAGCAACACAGCCAGGATTCCAGCCCAGGGCTGGCCGGCCCCAGTGCCCACGCTCTCTGCCTCAGCGTCTTCCCCTCACAGTGGCCCAGGAAGCAGACAGACTGTGACTTTAGCTTGAGTCTGAAGTAGAATTCCAAAAAAGGCCAATGACTAGAGAGCCCCAGCCCCTCACAGCCAGTACAGTAGGAGGAGAAGAGAGGTAAGTGGCTGGCTTCCTGTGACCCAGTGTCCTTCAGGCTGAAATCCCAGAGGGGCAGATGTGGACAGATTAAGGGAAAGTCAGGCGGAACTGAAAGTTTTCACACTCTGATTCGTTTCTGAAAGTTGGTAGAGATGGGGGTTACGGACAACCACATAGAGTGGCCCCAGCAGGGTATGTGCATGGGGTGTGGTCAGGCAGTGAGAGAGCCCAGGCCAGCACTCCTGAGTGCACTCTGGCCTGGACAGAGGGTCGCTGAAGTCCCATGGGGGAGAAGAGCCTGCTGATGTTGAGAGCCCAGAGTGTAGGGGCTGAGGCAGGGCGGAGGGGATGGATATACAGCCCAGCAGGGTACACACAAGTGCAAGACTCAGAAGGTGAACTGGGCAGCAATGACCCCTGCTCCAAGTGGGATACCATCTGGACCAACAGTACCGAGTAAGCAAGGCAGCTGTGTCCCAGCTGACCCTGACAGGTCCCCCCCAGAGCCTCAAGCCTCTCTGATCTCCCTTTTCTCTTTGCATTACTAAGGACTTGTCATTCCCCCTGCTATCTCTCCACCTAAATGCTCAGACAATATCTAGTGCAAGAGACCTCTGAAAGCTGAGAATTCATCAGACCTGAATTAGCCCCAGGAGTCTGTTTAAAGTTATCCCCACCCACCTCATCTCTTTATGGGGAAGATCAGGCCAATTATAGAAAATAGGGAGGCTGCTGCTCTGTGAAGTCATGTGTCCCAGGGATGACTTCCCTAACCCTCATGGCACCGGGTGACATTGGCACGCTCACTTTCTCTGTTATGTTGATGGGTGGCAGGGCAGGCATGCAGACCAGGCCCAGCTAACAAACACTGACCCCAATTCGTTCCCCTCCTGCCTCCGACGCTCCAACACACCTGACTTCCTCAGAATCTTGGCCTGCTTCCGCAGCTGGGCTAGCAGCAGACCCAGGAGCCCCGAGTCCCGGAAGATGTCAGTGAAGAGTGGGTCTGCCCCAGCTATCCTGAGGACACTCTGCAGGGCCACGAGGGTGCAGAGTGGCTCGGGGTTCTCCTTGATCAGGAGCTGCACCTTCCCCAGGATTTCATGGGGCACGTAATGCAGCTCGAACACCAGGGCCTCCAGCAGCTGGAAGAAGTGAACCTGCACTTGGGCTGGTTTCAGCGGTACCATCTCCACAAACTGCGAGATGGGCTGCAGGGTCCACTCCAGCAGAAAGAAGTTGCGGGCGTTCCAGGTCCACGTGGTCCTGATAGCCAATAAGACTTTCGTGCAGAGGACAGAGTCACTGGATTTGTGGAAAACATTCTGTAGGACTTGGAAGGCCTGAAGATTCTTAATGGTCACCCCTAAAAACGAAAAAAAGGAATAATCCTACAAGTCATTTCTCCAGCCTATGCCTAGAAATACATAATTGCATTATCATTAGGAAACACCATTTAAAGTTTCTATGTTCTAGCTCCTGTGGGTAAATTTCAATCAGAAGTCCAGAAATCTAGCTGCCCAGAGTGTGGGTAAGATTAAAGCTGCATTGTCCAAGACGTGGTGGCCAAGTGAGCACTCTAAATGTCACTCTGAACTGAGATGTTCCATGAGTGTAGAAAACGCACACCGGATTTCCAAGACAGAGCACAAAGAAAAGAATACAAAACACAAATGTCATTAACAATTATTTGTGTTGACCACATGTTGAGATGGTAATATTTTGGATATATCGGGTTAAGTACAATATATTATGAAAGATAATTTAAACTGTTTCTTCTTTTTTAAAAAATATATGGCTACTAAAACATTTCAAATTAGGTAAATTGGATCACATTATAGTTCCATTGGGCCGCGCTGGGCTGAAGGATTGGTTTCAATCAATTAAAATCAAATTATGTTAAAGATGACTAAGCAAAGTCAGTTTCATTGCTAAATGAGCTATTAAATAAAGACACCTTTCAAACCCACCCCTTTCCTAGCTCTCCAGCTTGAAGGTTAAACCTCTTGCCCGGAAACACTTCGTCTGAGAACTCCCTGCCTCCAGCCTTCTTCGCCTCAGACACCAGAGATGTTTCTGGAACTTCTCTCTGATCCAGACAATTCTTTGTGAGCTTGCTGGAGTCCTATCCAATGGCGCTTCCTAAACTGACCCCAAGTTCTGCAACCCCTGCACTCTGGTCTGTGCAGGTCTCTGTGCTCCTTTCCCCAGACTCACCTAGATGTTTCCAGTCACCATTTCTTTCCCTAGGCTGTACTTTCTGGCTTTAACCTTCCTTTCCACCTGACAGCCTATGCTTAGCCTTGAAACTTCACCCTCTGTGCAGGGTTTCCTGACTGTCACCTGCCTGGTGCCACCATTGTGCCGCATGCATTTATCAGCCAGTTATCGAGCATATTGTGGTTCTGTGCATGTGTGACAGTCTCTCCAGAGACTTTGTAGGGAGCGGACACCTGGCCTGTTCACGCTGGTGCCCCGCCTGGGGCAGAGAGTCTGCTACACAGAAAGAACCAGTGCGCACTGACTGAGTTCCTCAACCAATCAATCAATAGCTCAAAGTACAGAGGAAGCATTGACTCTGAGCCTGGTGATTGTTTCGGAGCCATCAGTCCCCTTTATATAAGCAAATGTCACAGAATAAGTCACAGCAGAGGTGGCGGTGGAGATCAGAGGTTCCCTCCACTATTCGTCTTCACTTTTATTAAGCAAACATTTCCTCTAAGTCCCACCCAAGACACCTAGAAAAAAATCTATAAAGGAGATATTTTAAATCCACTGTGTCACTGACACATGCCAAGTGTTTGTTTCATTACAAAGAACCAGGAAAGACTTGTGTAGCCTTGTCGGGACACAATGCCGATGGCTGCCAGGTACTCAGAGACACAAGATGACCTACCAGAAGCCTCGTGATGGAACTTGAAGCCTTCCATCTGAGGGTAAGTGACACTGTCAAACACCTTCAGCTCTGACCTCCCACAGGTCATCAGCCACACCACCAGCCCGAAGAGCTCCTCCAGGTGAGGGTCCATGTCATTCTGGGTCAGCCCGTCATACCTGCAGGGACAGATTAGGCCAGCTCCCTGGACTTCCTGGACAGAGCAGCCACATTTGCTCATGGTGCTTCTCACTGGGATACAGAGGGGACACAGATTGGGGTCCTGGGCAAGACCCCAAAGGTCCCCACCAAGTCAGCACCAAAAGGCAAGGGGGGTGTCCTAGGTAAGGCTCTCTGTTTGCAAAGGTCAGCCTTAGACCTACACGTGTGATCAGAATAAACATGGGAAAAGCAACAGCATCTGCTCGCAAGAAAGCTGCTTTCTGTCGCCAGCCCCCCAAAAGGCATGTGCTTTGGGCACCAGCAGGGCAGGAGCACCCCATAAATGAGAGATTTGGCATTTCCAAAGAGCAACAAAAGGAACATCATGGCAAATAATCTGACTTTGACTTCCTCATGCTTATTTTAAGGTTGAGTATTGTTTTTGTTTTTAGCTACTCATGTGTCAGTGGGCTACATTTCTCTTCTTGTGGAGAAGGGTCCCCAAGTCTTATTACAGCTCCGCCATGTCAATAGTAAAAGTGTTTGCAGTGTGACTTCAGTTAAGACAGAAAGGAAAACCAACGCAGTGCAATGGGTCCTTCCTGACACTCCCCGGAACAGGCTCATTTCCTTGTCTCCCACAAGAAGTCTGGGGCAAAGCAACCACCCATTTAACCAAAAAAATGTTCAAGGACTGGTATGGCATAGACCTCCATGGTATCATGAGGCAATTGGAAGTTTGGAAAATCAAGCAATTTCTTTGATTTCCATCTCTTGCCGTATCCAATCCCTAGATCCAACCCGAAGACGATATGGCAACTCAGAGTGGAGGAATAGCCTGATCCAGCTGAATGGTGTCCTCATTTGCTTTTCCCAGGGTTCAAGGATTTGAGGGAGAGTAGTTTAATTGGGGGTTGATCCCAAAATACAAACAGGGGAGTGGTTCTGTGAGACAGAGGTAAGGAAGCCTGTACGGAGCATCATCCAGCGAGTGTCTCATCGGATGACTGGAGCTGAATCCTCCTGGGGACTCTGGGAAGCAGAGTCGAGCTGCCTCTCTGCCCCCTCCCCAGCCCCACAAAGAGCAGCTTTGCCAGCTATATATCCATCAGCTCCTGCCAGTCGTTGGTTGAGGGCTGCTCCTGGTAACTGCTGATTCCTTAGCAACCCCCAAGCATGTAGGCAGAGTGGGTTACAGCAGTCCCAGGACACCCTCAAACACAGCGACGTGGGTTCTGAGAGGTGTCCGTCAGGCTGGTAGGCATGTAAGTGGTACATACCACCACAGGGACTTGGGGAAACTATTATCGCGATAGCTCACTGGTTCTCTAAGGAAATGACTCCAAGCTTGCTGCCTATTAAATTACATGTGCAATAAGTCTCTCTGGCCATGCTCTGCAGAAATTCATATTTGAGAAGACCCTCTCAGAAGCCTCAATATCTGTTTTTCTCCAAAACACCCCAAATGATTCTGAGGACCGAGGTGTGGCGGTTCTCCCCCACCAAGCAAAGCCACTTACCGGAGTAACACTTTGAGGAGAAGAGGGTAGCCCTCCCCATTCTCAAACTCCAGGAACAGAGCTGGGGAGACAGGGTAGGAGTCCTTCACAAAGCCCAAGACCAAGTTCACAGCCTCGGCCACCTCGGGGACAGGGAGAGAGGCTGCCAGCCTGGAGAGGTTCTGCAGGGAGATCTTGACACAATCCATGGCTGCGGTAGGAAAACAGCACCGTTTGCTCAGAAGCAACAGCTTTTCTGCCACAGTCATTCCCTCCCCGACCCCACTCCCTTTCAACTGTGAATCAAGATGTGAAGGTGAATTAATCCAAAACATTTTTTTCTGGCTCTTGGATCAAGAAGACACCCCCTTGGGAAGTGTCATCCTGAGAGCCACACTGGGCAGACCCAGGTGGCGATCAGGTGAAACAGAGAGAGGAAGGAAGCCTCTTCGCCCTCCATTCCTAGTTCCCAGCATGTAGAAGTGTCTGGATCCATTAGGTAATAAGACACAAGACCCTAGACCTGAACACTGTGGAGGGCCTTAAGGAAGCAGCACTGGACAGGAGCAGAAACGAGCCCGATGAAAAATGCAGGGAAGGACATGAACACGCGAGAAGGTAAGGGGCAAAAAGACGGCACATCTCAGCTACAAAAGAATCAGGGATTTAGAGCCCAGAAGTGTGGGCTACCAGGGAGGGGGAGGAAAGCAGCGTGGCTCCTGTGGGGCCTGGCCATGCTGGTTACCCCAGAACTGTAGAAGCCCAAGGAAGATTTGAGTCAAAAGAGAGATGTCACTGGATTTGCAGTTTGATTGATCACTGGTTTTAGGGCTCTTTCATTGGGAGAAGTCTCCTCTGAGTGCTGAGAAAGTCAGAGAAAGTGCCTGCTGAGGACTTAAATAACATGCTCAGCCCCTCAGCTGTGAGTCCTCAGAGGCACCAGAAAGTCTGCGTCCTGAGGGGGGCGGAGGGGGCAACCCCAAGAGCTGAGAGCTTGACAGGTAACTGCCAGGTCAGCCCTTCCTTTCTGCCTTCTCCTCAGCCTAGATGCCCACAGACTACCCGTTTCCCTAAGGGGGTACAGCGCTCCATATGGCAGGCTCCTCATGGAGGCAGAACTTTTCTTTTCCAGTTAAGAATAACGATGCAGTGAGGGACCCTCACACTAATACATGCAGCCTTTCCTTAGGGGTCTCCAGCTCTAGCCTGTGGGGGGATGGATGCCTGGGCTGCTAAGCTCTTCAGGCCCAGCTCAGCCCTGGACCATGACCACCAGGCCTTGGCCTCCCGGGAGCTTTGAATGCCTAAACTGGGGCTGCTGTTTCATCCAGATTCAGTTACAGCAAGAGGGGGGCCTTGTTGAGCTCTCCCAGTTCTCACTGGGAATGCCCTCTGTTATAGGAGGTCCCAGAAAGAAGACAGACCACAGGACAAGTATTTGTGGACAAGCAGGTCACACTGGCAGGTTCTGAGCCACTCCCCAAAAGACCCCATACCTTGGGGTCAGCCAAAGAGATGGACAGCTATGCTCCCAAGATGCATTCTAGCTGGTGGAGCTCAGGAGATACCACATGGTGGGTGAGGGGGCCAGCTGAAGTGAATCTTTGTCCAAGTGTTGCCCTTGGACTTAGCCTTGCAGAGCTTCTCTGCCAGCCCTGTGATGGGCCAGGTGCTGAAAGGAGGCCAACACACTTTCCCAAGATTCTGTGAGCCAAGGTGGTGTCCATGCTTCCCAGTGTTGCCTGGGTTCTCAGGAGGAGACAGATGGTGCTAAGGGAGCCCCTGGCCTGCTAAGGGGATTGAATCCCTCAGCACCATGCCTTGATTACACCAGGTAGTGATGCTGTGACATTGATGTTTATGGGGCATCCACGATGTGCCAGGAGCTGTGTTCAAATATGTAAACTCACTGAAGCATCACAACAATCCAGTGAGATCAGCGGGATTATTATCCCCATTTTACAGACGAAAGAATTGAGGCACCCAAGTGGATAAATGTCCAAGGTCACTCAACTGAGGACAGAGCTGGAGTCACACTCCAGCTGTCTAGTTCCAGAATCTATGGCCTTAACCCCTACACATGCTGCCCAGAGACAAACCTAAGGCACTGGAATCAGGCACCTCCAGGCTTAAAATTTGATTATCTTCTTCGATCGCTAGAACCTTGGCAAATTCTGCAGCAACTCCTAATCTCTGTTTTCCCCATTACAAAATGGTATTAATCATTAATATCTATCTCAAAGAAAAAAATGAGATAACATATAAACAGACCCAAGCAGTGTCTGCTGGACAGTATGTGGACAATAAATAAGTTTTCCTTTCCCTCCCTCCTCCAGTAGAGCATCAAAATGAACAACAAAAGCACTTTCATGAATGGAGCCAAACAATATAGGGTCATCTACTGGGCATAGATGGGCAGCAGTGAAAACCCTGTTTGTCCATCTCATTTTTTGGTCCCAGAAATCTGTTCTGATGCTGCAAGAGCATCCCAGGGTGTTATTGTAGAAAGTGAGTTCACTGCCCATCTCGGACCCCTGGGGACATACCCTGCAGGTATTGTATGATGCTGGGGTTCTGGGCCTTGGAGATTGCCCTCAGCACGCAGAAGGTGGGCTCCTTCCAAAAGCAGCAGCTGTGCTCCCGGAGACAGGTCGTGGCAATCACTAAAGACTGGAGCTCATTCCCTGAGAGAAGTCCCTCCAGCCCCTGAGACTCACTGCAAATGTTGATCAACATCTGGAAAATAAATAAATAAATAAATAAATAAATAAATAAATAAATAAATAAATAAAAGGAAAGGAAAGAAGGAAGGGAAAGAGAGGAGGAAAAAGAAATTCAAGAAGACTGGTTAGGAAGCCTCCTTCCTACAATGGATTTGGTCCCTACTTTTCCAGAGCACTGATGGACATGTGTCAACACAAAGGATGAGATTGTGTGTGGTCACCCTGTGCCCCAGGCCAGCGTGGTCAACAGTGCCACCTAGAAAAGGATGATGGACCTGGGACTTCAGTTAGAACTCATTATCCTTATAGAAGCAGTTGTTACCCTTTCGAAGTCAGAATAATAAAGACGTGTTTGACAGAGAGAAGTGTCTTTTTATATAGAAAAGCGGGAACATGCCATCAACCATTAAAGGATAGAATTAATAGGACCATGCTATGTACAAAGCAGATGTGTTCCTGTAGCACTCAAACCCCACTTCTCCATAAGACCCCATTTGGTTCCCCCATTTGGTTTCGGCACTCTCCTATAACCTCCTAACTGGAGCCTTTGTTCCTGGCAGTTCAGTCTCCCTATGGACTTCCCACACCATCTATCCACTTGAGGTGAATCACGGCACGCAGAGCTCTGCACGGACACACCCAGCCTCTTCATTCATGGGCTCTCACTGATCTAACTGGACCTTCCAGTTCAGCAAATACAGAAATCTCCTTCCACCTGAGTCCATTAGCCCCTGCAACGCAGTGATAGAGTCCAAGCTGGGCAGCCCTGGAGCTGACTACAGTCCCCTGCCTGTCGGTGTGGCCGTGCCACCCTCAGCTTGGACGACCATTTCTGCTCCTCGACCCTCTCCTCCCTCCATCGCTCCTCCACCCCAACCTTCAGCTCAGGTTCAATGTCATTTCCACAGAACAGCCTCCTTTATGCTCTACTATAAATCAGGTCCCCTGTGCTCATTTTCTAGCAGACCTTGACTTTTCCCTCAGAGCACTTAAAAATTAGACACTGCTTATTTATCCATGTGACCGTTCCCCCATTTGGTTTCTGCATCTTCTCTCTGTCGCCTATAGAAGAGGGTACTGTGTTTCCTGCAGACACCACCAGTCTGGCATAGAGCTGGACCCGGTAGGAACTTCCTAGATTTTTGTGGAATGAAATAAGGAAAACCCCAAGGAATGCAGATGTGGTCTGTCACCGTGGTTTGTAGTCTGTCTGCCCATGGAGAGAACTGTGCAGATGGGGCTGTGCTCGCTCCCTGCACATAAAGCCACATGATAAAGATTCATTAACGTGCCCAGTACTACGTCCTGGCCACCCTTGGAATAGGACTATGTACAGGCAAACGAGGCCTAAGTTTCCAACAAATGCAGCTTCGGGGATAAACTGCCATAAGTGGAATCCACCAGAACTTGTGAAATACCCTCCAGTAATGATGATTCCGGCTTGAGAATTAATCTAAAATGGGTGTTAATGTGGACATTCAAAGGACAGCCACATTTGAAAATTCCCAAATGGTCCTAAGTACCTGCTCTGTGTGAGACGCTGCCCAGGCCCTGGATGCACAAACATGAGTAAGACGCACACTCCTCCTCACCCTCCCCCACCTCCACAGACACAGGCAGAAGGAGTTTTCTGGAAATTGCAGCCTCCAGAACCTGGGAAAGCAGAACTTGTCAGAAAGAAGAAGGCAGTGAGAAGTTATGGTAAAGGCCACTGCTGGCAATCAGAGAGAACAGCAGATGGGGAATGATGAGAGGAAATCACGTTGGGTGCTCCATGGCCTGAGATGGTTTCTGAAAAGCAGGAAGGAGGTAACATCACTGAGTGGTTAAAAGCCTGACTGGGAGTGGACTCGGTCCCCAGATTCCCAGGGTTCCCAGCCCAGCCCCCACCCACTACCTCTGTGACCCTGGTACAGTTTACTCACTGTACCTTAGTTTTTATAGAATCAGGACGACAATACTACACACATCTGGGAATGGAAGGGAGGGCTCTTGGAGGTGACGGAGGTGAGACTGTGACACAAGGGTGGGTACATAGCACATACGGGGAAAACATTGGCTACAGTTATGCCAGTGGGGTTAGCATGCTTGTCCTCAGAGGGGAAGTGGCAGGAGACAGGAAGTTCCAGATGCTGGGGAGAGCAGGACCTGGGAACACAGACTGGAGACAGAGCTAGCGGGGCCAAGTAGCATAGCTTTCTGGGAGAGAACAAGGGGAATATTGATACACAGATACAATGAGATGGAAAGAGAAGAAAATCCATTTTCCGAATGCACAGAATTCCCAGCATTTGTGGAGCATAAGGACGGAGGGGTGAGCTGGCCCTCGAGGAGAACAGAGGAGCTTCAGAACTCAGGCCAAGAAAACGGAGAGCATCACCAAGAAGCAGAGCACAGTCTCAGCCCAGACGAGTCCAGCTGTCCTCTCACTCACCTGCACAAACATCCTCTGAACTTGAACATCGTTCTCAAGAAGCTCCTCCTTTTCCAGAGGAAAGACGAAGAAGAGGTAAAGGCACTGAAGGAGCAGGGCTGGGAGCCCAGATTCAACAACTCTGCCCAGTGTCTCCTGCAAGGGAAGAGCAAACGTCACATGACCCATGGCCACAGAGCCAGCACAGCATTGCTCCAGACCCTGACCCATGCTATTGGCTTGTGTGGTCATTATAGCGAGGAGGAACACAGGGAAGTCACGTCCTCTCTCTGGACAACAGATTCTCCAGTAAGAATGGAGACACTCATAGGACCCACCTAGGGTGACGGAAGATAAAGTTTATATGAACTGTACACTTTGTGCTCCATAAACGTTATATCCTTTTTTTTTTTTAAATATGGTTCTCTGGGGTTTTTTTTCAATATTTTTTTTAAATAGAGTTGATATACAATATTGTTAATATCTTAGTTTCAGGTGTAAAACATAGGGATTAGACCTTTATATAACTTATAAAGTGATCACCCCGATAAATCTAGTACCCATCTGACACCATATAAAGTTATTACAGCATAATTGACTATATTCCTTGTTACACTTTACATCCCCATGACTGTTTTATAACAACCAGTTTCTACTTCTTAATCCCTTCACCTTTTTCATTCACTCATCCAATGCCCCTGGAAACCATCCAAATGTTCTCTGTTCTATGAGTTTGTTTGTTTATTTTGTTCTTTAGGTTCTACGTAGAAGTGAAATCATATGGCATTTGTCTTTCTCTGTCTGACATACTCTACTCAGCACAATACCCTTTAGGTCCATCCATGCTGTCTCAAATGGCAAGATTTCATTCCTTTTTATGGCGAAATAATATTCCATTGTGTGTGTGTGTATATATATATATATATATATATATATATATATATATATATATATATATATACCACCTCTTCTTTATCCATTCATCCATTGATGGACACCCAGGTTGCCTCCGTATCCTGGCTACTGCAAATAATGCTGCAATGAACATATGGATACACATGTCCCTTCAAAATAGTGTTTTGGATTTCTTTGAATAAATACCCAGAAGTGGGATTACTAGATTCTTCTCTGTCTCTTTTTATAGCCTTTCTTTTAAAGTCTATTTTGTCTCGTATAAGTATAGCTAACCTAGCTATTTTTTATTTCTATTTTCATGAAGTATGTTTTTCCATCCCTTTACTTTAGGTATGTGTGTGTCTTTCAATCTGAAATGAGTCTCTTATAGGCAGCATATGTAAGGGTCTTGTTTTATTATCCATTCAGTCACCCTATATCTTTTGATTGGAGCATTTAATCCATTTACATTTAAAGTAATTATTGAAGATATGTAGTTATTGCCATTTTATGATTTATATTTTTTGTCATTTTCCTTCTCCTTCTCCTTCTCTTTCTCCTCTTCTTCTTCCTCCTCTTCCTCCTCCTCCTCCTTCTCCTTCTTCTTCTTCTTCTTCAGTCCCTCCAACATTTCTTGTAATACTGGTTTGCTGGTGATGTACTGCTTTAGCTTTTTCTTGTCTGGGAAGCTCTTTATCTGTCCTTTGATTCTAAATGATAGCTTTGCTGGATAGAGTAATCTTGGTTGTAGGTCCTTGCTTTTTATCACTTTGAATATTTTATGCCAATCCCTTCTGGCCTGCAAAGTTTATGTTGAGAAGCCAGCTGACAGTCTTATGGGAGCTCCCTTGTAGGTAACTAACTGCTTTTCTCTTGCTGCTTTTAAGATGCTTTCTTTGTCTTTAACCTTTGGCATTTTCATTATGATGTGTCTTGGTGTGGGCCTCTTTGGGTTCATCTTGTTTGGGATTCTCTGCATTTTCTGGGCTTGTATATCTACAGGTAACCCCCATATAACACGGCACTTTTTATAACACAGTTTTGCTCTAACACGGTTTTGCTCTCACATGATTCGAGAATTGGGGGGAAACCCTCGTATAACATGGCATCCTAGAACACAGTTTCACTTTAACACAGTTTGAGAATTAGAGAAATCCATGAACAACACACGGAACATAATAAGAGCTTTTAATAGCTAAAAACATCTCATTCGAAATTAGGGAAATCCCCAAACAACACGGAATGTAATAAAAGCTTTTAAGAGCAAAAGATATCTCATTTGAAATTTTTCATTCGAGCATGGATGTCATAACAGATATGACTGCAGAATTTTTAAATTTATTAGAATTTTAAATCCACTTTGTTCGTGGAGTATTAAGTTCAGAGGATGAAGATATCTTGTCAAAAAGAAAACACCTCGGTTAATGGTGCTTAGTAGTGATGATGAAGAAAACATTATTTAATACATATTAATATGTCATACTTTGGTGAAAATGCTTAATAAAGATATGTCTCTTAATTATAAAAATATAATAGTATGGTGTGGTTTTTTTTTGGAACCTAACCCCCTTTTTTGTACTAGTTCTTTGTTTCGTATAACACAGATTGGCATAACACAGCATTTTTTAGGAACCTAACAACCATGTTATACGGGGTTACCTGTATTTCTTTTGTTAGGTTAGGGAAGTTTTCCATAATTATTTCTTCAAATATGTTTTCAATTCCTTGCTCCCTCTCTTCTCCTTCTGGTACTCCTATGATGCAAATGTTGGTATGCTTGATGTTGTCCCAGAGGCCCCTTAAACTTTTTTTCTTTTTACTGTTCTGATTGGGTGTTTTCTGCTACCTTACTTTCTAAATTGCTGATGCAGTCCTCTGCTTCATCTAGTCTACTGGTGTGTCCCTCTATTTAGTTTACATTTCATTATTGTATTCTTCATTTCTTACTTGTTCTTTTATGTTTTGTGTCTCTATTTTTATGTTTCTTATCTTTTTGTTGAAGTTCTCTCTGAAATAACTGAGCATCCTTTTAATCCGTGTTTTGAAGTCTGCATCTGGTAGATCGCTTGTCTCCTTTATTGCTTAATTCTTTTACTGGAGCTTTGTTCTGTTCCTTCATTTGGGATATGTTTCTTTGTCTGCCCATTTTGGCTGTCTTCCTGTGTTCGTTTCTCTGTATTAGGTAGAGCTGCTGTGTCTCCCAGTCTTGGTAGAGTGGCCTTATGGAGTAGGTGTCCTATGGGGCCCAGGGGCTCAGTCTCCCTGGTCACCAGAGCTGAGTGTTCCAGGTGTGTCCCTTGTGTGGGTTGTGTGTGCCCTCCTATTGTAGTTGATCCTTGGTTGTTCTTTGCACATCAGTGGGAGGAATTGACCCTCACTGACTGGTTGTAAGGACTGGCTGTGACTACAGTAGAAGAATTGTTGTGCAGTGATGACCCTATGGAGCAGGATGCACTTGAGTAGGGCTCTGGTGCCTGCCCACTCTGCCCTTTGGGTGTCACCCAGGGAGGAAACTGGGTGGTGCTCCAGTTGGGTCCAAAGCCAGCCATCAAGTGTGCCAGTCCCAAGGCCTCCTGGAAGGGTTCCTGCCACAGACCAAGTTCAGCCACAGCCTGCGCCTTGCCCAGGGTCACCTGGCACGAGCCACAAAGCAATCTGCAGATGGCAGCCACCCACACTGGCTTGAAGCTACCTGGGAGGGGCCAAGCCATGACTCGAGGCTGACTGCTGCTCGTGCTGGGATTGGGGCTGCTCAGCAAGTGGTATGGGGCACACTAAGGCTAGATGCTACTTGCTTGGGTTTTGTGAAACTTTGGGAGATTTTAGGAAAGTCTACAGCATGAACCAAGGCAGCCCATTTGGATGGAAAAGCTACTGGAAGTGGTTTGGGTGTTTCCTAAAGTTGGGTCAGGTGGGGTCTCAGGGAATCACCAGGGCAGGGTGAAAAGTGTTAGCCAGGTTGGTGGAGACTCAGATATGGCACCACCCTGTGTCTGCATGCCAGGAGTGGGGAGAACTCAACAAAGAAATAATGGCTACTGCCAGTACTTCTGTCTGGGAGAAAGCTGCCTCTACAGCCCTCAGCCTGAAGCCAGACAATTCAGTTCCTTCCCATATGTCCCTGGCACCTTTTGAGCTACTGCGTAGAGCTTGAACTCAGAGCAAGTGAGTCCGTCAGTGAGTAAGTATATGCATGGGCCCTGTAAGAGGAACACTTCTGACTCCAGCTGCCCTCCATCTCAGTCAGCCACAGTCTCCATTGGTTTTCACAGCCAGAAGTTATGGGATCTTTTCTCCACAGCATTGAAATCCTGGGCTGGGGAGCCTGGTGTGGGGTTGGGTCCCCTCACTCCTCCAGGGGCCCTCCCGAGCTGAGACAGCTCTCCCAATTTTTAACCACTACATGTGGGTGTGGGCCCTGCCCATCCTGCATTTCCACCCATCCTACCAGTCTTGAGGTGGCTTCTTTTGTATGTCCTTAGTTGTAGAAGTTCTGTTCAGCTAGACTTCAGGAGATTCTTAATAATGGTTGTTCGGTAATTTAGCTATTATTTTGATGTGGTCATGAGAGGAGGTAAGCACAATGTTTACCTACTCCACCATCTAGATGGGAAATCCACATTATATCTTTTATAAGACAGATAGATGATAGGAAGGAATGGAGGGAGAGAAGGGACTGGTGCAGAGCGGCAAACAAGGGCTTTCCTAGGCAATCACATTGCTTATTTTGGTAGCTTTCTCCTCATTAGGGAACTGAGGGGGTTGTTAATAACAAGAGCAAACAACTGAATTAAGGACCTGATCAGGACCCTTCCCATTCCTCTGTTCAGATTTTAAAACTCCCTCTGAGCAAATGGGCCCTATATGTGGAAACTGATAACCAGAGTGGCCAGACAGAGGAGAGAAGATAGGAAGCTGGAAAGAGGGGACCAGCCTTAGTGTGAAGCTTTCTCCCATGGGCTCTGCCTGCAGCTCCACCGGAATTATTGTGGTTGCAGCCTCAGCATGTGTGTGCACACACTCTCATGCACATATGAGTACATGTGGGGTTCATCTATAGTATCTTGTCCACACAATTTCTCACCTGGTTGACTAATTTGACATACGTGGTGGGTAAATTAGAAAAAGAGAAAAGAAGAATGCACAGTCTGGGCCATAACCAGGAATATCATGCAGGCCTCTGGTCCTACCCAGACCCCTAAAAGCTGCATTGCAGGTAATGTCCATCTCTTTCCTTGATGCCTGGCTCTGCTGTGACCCTGCTCAAGGCAGCTCTCCCTGTTGCCCATGCTGGACTCTCTCCCCTGAAAGCCCATTGCTTACTTTTCCCACTGCTTTGGGCGCAGGCTGCTCACAGTGGAAAACCAGGCTTTAGGTTAATTTTTTACTACTACTCAGACTGAAAACAGTCCTTTCCTAGGGGCAGAAGAGCCCCGGCTCCATACTTCAGGCTGCTCTGCCTGACGGTTGTCCAGGCAGGTTACGCAGAGGAAAAGCCAGGTGGTCCTCCTTCCGGCTAACAACTGTCACTCTGCTCCTCTCACAGCTCCATGTACTGTCTCCAAAGGCTCCTCTCTTGTCCATGTCACCAGTAGACTGAGGGCAGCCACCACCCTGGTCTGCTCTGCTGTTGTCCCTACTGCCATGCACTAGACTGGGCACAGTGGGCACTCCTGATACACATATGAGTGTCTGGACCTGCCCTGCATGGGGCTTCTGGCCATTTCTGCTGATGGCCACAGCTTCCAGGACCTCTTCTGCCTGAGAGGACACCAACCATTATCAAACCACTCAGGGAGGAAGCACTGGGACCCCTTTCACAGTGGGAGGTCATGACTGCAGCCACGATGGGGTGTAGGTGGATAAGGAAGGGCAAGAGGCCTCATTTGAGCATCGTGTCTGGGCAGGCATGCACAGACAGGTGTCTACAGGGATGGCTCCCTCAGTCTGAGTTTGACAGGCGGCAAAAAGAGCAGAGGCTCAGAGCACAGGCTCTAGAGTCAGACAGACTACAGTTTCGCAACGTGCGTGAGACTGATTGCTCACCAGTAGCATGCCATCACCATAATCCGACTCAAGTGTTTGGGAAGATTAATTCACACAATGCATGGGACACGTCCATTCTTGCCCTGGCACACAGGAAAATCGGGCATTTTAAATCACCATATTAACCCTAGAATAATGCCTCATTATTGTTCCCAGATCTAAAATTAGCAACACAGCAGAGTCACAGAGAGGTAAAGCCATTTGCCTAAGGTTACACAGAGCCTGTCAACTGAAAAGGCAGGATTCGAACCAGAATTTAAGACTCTGAAGTCCATGTCCTACATTGGAAGGGGAATAAGGGAAGAGAAATGAGAAATCAATGTCATGGAAAGAAAGATGCACTTGACATGGCCACTGCCCTGTACTGGGACATCCGTGCGCACACAGATGAGGAGTGGCCAGGCCAGGGCCCCCTGGGCCTGGAACTTACCGAGTCTGTCCCCGTGAGCACAAACACTGACTTGAGGAGCAGGTAGCCATCCTGGTCTGCATCCCCCTTCCACCGCAGCAACTGCCCAGCTGCAGCCCGCGCTTGCTCTGGCAACAGCACAGAAAGAGGAGAAAGCGTCACCAGCAGGATGATATAGGACTTGCCCACCCAGCTTTACCCCCTCTTGGGCTCCTCTCCCCATGAGATGCACCTTAGCAACTTTAGAGATTTCTGCCTCCTGCCATCCTCACAATGCTACCTGTATCTATATTAAACATTCCACACTCTGCCACATTAATCTTCTCGGAGAATAGCCTTTATCATGCCACCATCCCTGTTCAACAACCATCAATGGCTCCCTATTGCCAAATAATAAGAACAGACTCCTCAGCAATAGACTTCCTGCAATCCAGAGTCTTCACCCACTTCCTATATCACACAGCCCCTTAAATTGCAGGGATTTCTGCAATCTGCACCGCGGTCAAGCTATTTCTTTCCCCTGGAATTCCTTCCACAGCCGAGCCTCCAGGGTCCAGTTCCATGAGTGGAAGAATGCAAGTAAGGAGATGCTATAACAAAAGACGTGCTTTGACCTCTGTGTCTTTTCTGGATCAAGTTCTCCATTCAAAACTTGGGTGTACATTTTATCCTAGTATTTCTTCCCAGAGCCCTAGTCGTGAGTGTGTGTGTGTGTGTGTCCATCCCAGGAATAGGAGAGTTCCCCAAATACCCCCTTCCCTCCTTTACTAGCCTTTCCCTTTGTTCCCAAGATACACAGTGGTAGACCCAGGCTGGCTGGACTCTTAGGAAGGCACTATGCTAACTCCATTAGAAAGCAGAGAGGGTCTGAGCAGGAGGCCTGACAGAAACCTGCAGAGCTGTTTCACCCTCCAATAAGCTGTCTCCAGGACCTCTTTTCTCTTACCTGCAGGCTTTCCCACAAGTGCCTTGTGTATTTCTTGGGCTAGCTGGTTGGAAACATCTTCTGCCAGCCTTTGGAGACTGGGAAAGCTGATGATCCCCACGGAGTGTTCCCAGGCCTGAAAACAACCAACAGGATTTGGTCAGAGATGTCAGAGCTACAGAGCAAGGAGAGTCACCCCTCTTTCTCCTTGCTGGCCCAAACCAACAGCTCAACTCACTTTCCCAGATGTCTCCCAAAAGCCACTACATCATCTATCCTCCAGCTTCTGCCATATCCCTACTCTGGTGCCTGTGAATTCTTCAGCTTTCTGCTGAGTCCCAAACCCACAGCCAACTGGGCCCTGGACATTTCCCCTGAAGTTATGCTCCTAAAACATCAAACACTCGTAACCAAATCCATTGCTTTACCCCCAAACCTGCTTTTCTCATTGAATGGCCCTACCAACCACCCAGTTGCCCTAGTGAGAAACTCTAAGAGTGACTCTCTAGGTCTCCCTCTCCTTCCTTACCCCATCAGTTACTCTGTCTCACTGATTCTCCTCTTACACACTAGTCAAAAACTGTACAGATTCCATAGTTTAAGTCATGCAATTATCTCTTTCAGATGAATTTTTTTTAAGTGGGATTGCAAGTTAAAAGAGTGGGGTGTTTTGTTTTGTTTTGTTTTTAGTGCTTTTACTAACATATTACTAACTCGCTCTCCAGAAAAAGTTTAGCAGATTAGCCTCCAGGGGCTCCAAGGGAGAGTGCTGGTTTCTCTACACCCACACAAACATTGAACACTGTCATGCGTTTTCATCTTAAATGAGAAACTGTATAGAAGAAAAAAAATCTCAGTTGCAGTCTTTTGATTACTAGAGTAAATGAACACTTCTGTGCTTCTTAAATTGCTTGTTTTTACTTGTAGCCTGTTATTATTCTATTAGGATTTTCACGGTTTTCTTACTTATTTTAATCCTTGGTCCATAATACTATGGCAATTTTTTTTGAATTTGTCATTTTGTCTTTGAACTTGGTATTGTTGGGTGTTGCTATACAGAAATCTGAAAATAATGTGAAATGAAATTTCTAAATCTATTTCTTTGTTTTCTGGCTTTAATCCAGGTTTAGGAAATTCTTTCCCAGTCCAAGCTGTTATTGTCAATTTTAATTTCCTATTTCTTTTTTGATTTCCTTAAAATTATTTTTCACTTGTCCTTTCTCAATTTCTATCCTATCTGGTCAGATTTTTCCTCAAACTTTTTTCCCTTATCATTTCGGATACTATTTAATAGTAATCATGACTTTTAAAATTCTTCATCAGATGCCAGACCCTCTTCAGAGTTTCCTCCCATGTCTGTAGTGATCCTGTTAATAGGTCTGTCTTCATCAGAGTCCTTTCCCTTTGCTCTACCATGTGTCACAGGCCAAGTTCACTAGTCCTCCAGTGAGGCTCGCCCTCTCCAGACCAACGGTCAGAGTGGAGTGACCAGCCTTGGCCCAGGACTTGAGTTCTGGCAACTTCCCATCCCAGATCCACCGGGAAGGTAGGCTGCTGTGAACAGAACTAGTAGCCTCTACGAAACGCAATTTTGCTGGACTCCCATCCACTGTTCCATCTCACCAGTCATATTAAACTATATTCCTGCCCAAAGACCCAACCAAGTTTTTTTAAGCTGAGATCCTCCTTCTAGAAAAGGTGAGAAAGGCATCAAAATTCCAAAGGAAAATCATTTCAATGTGTTTCTTTGCTATAGATACTATATTTATTAAAAAGTAAAAACCTTGAAAAATTGTCTCTATATTAAAAGATGCTACACACAAAATAAGGAGGCAAGCCCAGGATCAGTAGAAAATATTTGCAACGTGTATAACTGACAAAGGAATAATATCCAGACTGCTACAAATTAATAAGAAAAAGACAAACAGCTTGATTTTTTGTAAAAACAGGCAAATAAAACAAATAACTAATAAAAGATAAAAGAAATAGCAAATTACTAAGAATCAGGAAAATGCATATTAAAACCACAATGAGATATTTTATACTTTTCAAGTTGGTAAAAATGAAAAGCCTGACAATACTAAATGTGGGTGTAGGTGAGGGACCATGGAACCCCCACGCTCTGATGATGGAGTGTAACTTGGAAGAACCTCTTTAAAGAAGTATTTAACCCGGGCCGGCCCAGTGGCTCAGGTGGTTAGAGCTCCGTGCTCCTAACTCCGAAGGCTGCCGGTTCGATTCCCACATGGACCAGAAGGCTCTCAACCACAAGGTTGCCAGTTCAATTCCTCAAGTCCTGCAAGGGATGGTGGGCTCTGCCCCCCGCAACTAAGCTCCAAGATGGCACCTTGAGCTGAGCTACCGCTGAGCTCCAGATGGCTCAGTTGGTTGGAGCGTGGGCTCTCAACCACAAGGTTGCCTGTTCGACTCCTGCAAGGGATGGTGGGCTGTGCCCCCTGCAACTAGTAATGGCAACTGGACCTGGAGCTGAGCTGCGCCCTCCACAACGAAGACTGAAAGGACAACAACTTCACTTGGAAAAAAAAAGTCCTGGAAGTACACACTGTTCCCCAATAAAGTCCTGTTCTCCTTCCCCAATAAAATCTTTGAAAAAAAAAAAAAAAGTATTTAACCCAATCCAGGAAAGGTACAGGGGCACATGTCCTACGACCCAGCAATTCCACTCCTACATGTGTTCCCTGGAGAAAGCATGTGCACAGGGAGGCGTGGAGAACTATGTCTGCAGCATGATTTGTGACTGTGAAAAATTAGAAAAAAATCTAATATTTATCAATAGGACCATGAGGCATAATTTGTGGCATATTTATATAAGGATACAATATAGAACTGAAAAAGAAATCGAATTGCCTGTATCAATGCAGATAAACCCCAGAAATGGAATGTTGAGTGGCAAAAGCAAATATTACAATGTGAGCCTACAAAAACCTGTGAAATTATGTATAAATTACACACTATTACTTACGGTTATAAAAATATACCCATATTATTGTATAATTTATATATAGTCTCACAGGTTTTTAGAATCATAGTGAAATACCATTTTGCAAAAAAATCATATGTGTGTGTGTGTGTATGTATATATATGATATATTCCTAATAATTCAGCAGGATAGGGGTTACCATTGGAGAAAGGTGGAAGGGGAGTGAGCTCTAGAATGTGTGCACAGGTGGCTTTAGTTTATCTGAAATGTTTGATTCCTTTTATATGGGTGAGGAGTACTTGGGTATTTATTTTGTTTTTTAAAAACTTTGTATCCAGGGGGCCGGCCCGGTGGCTCAGGCGGTTCGAGCTCCATGCTCCTAACTCCGAAGGCTGCCAGTTCGATTCCCACATGGGCTAGTGGGCTCTCAACCACAAGGTTGCCAGTTCAATTCCTCGAGTCCCGCAAGGGATGGTGGGCAGCGCCCCCTGCAACTAAAATTGAACACGGCACCTTGAGCTGAGCTGCCGCTGAGCTCCCGGATGGCTCAGTTGGTTGGAGTGCGTCCTCTCAACCACAAGGTTGCCGGTTCGACTCCCGCAAGGGATGGTGGGCTGTGCCCCCTGCAACTAGCAACGGCAACTGGACCTGGAGCTGAGCTGCGCCCTCCACAACTAAGACTGAAAGAACAACAACTTGAAGCTGAACAGAACCCTCCACAACTAAGATTGAAAGGACAACAATTTGACCATTGTTCCCCAATAAAGTCCTGTTCCCCTTCCCCAATAAAATCTTTAAAAAAAAAAAAAAAAAAAAAAAAAAAAAAACTTTGTATCCAAATATTTTTACATTTTCTGCCCTATAAACGGACATAGCTGTGCCCTTTCTTTTGTAAATAAAAAAGCAGAACATCAGAACTTTGCTAGAACTACAAAAATGCTAGAAGAATGTTAAATACTATTGCACATAGTAGGCCTTCAACAAACACTTGATAAGTGAACACGTGATTATGAAATGCTCAATATGCAGAATAATGGCCAAATGTGTTGTGTGCTGGTCTTGTGCCCAACACTGAGCCAAACACTTACATGCATTGTTCCCACTAATCCTCACAACAACCCTTTGAGATTCATATTGTTATTATTCCCACTTTACAGAAACTAAGGCTGAGCCAGAGGGTAAGCCCAGAGAATCAGTTAAGCCACAGAGTGAAGAGTTAAACTATTACACGCAAACCCAAGTAGCATGTGCATGTCTAAAAAATTTATGGCTACCACCTGGAAACCAGCTACCACCTGGAAACTTTCATCCCTGGAAAGAATATGTCAATTCTTTGGCAAGGAACTCCAATGGTAAGATTATTTTCCTCCCCAGGAATAAGAACTCTGCTATGATGTCTTCCTAACAAATTCTGGTGCATCCTCCCTGCACTGGCAAACCCCTCAAAGACCAATTTGCAGGCAGTTGACTCGGAAGCATCTAGATCGTCTTCAAGCAGTGGGACTCCAGGAGGCACGCTACAATAAAGCAAATTGGGCCGCTGTGAGTTGAACAGTAATTGTACACTCAGCCAGATCCTCCCAAGGCTCACACCCCTTCCTGGGACTGCAGTGGGCACTTCTGGAGGCCGCGTTAACTCTTTCAGGCCACTGGGGTGCTATTTGATGCACGGAGACAATCATTTACTGAATGATACCATGGAGACCCCAAAGAGTTAAGGCAGCTTCCAACAGGACCTAATTTTTCCCCCAAACTGGGACTTGCATGCTGGGAGAATATTGCTTAATATTTTTTAAAAAACTTTTATTTACTCACATTATCTAAGCTGTACCACGATGCCTTGTGGCTGTCCCCTCTCATGGAAGAAAGAGAAAGAAAATGATGCTCGGGTCTCCAAAGGACAATAAGGAATGAAAAAAGCTCTTGAGGAAATGGGAGAAAACCCCAGCTTTTGAATGACAGAGAACTGGTTGGTTTCTAAGTATGACAGCAATATTATTACTTCTCCATTACCGCAGAGTTTGGTGGTTTGGTCTTTAAGTGAGCTCAAAACATTTCAGAGACTTTACATGAATTTCCCCTGCTAGTGTGACACAGTTGATTCTCTCTTTTGTAAATTAAAAAAAAAAAAAAAAAGGTTAACACAACAAAAATTTTGTTTCCCAGAGATGGGAATAAGCCATGTTCCAGGCCCCACTCTGAAGAAATACAGACAGAGAGGATGAAGAGGGGTGTTGACCCTCACCATGCCCTCTGGACACCACAGTCGGAAATAATTGTTCATCATCCTTGTTATTATATTTAATGCTACTCTTCTCTAATCCAGTGTCAGTTGGGTCCATGCTTACTTTTTATGAGACTATCACATTTCGTGCATGAACTCTGCACTACCGGCTAGGCAGTTAGCCTGAGTACAAACCTGTGTACATGCACATGTGCACCCACACATACAAACATTCACTTCCAAGTACAATCGATTGAGTGTTAATTTCAATCACTCCGCACTAGGAAATGAATGAATTCCTCCCCATGTTACCCACTGTCCTGGTTATATATTACTATAAAACAATCCCCACCCCCAACATTGAGTGGCTTTAAATAATAGCAATCATTTATTTTTCTCATTGACCTGCAATTTAGGCAGGACTCAGCAGGGACATATTTCTCTGCTTTACTCAGCTGGGGACTAAGTGACCTACTTCCAAGATGGCACAGTCACATGGCTGGGAAGTTGGTGCTGGCTGGCATGAACTAGTACAGCTGCAAGGTCAGGTGCTTCGGTTCCTCTCCATAGGCTGTTACATAGGGCTGCTTGGTCTTCCTTACAACATGGCAGCAGGGTTCTAAGAGTGAGTATTCCAAAGGACAAGTCTCTTGAGGCGTAGGCCTAGAAATGTCACTTCTGCCTTTTTCCATTAGCCACGCCATCACAAACCCATTCAGACTCAAGGGAAGGGGACATAGATGCCATCTCTCGAAGGCAGCAGGGTGAATCCATTTGCAGCATCTCTAATCTACCACATCCACAGAGCTCCCTTTTTTCTCATATTATCGCAGCCCCCTGGTTGTCTGTCCCAAACAGTGAGGAATTTTATACTAATTGCTGTGGATCTCACTGCCTGCTTTCTCTCAAAGAACACATTCTAAGAATGATCTTCAACAGGTATATCTAGGGTTCTCACTCCCCCGAAGTCCACAAGTATCTCTGTGCAACATGAGAAACTGAAGTTTCCTTTGCCCCGAAACAAACTTAGTAGAAGGCCAGCAAGACCTGCCATACTTGCTAGAGGAATGATTCTTCTCTTAGTGACACCCTATGATAGGAAGGGTTCTAGAAAGGACAGGCTTTTGGCAGGAAAAGAACAACCATCAATTGAATCCTTCCTAAAAACACTGGTCTGCGCACTGATAAGCCCTTGGCTCTGCGCTGTCTCCTGTGTGATGTGATAAGACCTCCTCCTTGTCTGAAACCTCCTGGAATCAGCTATCCAGACATCACACGTGTGGAGATAGCATTCTTTTTGTCCCCAAAGGGAGCATAGGTACTAGCCAGACAAAGCCAGTATCCATTGCATCATGGGACAGGGAGAGAAAGCAGATGTACTCTGTTCTATGAACCCCAGCATTACCCGAGGGAGCCTAGTGGCTAACAACACAGGCCTGAGCAGACCGCCCAGGTTAAGTTCTGCTCCCCACTAACAACAGCGTGACCTTGGCCAAGCTATGAAACATCTCTAAATTTCTCTTCCCTCATTGTAAATTGGGATAAGAAGAGCGTCCACTTCACAGGGTGGTTGTGAGGGCTTATAAACACTAAACAAAATGTCTGGTTTAGTTAGTTAGAATGTGGTGAATATTACTAGGTTTCATCAGTGAAAGCGACCCCTTGACGTGATTAAGAACTCCTCTTCGACCTATGAAGGGGAGTCACGGGTCTGGTGCAGGAGGAGAGCCTGCAGTTCTAGATGAGCACTTTGTTTCTGACTCACCCCTCAGGGCCGCTCCTTGTTGGGGTTCGGGTGCCCTGAGGCTCCATTAGGCTCTTCCTTATTACCAAGACAGCAAATGCAGTGTTGAGTGTGTTCATTCCTTAACAACCCTGAAGTTGTTTTTTAACTCTGGAGATGAGCCAATAGGGCTAGATTTTAATATAGAGCCAATGAAGCCAATCTTTGTGCTTGCCTAGCAGTTAATGCAGATTTCCGTACGGCATTTATGATGACAGGGAGAAGGGAGACGTTCAGCCTCTGCTGTGGGCTTGGAGGAGTAAGACATGAGAGAAAGCCAGAGAGGCCAAGAGAAGTTCTCTGCAGGAGGAGGTGTCAACGAAGCAGCTCTGAGCGAGTCTGCTACACCAGACAATGCCTAGCAACAGATCTCAAGACTTACTAGGTTGAGGCCAGTGACAGCCACTGAGGTGGGGCACACACTGTCATCAACCTTCTCTGGAGCCCTAACTACACATGGACCACCCCTCCGATGCTGAGTCTGACTGATAAAGAGTCTGACCCAGTTAGGCAAGATTCCACAACCCAGGAACAGCACCCTTTCCAAGCAGGGGCAACAATTCAAAATCTCTTGTGTATTGTCTTAGGACAAAGAATATTCTAGATCATTGTGGTTTTCCTTAGCCCCAAAGTGAAAAGAGAAAAGTATAGAGTTGAGATCCACCAAAAAAAGCATTCCAGGATTTTTTAGATGCAATCAGAGCCCCGCTGGGCCGTGGTTTCTATGACAACTAATATACATATGAGATTTTGACATTAACAGCCACATTCCACAGGACACAGCATAACTTATTAAGTCCTGATATTTTCAAGGGGGTTCTTTATAGACGACCTTGAAGAACACTGTTTAATGGTTACAGAATTTAGAATATAGTGGTTACAAGCTTGACTTCTGACACAAGGACCTATATTCCAATGGATATTTTCAATCTTCATCTACAGCTCAGATTTTATCTGCACTGCACCTGGAAAAAAAAAATCTCCCACTTCCCCCATGTTTCTTTCCACTGTCAACTTTTAATTAAGAAGCCTGAGGGCTCTGGCTCTGGCAAGGTTTTATTAGTCAGAACTTAATAGAAACAACAAGTTTATAGACACATAGGACTTAATAAAAGAATGTAGATTTTAAGATGAAAAGCCTGTAATATTCTGCTTCTCCAGGGTACATCAGAGGAGGGCTCCAGGGATCCAAAACATAGCAGGTTATGTCAATAGTTTGGAGAATGTGCAGTTAATATCCTAGAGGTGGATGGAAAGCTAATAGGGACCGTGTCTGCTTTCCATGTGCAATGGACTTCATAAGCATCATCTTATCTCACCTTCACAGTCTCCCAGCAAAGTGTTATTAATCTCACTACAGATGAGAAATGGAGATTCAGTAATATTCAGTAATTTGCTCAAGGATGCACAGCTAATAAGCAGTGATTCCAGGGCTTGAGCCCTACTCTCTCTGACTTGAAAGCTCATGGGCCATTATGCCTCCAATTACCAGGACAGGGTTTGGGAAACAGGGACAAATATCAAGGTTCCGTTATAATAGGAAGTGTTTGCTGTTCTTGAGGCCACAAGCTCAGAGGCCTATAGGGTCAGATAACATAAATGAGTAAGGTGCACTGGGTGAGAGATGTTAAGGAGTGAGGGACTGGGGTAAACTTAGAGACCAAGACCATCTTCTGTTGAAAAGGAGTGTCCCTAACCATCTCTATCCAATTATTAGTATTACAGCTACCAAAATTTTCAAGAGAAACTGGAAATCTGATTTTCAGGTGAAAACTTTCCACTTTGAAAAAAAAAAAAAAGGCCACTAATTCATTTCTAACCTCTACAAGCAAAACCACATTCTGAGTGCTACTTGGTACCCTCTGCTTTGGACTGAACTCTCCATGAGGGTAAAACCTCTATCTGTCTTCTCTATCTCATTGCCCCAGGCCCTAGAACAGAGTATAGGAACTTAATAAATATTTTTACAACAAATGAAGGGATTCTCAAACTGACAATCTGGAAAGAGGCGAATAAATACCAAGACCTGGCTCTCAGATGCAGAGTACTTTCACCAGAGTTAGGCTGCCCAGATCCGGGGGAAAGATACAGTGCAATGGATGGACCCATACACATGCCCAGTAAGTTTCGCTCATGGTGGGAAGCTGCTCACATTTTTCCTTTTTTAAGGCAACATTGATCTGAGAACTGGTGAGATTGAGCCATCTCCCAGAAATTGGGGTTGTTAGAGCAGAGAGGCTAGGAATGAAAAACATGAGCCATCTCTCCTAACCTAGTTCTTGTTTTCTAGTACAGTCCCTATGCCTCAGTTCTCCAATCTATTAAATGGGGTGAATGGAGTATACAAGTCCAAAACATGGAGGAAAATAATGAGTTAGTGAACAATGAGTTATTATATTTGGCTTTTTTTAACTGAAAAACACGCCTAAGTATTCAATGCATCTTATAAATATGATCCCCAAAAGATGGTGAGTCATCTTTGGAAATCCTTAAATATTTGTGGTTAATAAGTTAGAAGAAACTTTAACGAAGGTGTTTCCTAATAAAAACCTGCCTAAGCTTCCATCTGTCCTAGTCTATTTTCAATGTGCAAAGTAGCTCATATTCTCTGTGCTTTATTTATAGGTATATTTTTTAAATAATAACCCAAAGCAATCATGAAGCAAAAGTTAAATCCTCATACAAAGATGCGTGTCCAACTCTACAACCAGCCTTCAATATATCCAACTAAAAGGCAGACCTCATTGTCAGGAGCTTTGTTCCAAGACAACAAAGGAAATCCCTGCACCCATGCTGTCACCAGCTGCCACTGGCCAGAGTGTTGGCCCAGTGGACAGGCTGGACTGCTCCTGTGTGCCTGTAACCAGCGATAGGAGCACTGCTCTGGGTGTTCTCCACCGATTATACCTTGGTTGCATTATTGGTGCACTTTGCGTCCTGGCCCTTCCAGGCCCTGGTGTTGCATGACTGGTGTTTGAGGTTACCAGCATCCTTGCACCTCATGTCTCAAGACACACACTCCTTTTCTAGTTCCCAAAGGAGCTGGTCTCTTCTCTGGCTTCCAAGCTGGGATTGTAACTGAACAATACAACTTTTTTAACTAAAGAGACAAGAGTAAGAGCCAACTGTCCATCCATTCCATGCCCTTCCTCATCCTGGAGGTAAGCCATGCTTACCATCTTTATTAGATAGCACAACACTCTCCTCTAAGCAACCAGACAACACTTGTGATGATATTAAAACCACCAACTCCAGTTTCCAAGCATTGCAACGTGTCCCCAGAGCTTTGTATCATCTCCCTACAGTTCCAAAAATAAGAATACCGACCTTTAGGAACAATGGGAGAAGACTCAACAGGCTCTTCTGACGTTCAGCAGGGCTCCCATGAGCCAACGGCTGATATTCCAGAAACTTCCTTTCTAGCAGCTCCCAGAGAGCTGTGGGGCCCTGGGACTGCCCTCCATGTGGGAAGTCAGGTTGAGCAACATCAGGCGGGCCTTCCTGTTGTGAAGCTGGATCCTCAGCTCCGTCTTCAGCCTTTGGAACATCTTCCACCTCCATGCCTTAGCAAAGCAGATCTGAATTCAGAACAAAACAACAAAAAATGAAAAGCCCTGTCACAGCACTTCCTGATGAAGCTGGTTGTGGGACAATGGACTGTACTCATTCAGTCCAGTTCCTACTGATGATGGTTCCTCTAAGAATCTGAAACCAACTAACATAGGAAGACTTTTTAAAGAAGAGATTCAGATTTAGAGTGACTCACACATATTGACAATCTAACATGTGTTGGGCTTTTTACACAGACTCTCCTGAGAGAGAAAGAAGCATTCCGATTTTCTCTAAATAGTAAGAAAGCCAACTGGGCCAAACGCATAGGGGCAGCTAGATGGTAGTTGAAACACAAGCCTTTAACACCAAAGCCTGCTTTCTCGTTACCTGATGCTGTTCCTCTTTGAAAGGCTGAGTAAATAGAAGAGACATGTGTAAATGTCTTAGCAATATTTACAGAAGTATGTAATTCTAGCTCTTCAATGGTAACTTCCTTCTACGCCCCGAGTCAAAGGATATAGGTTCTTCATTCTCAGCATTATCTTGTTCAGACAATTTTTGGAGGACTTTGTCCTCAAGATGACTTCTTAAACCCCCACTCTAACTTAAAAATACTTCACTATTAGTGCAAACAGGAACAATTTGTGCGATAGATCTTGGGTCAATAGGTGAAAGGGCAAGAACTTGTGTGATGAAAATAGCCAAAGACCTATTTGCCAGATAGGTAAACTCAAGAAGGTACCTTTAATGTGCCCTTGACTTTCCGTTGCCACACTCTCGGTGAATCAGACTGACTCAGCACCAGGAAGGTTGGTTTGGTTTGGTTGTCAGGAGGGGAGGAAGCTCCAAGTAGGGGCCAGGTTGCCCAGGCCCCCTGCAAGAGGCCCCCATCCCTAAACCACAACGTCACCATGTATGAATATATCCTGGAATCTGGCCAGCAACCAACAACCACGAATCCCCGGGCAGCAACCAAATAAATAGACACACAGAGTGGGTCACCAGTGGTTTGCTCTGGGCTACAGCAGCTGAGGGGGTGTGTCTTGCTTTATTTTTAGCCCAAACACACACCCCTCGCAGGCTAGAATGGGAGTTAACTAAGGATCACACGGCCAGACTAGCTAGCCATCCCCTCTTTGAAACTCTCACTCTTCATGCACAAAACTCCACATGTCCCTGGCTCTTCTTCCATCTCACGTGAATCACTTTCTTTTTACAAAAGCCATGTAAGTTCAGTGTCAAAAACTGGGAAGGAATGAAATATCAGGAAGAATACCAAGCTTGCCCATACCCAGAAAAATGACTGTTGATATCCCTGCTTCTATCTATGAATATATAGTTTAATAAAAACGCACTAATAATGTTGTTGAGGCAAACTGTTTATTTATACTTTTGTTTTCGTTGATTGGTTGGGCTGGAGGTTGGTGGGGGTTTGATTTGTTTCTTTTTGGGTTGAGCCGCAGGGGCAGGGGTGGGGTGCCTCATATCCCTCAGTCCCAGCAGTCGCTTCCCTGACCTGGGCCAGGCTCCTCTCTGGCTTTGGTAGTTTACTCATTTATTCCTTGGACCTCCACTCCCCACTCCCATTCCCCTCTTCCCCACGCCCTCCACCCTGCCCACCACACCTGCTTAATGGGTGCTAATAAAACATGGCATAAGTGCGAGATTTCTGAATGCATGCATTTGAAGTTCGCCAGATAACCTTCTGCATCTTTCCTGCAGCTCACTTTTTCACTCAGCATTATGCCTTCAGTCCTACCCATGTGGCTCTGTGTTTGTTAACTTCATTTCCTTTGACTGCTGCCCTGTGTTACAAAGTGGGTGTCACGTGCCTATTTGACTTCTTGACTCTGCAGGGATGACGACTTCCTGTACTGCACTCGGTACTGTCCTAGACATTCCCACGCAGGTCTCCTGATGGGCTGCACGTGACTGGCTCTGGGTACGAACTTGGGAGCCGGAATGCTGTGTCAAAGGTATATACCTGCTTGATTCAACCATGTACCAGCAGCAAACATGCCTCCAGAAAGCTGGAAGCAGACCACACTGCCCCCCTACACATACACAGAAAGAGCCTGTGAAGGCTCTGCTCCCATCTCATCCACACCCCTGCTTGGCATCACCCAACTTTCTACTGTCTGCCAATTTGAATGAGGGAAAATGATCCCTCGTTGTCGTTTTACTTTGCGTTTCTCTAACCTACTAATGAGTCTGAGGATCTCTGTGTGCCTGTTAGCCCTTTGCATTTCCTCTTCTGCAAACTATCAACCTATGCTTATTTTTTCCTTGCCTGTCTTTTTTTCGTTGCTTTGCAAAAGTTTATTCTAGAAAGTGGTCTCTTGTTGGTTTTAAAAATCGCAAATGTCTTCTCTCAATCTGGTTTTTTTTTTTCTTATAAATTAGTTCATAAGTTTCTTCTTTTTCACAAAAACATATCACGAATATTTTCCATATTGTTAAAGATAATCTGTGCCTTTATTTTTATGGCTGTGTGGTGGCTGTAGAACCACGTGGATCGTTAATTTAACTAATCCTCTACACTCAGGCATTCAAGTGGTTTCCAGTTATCCACTAGTATAAACAACACTGTAATGACAGTCTTGTGTCTAAGCCTTTCCATATATTCATGATTAAATAACAGATTGTAATCCATTCTTAAATTCCTAAAAGGAAATAGCTAGACCTTAAGGCAGACAAATTTTTCAGGCTGTTGGTACATATTTCCAAACAGCCTCTCCCCAAACACTGTATCAATATATAGTCCTTCCACCAAGAGTATACAAAGTTTACACTTCCTAGGTATCTTTGTCTTAAAAAAAAAAAAAATCTGCTGATCTGCCTATTTTGTTGTAATGTGAAGAGCTGAGCGTGTTCCTGTCTGCTGCTCCGTTTCCGTCAGGGCGCTGTGCAGCGGCTTTCTGGAGTCAGACGCTACCTGACTCCATGAGGTCCCCAGGGGAGATATCAGCTACTTCCCATGGCTTTAATTACCCCCTGAGAGCCATATATCCACTAAACATTATCTCTGAAGGCAGGCCACTGCGTCCACTTTGAGGTAGGCACAGTGCAGGTGCTCAATAAAACGTTACTGAATAAATGAATGAACCGGGGTGGCTGGTTAGCTCGGTTGGTTAGAGCATGGTGCTAAAAACACCAAGGTCGCTGGTTCGATCCCCGCGCATGGGTCACTGTGAGCTGTGCCCTCCTTAAAAAATAGAAATAAAATTTAAAAAATGAATGAATGAACCTATATGCTGATGGCACCCAAATCTCTCTGTAGCCCAGACCCCTCTTCTAAACAAGTTTTTTTTTTCTCACTCAAAGGTTTCTACTTGGATTTCCTCCAGACTCTGAAAGTCACTATGTCCCATCAAACCACCATCCGCATCACCCACAGAGCCAGCCCCATGGACTTCCCAACTCACAGTACGGCTGTTACAGCCAAGTGCAATGTCATCTCTATCGTATAAAAGTCATTTTGTGGCCACACCTGCAGGTGCTACCAACAAATTCACTCAATGAGACGTGTCTGAGGCCGTGCCTACATGCACATTTTTAGGATAAGCAGGTGAGAAAACAAAGTGAGCATCAGATCATGATGTGAAAATGTGGTCCAGGGGAACACAGCTGGATATCCAAGGGAAATAACAGAGACAGCTTCGCTCTCTTCCGAAGTTAAAAAGCCTTGTTCAGAGAAGGGAAACATTCAAATATTCCCTTCCTTGAACAGACAGAGATGTTTGAGAAACAAGAATTTCTGACAAGCGGGTACCCGTGAAATCCCATGGAGAAGTTGTCTGAGTCCAACGTCGGGCTGCACCCCTCCTGTCCTCTGACCATCACCCTAGGCCTCCTGCTTCAGTTTTATTTGTAAAAGGAAGAAACCAGGAAGTTGCCTATCAGAACTGTGTGAAAAACAGTAAGGAAAAAATCATTAAAATCCACTTCATTGTCAAAAGTGCCCTCTGCGAGTTCCAGCACCTTCTTATCCAGAGCAAAAGGGCCGAGTTGGGAGTGAGAGTCACTGGGGGTCCAGAGCAGGGTTGGGATGAGGGTGAGGCTAATGGGGCCCTCACCTCAGGCGCAAGATTTAAGAGGAGCTCCAAAAATCTCAGAAGCCAAGTTATATAACATTTTAATGCAATACTTTTTAAAAATCAGAAATAATGCCAAAAAATGCATGATGAAGAAAATATCAAAATTTGAAACACCACCTCCAGGCCTGGACTTCTGCAGATTCTACTGTAGCACACAGTGTAGTGGCCACGAGCACAGCCTCTGGCCAGGCTGCTCTGGTTCGACTACCATGGGATCAGATAATTAGACCATGTGATGAAACCCATCCCTGCCTTTGTGCCCTCATCTGTGAATGGGACAATAACAGGACCCTCACAGGGTGCCATGCAGATTGAATCAATGCTCGGCACATGTCACTATAGGATTGGGGGACAGACATTTATTAGTGTCCCCTTGGTGCAGCATTTACATGTGCCACTTCTCTTAATCTTCCTACCATCCAGTGATATCAAAGTCACCAGCCTGCAGCCTCGGAGGTGCTGAGGCTTGCAGCAGGGAAATGACCTCGCCGGGGTCGCATTGCCAGTCAGTGGCCAAGGCAGGGTCCATCTCACTGTGTGGACAGCTTGGGTTTTGCTGCCTCAGAGTATCGCCCGCCATGCAAACAGGAGGCTGAGCTCACCTGGGGTGGAGAGAGGCACTTGGGACCTGCTTGGCCAGATAACACAGGCCAAGGGAAAGTTTTCTTGGAGAGGTGGAAGTTTGAAAGCAGACAGGGTAGGAAAGGTAGCCTTAGGCAGGACTGAGAACTAGAGGCTTGGTGCGAGGGGTTGGGGGGGGGGCAGTCCCAAGGTCTCCAGAAAAAGACAAAGCCCTCTCCTCTGCCAGCAAGCTGTTTCCCAGTTTGGGCCAGGCTCAAGCATATGACACACAGCACAGGCAGACTAGAAGCCCTGCTTTCCTGCATCCTGCACGAGGCAGCAAGGGGCAGCTGTACAGGAGCCAGGCCAGTCATGCAGCCCTGAGGCAGAGGGGAGCTGTGGAGTTGGGATGCGAGTCACAGGACAGAGCCCAGTCCCAGCTTTGCCACTGCGATGCCTTAACCAAATTATTGCCCCTCTCTGAGAATAGATTTCTCATCAAAAAGGCCCTGGTGATCTCAGTCCCACCCTCTTGCCTTTATGCCCTGACAATGGAAGAGACACAAGACAGTGAGTCAGTGCAGAGTGGCTCCTGAGTGAGCTGAGAACCTGCGGGCTATGTACAGTGAGGGGGCGTGGGGAAGTGCTCCCCGTCTATGCATTGTGTGCACAGAACCTGATGACAAGTCTGCAGTGACCCAAGAGGGGGTTTTCCTCTGACCTTGGAGGCACCAGGACTAGCAATGGCTGTGTGGGCCCAGCCCTCTGGTGTCACAGCCCATCCTCACTCCCCCAGCCCAGATTCATGGCATCACCAGAGCTTTGCTTCGGAACATTTCAGAAGCAGAGAACCCAGGGCACCCTATTCAAGGCTGTCACACTGGAGGGTGACATCTACAGCCTGAAGAAACGGCTGGGTTGCTGATGTTTGGGCTGCTAAACCAACATTCCAGTTTACTCTTTCATCCCTGACTTTCTGTGCAGCTAGGACCTGGTGACAGAGTTGCTGTGATAAAAGTCAAGATGAAAGTCCCCTCCCCTCCCTTGTCAGTGTGTATGGCTGTTCCCCTTTCTGGATTACACCCCGGTTCAGATGCAGCCTTGTTTGCCATCTATATCACAGGCCATAGGGTTGGGGGAGACTAAACTAGATGATACAGAACAGAACAGCAACTTCCTCTGTTTCCCTTTCCATTAAAAAGCCAGTTCCTCACTGCGTGTCAGCAGATCCAAACACTCTTGCTCCTGTGTGTCAGCTAGGACCCTGCCTCAGCCTGGGGCTCCAGGGGAGGGGGGTGCAGGGATGGGGGACAACAAAGCATTCTTGTTCCAGAAACAGAGGCAGGGTGGGGCTAGGCCTTCCTGCCCTCTTCCCACCATTTCCCATTAACAGGAGAGCTTGCAAGTTAAAAGCCAATTGAAAAGGAGTAGTCAGGGTTCCGGAAAGACAGAAGTCTAGTAACATGGAAGCTTTGTGCACGTCTCATTCCATAGCTCACTATAGTTAATCAGAAGTACTGAGGGGTCAGCAGCGTCCTCATTAGGGAAATGCAGCTTAAATCCACCCGAGGTACCAGGACACTCCTATTAGAATGTCTTTAAAAACAAACAAACAAAATTCAGTAAGTGTTGGCAAGGATGCATAGCAACCACAGCTTTGACCCTTGCTAGTGGAAATACAAATGGCACAGCCACTTTGGAAAACAGTTGGGCAGTTTCTGAAAAAGTTAAACACATACCCAGCAATTCTGCTCCTGGGCATTTGCCCCAGAGAAATGAAGACTTACATTCCTACAAAAACCTACACACAAATGTTTACAGTGGGTTTATTTATAGCTGCCAAAACCTACAAACAGCCTGAATGTCCCTCACGGGGTGAATGGGACGTGTCTCCACTGTAAGAAGGAGCACCTGGATGGATCTCGTAGGCCTTACGACAAGTGACAGGGTCCAGGCTCAACAGCTACATACTGTCTGATGACTCTGTTTATATTCTGGAAAAGGCAAAGTTACAGAGACAGGAAATAGATTGATAGTTGCCAGGGATTGGGAGCAGGAGAGCGGCTACAAAGGCGCTTGGGTTTTGCTGCCTCAGAGTATCGCCCGCCATGCATCCAGGAGGCTGAGCTCACCTGGGGTGGAGAGAGACGCCGAAGGGAACTTTGGGGGATAAAAATGTTCTCTATCTTGACTGAGGTAGCTGTCACACAACTGACTATATTTGTCAGAAGGGCACACTAGAAAGAGTAAAACATCTGGTATGTAAATTATACCTCAATAACCTGACATTAAGAATACAAAAACGTCCTGATGTTGAAAGAATACCAACAGAAAAGCAAGAAGCAGAGGTTTCAGTCCTTTCCTGTTTTTATTTAGTGCAAAGGGGATACGACTACATGGTGAATTGCAGTAATAACTCCACTGCTCAGTTTTTTACTTTTCATGGCTTTGCATTCATATGTATCATCTCACTTTATGTTCACAACAACTCTCCACAAGGGAGCAAAGAGTAGCAGTGTTTTACAGGTGCTGAAAGCAAGATTCAGAGAGGTTCACTCCAGAAGTGGCCACAATGCAAGTTCTGCATGTCTGACTCCAAAACTCACATGCTTCTCCTTAACTACACCCTTTCCTTCCTAGGAATGTTAGAGGTTTGGGACAGAATCAAAGCTCCTATGAATGTAAGCCACACTCACTCGGTGGCACTCCCAGCCTCCGTCAAGGCTGTGTTGGTCAAGTGTGAAAACTGCTCCCAAAATTCACTTTTCCATCCAATTAAAAAAACAATATTTATAAATAACCATTCTGTCAAATTGGCTGAATTAACAGACAAGGTGGGTCAATTATAAAAAGGAAAAGGATACCCAAAAGAATTGAAAGCAGGAGATCAACAGATTATTTGCCATAGCAAAAAGGTGGAAACAATCCAAATGTCCATCAAGAGATAAATGGGTAAACAAAATGTGGTATTTAGAGACAATGGAGTGTTAGTCAGTCTTAAAAAGGAAGGGAATTCTGACACAGGCCACAACATGGATGAACCTTGAGGACAATATGCTAAGTGAAATAAGCCAGACACAAAAGGATAAATACTGTATTACTGCACTTACATGAGTTACCTAGAGTAGTCAAATTTATGCAGACAGATAATTGGTGATTGCCAGGTGCTGGAGAGAGGGGAGAATAAGGAGTTAATGTTTAATGGGGACAGAGTTTCAGTTTTGCAAGATAGAAAGAGTTCTGGAGATGGGTGGCAGCAATGGTTATACAGCAATGTGAATATACTTAACGCTCCTGAACTGCACACTTAAAAATGACTAAAATGGTAAATTTTATGTTGTGTATATTTTACCACAAGAAAATAAATAAATACATACGTAAATAGATAAATGTAGGTTAAAAGAAGAGGATATAATTCCTCCCGATTGAGGACTATTGAGTTCTTACTCGGCCCTGGGCCCTGTGCTGAGTGCTTCGCATCCACAGCTAATTTATTGTCCCTGAGCCCAAGGCACATGAACTGCAGGGACTGTTCTGACCTCCCTTAGAGAAGAAGAAACGGAGTCATCATTGAGTTTCGGCAGCATCCCCAGCATAATGCACCTGGTGTTTTCCAAGGTGGAACAAGGATCCCCCTCTGGTGCAAGACTTTGGTCAACGTTTGCCACACACACAGGTGTTAGAAGGATGAGGAGGGCTGTTATAGAGGCTCTGTCCACACCTGGGTGAACTCTGGGCAGAGGGGACAGACATAGTGTACAAGGGGAGACACAAATGAGACAGAGGCAAGCTCAGAGAGTCTCGCACTACATGGGCCCCAAGAATGTACAGAAAGTGGGCAAGAGTGCTGGAATTCCTGTAGGACAGGACCCGAGAGCACGGTCCACGGAATGTACAAAGAAAAGGAACAATGAGCAAACATGGAGACTAACATCAAGGGAATGACAGTCTCAAGGCTTCCATAAGGCTCCATGAGGAAAGAGTTGACAGGAGTTCAATACACTCTGGGACTTCCCGTTGACAGGCCTTGCCTGGCTCGGCAGCCAGCCTTCAGGTGGTGCTGGGAGGCCAATAGTCAGGCTCTTCAGCCCACAACCTGCCCTCTAGGAGAAGAAGGTCCTGAAGGCAGCAGCCCTGCAACTTTGACATGTATCGGCCTTGCCTGAAGAGATTGAAACCCAGGTTCCTGGTCCCTGCTCCCAGCAGTTCTGAGTCAGCAGGTTTGAGATGAGGCCCAAGAAGTTGAAGCTCTCACAAGTTTCTAGGTGGTTCCAAGGCAGCTGGCCCGGGGCCACACCTTGAGGGCCACCAGGGCCACAGCCTGGGGACAACCAGCAGCCATAGCTTGAAGACAGCCACCGCTTGAGGTTCACCAGGAATCATGCCTTGGCAGCAACCACACCTTGAGGACCACCAGAGGCCATTCCTTTGGGACCACAAAGGAACGTGACTTGGGGACGAACAGCAGCCATACCTTGGGAACCCTCAGGGGCCACCCCTTGAGCACCACCAGGGGACCACGACCCAAAGCGATGCCTTGGAGAGGGCCTGGGGAAGCAGAAATGTCTTGTCATTTAGATTATATCTAGCGTTGCCGCAAGCCTTGAGCAGGAGTGTTATGCTCAAGAGCTAGGCTCCAGGGCAAGAATAAGAACACACGCGGGGACAGCATGGCAGTGGCAGGTGGGGAAACAGTAGCCCTGAAGACAAGGGCTGGGATGGCAGAGGAGTGGTCAGTGCCAGAGGCGCCTGAAGGCTCTGATACACAGCTCCAGGGCAAGGACCAGGGCTCAGCCAGAAATCGCCTTGGTGCTGCCCCCACCTCCTACATCAGCCAAGGGCTAATAATGCCTGTAGGCAGAGAACAACCAAGCCCAGGGCCCTACATCCTGCCTCAAATGACTCAAGAGAGGCAGAGACGGCTCAGGTTGTTTCCAGAAGTTCAGGAATTCCCCTGAAGACTGTGATGCGGACTCCAATTGCCTGGAACCAGGCAGGTTGAGCCACACCTTCTACGGCCTCAACACTTCCTTTTTCTTATTCTAGTCCATGCCCTCCTTGTCAGCACACACCTCTGTGGTTTTTGCAACAGCAACAGAATATAGGAACTCACAGTATCCTGCAGAAGCGGCCTGGTTTTGTATCTCGTTATGTGTACTGACTTCCACATTGCCAAAAATGTCCAGGGAGCAGTTCCCCTGGGCAGAACCTTGTAGCTTAGCTGCAACTGAGCTATTCCTATTGATACAGACATGGGCTGGTGACAGCACAGGTAACAAGGAACCCAGCCCCCGTAATCGGAGCCTCTCCCATGTGAGAGCTGGTCCATGGCTCAGTCTCCACTGGAATGTAAGGAAATGCTGCTTAAGTTAGAATGGACATAACTGGATGAGCATCTACCAACAGAGCCATTGATGTTCTCTAATCTTAGAAAACTTGTAAAGTAGGCATTATTACACCCATTCTACAGATGGGAACATTTGTAAAACTCACAGAAATTGAGATTCAGAGAAAAAAGGTAACTTATCTGAAATCAAACTGCTAATCAGCATCAGAATCAAGGTCAGACCCAGACTTCTCTAACCCCAAAGCCCCCACCTCTTCCACCACTTCTGCTTGGCTTAACATAATAGTGGTAAGAATAAACCCCAGGTAAGAGCTGGAAGCTCTTATGGCCAGCAGCACTGCAGGGAGCCCTCGCTGGACTTGCCAAGTTTTTGCTAACCCCTAGCCATAGGGAGTCTAGAGCCAGGCCTGCTTCCTGGCCCCAGCTCACACCACAAACAAGCAGGCACAGAACAAGGTGTGTGGCCTGGCCCGCCCCCCAGGGAAGGGCTGATCCCTGGGTGCCACTGGGCCAAGGGTTTGTTAACCCAGGCACAAGGTGAGTACCAGCTGGATAGTCACTCCCTGGGCTCACACCAGCAGGGCACCCAATGTTTGTCCCTCACCCTCCAGGCTAGGCCACCAGAGCGATAGCTCTACTCGGCTTCCTCTGAGTGGTGGGTCTTTTAATTCTTAAACATGTAAGGAGCAGAATTGTCCCTGATCCACATCCTGGATTTTAAGCTCAAAATCAGGGGAGCAGGGGCACCAACAAGGAAGCAGACACAGTGGGGTGGGTGTTGGGCAGGGAGGTGCCTGGCTGTGGGCACAGAGGAGGCTCATGGCCCAGCCTGGGGAGGAGTGGTGGTATGGAAGGGCTTCTCAGCAAAGACAGTCCCCATGATAGGCAGTGAAGAATGAGGAGGAGGTGCTCTCAAAGCCAAGAAGACAGAGACTTCACACAGCATGGCTGCTCGGGAATGTAGGTGGTGTTCACAGAGGAGGGAGCACTGGGACCAGAGGTGGAGGGACGGTACACGTAGTGAAAGGACCATGAACGACAGTAGCGGACATGGCCCTGGTCCCATGCATGTGGTGCTGACAGTCACTGGGGGCTGTCAACAGGGAATGACATGGAGAATGAATAGCAGCCTCCTGCTAGGTGCTGGGCCTGCCCAGAGGGCCCAGACCTGGCCTCAGGTACAAACAGCCTACAGGGAAAGGAGGCAGGAAAAGGGATGCTATAGTGCCGTGACTGAAAAACGACCATTGGAGCAGGAATCCACTGCTAAGGGGACAGAGGGAAGAAGCTGGTTATTGAGGGTAACATGGGGTGGGGTGAGGGTAAGGATGGTAGGAGGGGCTTTGGAGAGGGAGCCTAAGGGGAGAAGAAATAAGCCTGCAGACAGATTAAAGTGTTCCCCACAGAGGGACACACAGGGAGGGAGAGGTGAGACTGCACTGCACGTGGTTTTGGGCCACTGTGGGGGATGTGGGGTGGGAATAGGGTGGAGAGCCTGGACAGAGCCTGGGTCCCAACGGTCTCCAGATGCTGAGCTGCCTGTGTTCCACTCCTCCCCCTCCAATCCCAGGAGGAGTGAAACCACTGAGAACTTTGCTGCATCCTTTATACTTCTCAGGTCATTTGTTGAGGTCCCAGAGAAAAGAAGATTTCCAGGATTATTAGTTAACACCATTATCCAGGTTCGCTTACTGAATTTCAAGTATGATTTGGTCTGAAAATACACACAACAATCACTAAACTTCTGAATGTACCTAGAACTATGCTGTGGGGACAGAGCCCCAGAAAGTAGTTTACAGGCTCTCGGCCTCACATGGAAGGGTGCTGGCTCGGGTGGTGAATGGCCATCGACTGTGGCTGATTGGCCGTCGGCTGTGGCCGGTTAGCCGATTGGCCACTGGTATAACTGCCGAGGAGAGCGGAAGAGGAGAGCCGAGAGAGAGGAACAGAGGAGAGAGTGGAGAAGAGTCGTCGGTCGGTTGGCGGAAAGGCGGACGGCAGGTCACGCGTCCGGTGGGCCCAGCCTCCGGTGAGACCATAGTGGTATGACTCCCCTACCTATGGCTCCGTGGGTGTTCCTTTTCGGCCTCACCATATCCTGCGTTCCTGTGTGGGGAGCGGGAGCAGAGACCCCACAGGCCGCCCCGCCTGAAAGATGGTGCGGCGAGAAGGCCTCCGCGCACAACAAATGGTGCAGCGAGCAGGGTCTCCCGCCCGACAAATGCATTCCTGGCTTGTAAGGAATTAAACATCTCTTAATTCTCTCGCTATTAATTAAAAAATTAAAAAATTAATTAAAGACTTAATTCTCACAGATCAAAGAAGAAAACACAGCAAAATGAGGGCACAAACCACCTATATCACACATAGAGTTAACTGTTTTCTTGGGCTGCCTGTCCTCTACTATGCCAGACAGAACTAGATCCAGAAAATTCTGCATTTAGGTTAATGAGAAAAAGAGACACTTTCAGATGCAACTTTGTTCATGATGCTGTTTCACTGAAGTGCAGAGCAAGGAAATGGTGCTGGCAGCGGGGAGGCGGGGCATCAGTAGTGAAAGTCACCTGTGCACGCACGGGCTGTGGAGTCAGGCAGAGCATTTTGTGATTCGTAATTTGATCATTTTTTTCCCAGTAACTATAGCCTATAACTGCACACTCATCACTTTCTTCTTCGTGTTATCATTATTCATGAATATGCTGTATCTTTCTCATGCCTGTATTTCCTCCATTGTAAGTTTTGATCAATTATAAAATGCCACAATTATTTAGTGAATTGGGGGGATCACCACATTAAATAGTCAAAAATGAGACTATTCCAACATTTTAAATTGTGTGAGGAAAGAAAGATTTCTTGGAAAGAAGGTGATACTTTAAATAGGTGATGGGGGGTGGGAGGAGCCGGGATGTGATCCCTTCCTACAAAGGGAAGCAGTACAATGACTCTGAGGAGTAACTGCCCCTGTTTTCCCCTGTCCCAAGATGAAGCTATGGGCCCATTTCAGTTACCCCTGATATGGTCAATATGTCATTGACATAATGAAATGTTTCCTGGAGACAGGTGCGTAAAAGGAAAAACTGAAATAAACTAAGGCTGTGTTCTTTATGATTGCAGTGTAGTGCCCCTGGTTCGTTTGGGCTTTTGCTTTGGAATGTCTGGGCGTTTGTCCATCCTGATTCTCCTGGCTCTTTTCTCATCTTTGCACACCTCAAAGACTGGCCGGACCCGCGCAGCTGCTGCGCATGCGCTCGACGCACTGCACCCTGGCAGGAGCCTCCGGGCTTGTACAGGAGCGTCTGCGGAGGAGCAGGCATCCTGTTGGTCACTCCTCCGCATCTCCGGCTGCAGCGCCTTCTTAGTCACTGCCCTCCTTCTGCTCCTAAAGGACCCGCACTCTCAAAGCAGAGACACGAGACAAATTGCTGCAGGGTTCTTCAGCCCTGCCTTTATTACACGCATCCCCCTATCCTCTGCCTTCTGCAGGTGGGGCCCTCTCTGATTGATCTGGTCCACACTCAGAGACCCAGGGGAAAGCCCTGTGAACTCATTGTGACATGTTGTGGGGACAGAGCCAGGAGTGCAGTTTCCAGGCTCTGGCCTCACGTGGAAAGATGCTAGCTCAGGTAGTAAATGGCCATCAACTGTGATTGGATGGCCATCAGCTGTGGCTAGTTGGCCATCCGCTGTAACCAGTGAGCCATTGGCCACGAATATAACAGCAAATGGGGGCCTAGCAAGAAGATGGTGGCTGAGCTAGCAAGGTGGTAGTGTACTGGTGGCGCAGTGGTGTGGCGTCCTGGCGTGGCGTGGCAGAGTGTAGATTACTGATTGCAGAGAGGTGAATTGCAGCTAGCAAGTGAGATTGGTTGGCAGAGAAAAGTGGACAGCGGGTTGCGGATCGTGTGACTCCTGCCTCCTGTGTCTCCAACCCAGCCGCCAGCGAGAATACAGTGGTATGACTCCCCTATCTATGACTCCGTGAGTGTTCCTTTTTGGCCTCACCATATCCTGCGCTCTTATGTGGGGAGCAGGACCAGAGATCCCGCCTGACACCCTGCATGACACATGTTTCAACATTATTAACTGCCAATATGTGCTGGTAAGGTGGGACTTCCACCCAATATGGGTTGGCTTCCCTCCCATATTGACTTTATAACCCAATTTCTTCATGTGTACATAGCTTTATTTATCTTTGAGTGTATGTCTTATATTTTGTGCATATCCTTTAAAAAGCTGATATTGGAGTGCTACTTGGGCAATTTTATTATTATACTGAAAGCACAAAAATCGATTACCTCCCCCTTTTATGCATACCACTTTTCACCTTCAAGCATATTTTACTTGTAATTGATGTGAAAACCATTGTGGGGACAGAGACCCAGAAAGCAGTTTCCAGGCTCTCAGCCACACATAGAAAGGTGCTGGCTCAGGTAGTAAATGGCCATCAACTGTGATTGGATGGCCATCAGCTGTGGCTAGTTGGCCGTCAGCTGTAACCAGTGAGCCATTGGCCACTAATATAACTGCTGTGGGTACGCTAGCAGAAAAAATGGGGGCTAGCAAGAAAATGGTGGCTGAGCGAGCAGGAGCAGATTGCAGAGAGGCGGATGCCGCCAGAGAGAATATAGTGATATGACTCCCCTACTTATGGGTCCATGGGTGTTCCTTTTTGGCCTCACTGTGTCCTGCGTTCTTATGTGGGGAGCGGGACCAGAGACCCTGTAGGCTGCCCCGCATGACTCCCCGCATGACAACCATTTAATTGCATTAATGTATCATCATATTATAAACATGTTCTATGTTGTTCTTTTCCTTACTTTATCAGCTTTAATGACCATGAAGCATTCTCTCGGTCAGTCTCCCATAACAGACTCACTCATTTCCTAATAACTGGATGGTGAGGGTGTCTCCATTGCTATTATGGGCAATGCTGGGGCAAAGGACACCCACACAATCATTTAGTTTCCTGTGAATCATCTGTAAAGGTGAATTCTCAAAAGAAGAATCAGTCATTAGGCCAAAAAGGAAGAGCAGTTTTCACACTTGTCTCAAATGGGGTAGTGTTGCCAATTGCAAAGTACATAGGCTTTAACACCAGGTGGAACTAGGCTCAAATCCCAGCTCAATTACTTAGTACCCTAGGAAAGAAAGACCTTACATCTCTGAGCCTCCATTTTCTCACCTGTAAAATGGGAGTGATGAAACTGATCTCATTGTGGGGACTGAATGTGATTGCAAATAGCAGTGCCCTATGCAGTGCCTGGTTTATTGTAAGGACTAAATCCATTCTTCTTGCCCTCCATACTTTCTCCTGGAAATTATTTGAGAGAGGCTTTTCACTTCTCTAACATCTCATCCTTCTTGAACCATGTTCTCCACAAAAGCCTCTGGCTAAGGAACAAGACATATCTTCCTCCGAAGGGTGCTGCCCAAACGAAATATAAAGTCAACCACAAATTCAAGCATCATGCATAATTTTAAATTTTCTAGTAGCCACATTTAAAAAGTAAAAATAAATAGGATAAATTAATAAAACCTATTTAATTAAATATATTTGAAAATGTATTTTGTTAACCCAATGTATCAAAAATATTATCTTTTTAATACGCAATCAGTATTTTTAAGTATTAATGAGATATTTTACATTTCTTTTTCTTGTTTGTAATATCTTTGAAATCTGATGTGCATTTTACAATTACAGCACATCTCAATTCAGACCGGCCACATTTCAGGTTGGGCCATCGGGTAGCCCAGGTCTAGACTTTGAGATTCAGGCTTTTAGCAGGTGAGCAGATGTTTCAAATGGGATCATCAGCCACGGATTTGGGGATGTTGCCTAGAGACATTTCAGATGCAAAATACATTTTGCTGGTTTGCAGGTGCATTTTGCTGGTTTGCAGCACTTGGAGAGAGATAACAAATGCAAGGTCTTAGTTATAAATAAAATGGATAGCATCTCTATAGTGTGGCTCAAGGAACTCTGAGGGAGCCCATCTTCCCCCTTTCCCTCTATCATAAGGTATCGCCCCTCTCCCCCAGGAGACCAAGCTGCTTTGCCTTTCTAACATGAAGGTCCCTTGGGGAAACAGGGAGCCAAGGTTTCATTTCTCCACTTAATGTCTAAAAGGCATCTCCACCTTTATATGTTTAAACATATATTCTGGAATAATGACCACCTTGCACATGTGCTCCTTCTCTTTTGACCCAGCTCAGTAAATGATAACTCCATTCTCCTGTTTCTCTAATGCCATCTTCAACTTCTCTCTCCCATGCCCTACACTTAAAACATCATCAAATCTGATTCTCAGAAAGTATCTAGAATCTCACCACTTTGACCACTTCTCACTACCTCTACTGCTATCACATTACCTCTAGCCTGGATATTACAACAGCCTCTTAACTGATACTTCCTTCTCCCCTTGCTCCCCATAAAAGAGCTAAAATGATTCTTTTTTTAAACGCAAGCATACATCAGCTAGACTAAAAAGGATATATTTTTAAGGACAATTGAAATGATATAAAAATATAAGCTACTTAGGAATAAATCTAGACAAAATATGCACTATTTTTATAAAGAAACTTATACAATTTTATTTAAATGCTTTAAAGCAGACCTAAATAAATGAGGAGACAAACCACGTACATGAATTGGAAGAGTCATTTTCACAAAGATATCACCTCCCTCCAAATTATATTTTTTAATCAAAACATAGCTTTTTCATTGAACCTGAAAAGCTGATTCCAAAATTCTTATGAAGGAAGAAGGAAGAAAGTAAAGAATATCAAGACATAATGGAAGAAGAAGGAAAGAAAAGAAGAGCTGCTTTCCAGATATCAAATTTTGTTATAAGCCTACAGTTAATAGTGTTATGTGGTGTTGGTAAAGGAATGAACGAATTGACAGAATAAAAAAGCAGACCCCACATACATGACAGTTTGATTTACAACCGAACTGCTGCAGATCAGTGGATAAAGAATAGCCTTTTAAACAAATGGAGCTGACTCTTGATTATCCACATGGGAAAAACAAAATGAAATAGAATGTTCCCCTTATCTCACACCATACAGAAACATCATTTCCAGATGAGACTAGAGACAAATGTAAAATTCAAAATTATTTTTACATTTTTTAAATCATGTAAGAGAATAATTTTATCACTTTACAGTGAATAATTCCTTAGATGACACATAACAAGTGTATATCATAAAGGAACATATAGATAAATTAAGCTCATTTAGAATTAAGAGAAATTTGGTCATTAATAGAAATCACCAAAAAAAAAAAAAAAAGGAGATAAGGCACAAACAAGAGAAAAATATTTACAACGTACATAAATGACAAAGAATTAATATCTGGATATGTATTGAATAATGGCAAATAAATAGGATAAAAGACAGATGACCCCATATAGAAATGGGCAAGATTTGAACAGAAAAAGGAATACAGATGACCAATAAACATATAAAAGAATGCCCAACTTTAGTAATTGAGGAAATGCAAACTTAAAAACAGTTTGATTGCTTTGTGTTTTCACTGGATTGACAAAAATTAAAACTGACAACATCAAATGTTGGAGAAGATGTGGAGCAATGGACTCTTTTACACATTGCCGATGGGTGGGGAAAGTGATACACCACACTGTATTATCAAATGAGGCTGAAGATGTATATACCTGTGACCTACGAATTCCAAGCCTAGAGCATATTCCCTTGGGAATTCTGGAGCGTGTCCTAGGTGCTGGAGCACCTAGCAGTTTATAACAGGCAAAACAAAAACCTAGAAATATCCCACGGGCCCACCAGCAGTAGCTTGGGGAAGTATATTGAGATATATTTCTGTATATACAGCAATAAACACGAATAAATTTGAGGCACATGCAACAACATGAAGGAATTTCAGAAACACAATTTTGAGTAAATAAAGCAAGCCTTAAAAGAATATTTAATTCCTATTTACAAAGTTCAAAAACATGCAAAACTAAATAATGCATATTTAGCAATTTAAATGTACGACGTAAAATTATAAAACAAAAACAAGGGAACAGCAGCCCAAATTCGGGACAATAGTCTTTTTCTGACGAGAGAGAGAGAAGGACAGTAATCGGAGAACTTCAAAGATGCTGATGTTCTCTACAAACAGCACGGTGGCAGCACACAGGGCCAGTGGCATGTTTATTCCATATACCCTACACATGTTTTCTAAAAGTTCTTTTCTACCTAGTCAACATTTAAAAGCTCCCCAAGTAGTGGAGCAGACCCCAAGTCCTCACACTGGACAGGAGGCCCTCCCTGACCTGACCCCAGCCCATCCCTCCCTGGCAGTCACCTGCACCCCCTCACCGCTCTCTGCTACACTGGCCTCCACCTGCCCCCATGACTGCACATTGACCTTCTCCAGTCCTCTGCCAACATTGCTTCTCAGAAACCCACAGGGCTCAGGCCCTCCCTTCTTTCAGGTCTGCCCACAGAAGGCGCGTAACTTCCCAGCCTCCTGTCCCCACTCACCACCCCATTTCAGACCATGGCACCGAGCACCACTGACTCCTGGCCACTGACCCTATTCCTTTAACAGTGTCTGGCAGGAAGTGGCTTTCAGTAAATATTTGTTGAACAATTAAATGGATGACTGTGCAGAAAATCATAATAAAATTGAAATGTTCCATGGAAAGGGCAATACATGAAACCCTTAGTTACCAGATTAACTCCTCATCGCTTCAGAGAGGTTGGGAAAAAGGATTGGTTCAGCATTCTCTAAGGTGGGACTTCAAGGGAGAGGAGGAGAGTGAATTCTCAATGAACTAGGTGGTCCTGCGTATTAAGAAAACACTGGCATTTCTAAGGTTTAATGTGGTAATTCAGATGAGGAAGGGGAGACCCAAAGAGGCACCTACTTACCAGACCCCCAGGAGTGACCACAGGGCCACGATAGAGCCAGCTCTCCTGGTGACCAGTCTGAAGTGGCCCCCACTGCTCACTACCCTTCAGAGGCCTACACTGGGGCCGGGCAGCAGAGTCTCACAGTCAGCCCCACCTTTCCATCCCTGGACACTTGGCACAGACAAGCCCAGTTCAGCCTCCCTAGGTGTGCTAGGTCACCTTCCTTAGCAGAACCACGAGAAAGGGCTTGACTTGAAGCCAGAGAATGAGCAGAGGTGCTGGGGCCTGGCCTGGCTCAGCAACACCCACAGTGACATCAGAGTGACCCTGACCACATGTGCCACCCACCCTGCACACACTTCCTTCTCATCAGCTTACCTCCTCTCCCACATTCACAAACCCAGATCAGGCACTGGTAGTCACATATGCTCCCATGCTTAGTTTCCCAGGAGGCGGCCAGTAGGCCCCGCCCCGACAGACAGGACCCCCATGCTCACCTATGGGCTGGCCTGGTGTGTCCAAGAACAAGGTAACTTACCCAGAGGTGTGTTGGTCAGGGTCCGCAGACGTCAGATGTCATGGGCAACCCCATACCCAGCCGCCGCCCCTCAGGCCTGAGGGAAGAGGACGTGGCCCAGCGTCGTCAGCCTTGAATGGTGTTTCACTATGAATCACTCAAGCTGGGTCTTTGCTCATTTCCTGGAAAAAGCAGAAGTGGAGAGTCAGCAGATGCCTGATTCTGCCCACTCCCCACACATTGACAGAGCTGCTTGAGTTCTGGTGGGTGACTCAGGCCTGCAGAAAAGCCCCTTGGGGCAGTAGCTCAGTGGTAGTTAGGGCTGGGTGGGGATAAGGACAAAGAGGAAAAGTTTCTAAATAATGGACACGGACTTCAGCTCTGTGCCATCAGGCTGGACTTCTTGTTCTCTCAGACCCACCTAACTTCTCTGAGCCTCCAGTAAAATGTGGAGAATAATGGTGTTTAGGTGAATTTAATTAGAAGTATGTCTGTGGACATTGCATGGACACATCAACCACTTCTTTGTCAACCCAGAGAGAGCTTTTCACTTGAATCTCTTTCTCTTCCATCCTCAGGCCTAACTTATACCACCAATGAAGGGAGTTCTCCAGGATCAGATGGCCAATCATGGGTAACATTGAAGCAATGATGAAAGAAAAGTTTAAATAATAGGATGAAGTTCTCTGAAACTCAGTATCAAAATTCTTTTTCCTTTGGGTTCATTAGGCTGAATCTTTTCATAGCATCTATTTGTTTCATCTATGAAAAGCCAGCCAACCTGTCCGTTCAGACACAATACCTCCCTGTGCCACAGGAGCAAGAGGAATTGTTGCCATGATAGCCTGATCCTTAAAGCCAGCTCCTCACCTGTTTCTAGCTCACACCAGCTGACCATTTATGAGCAACTAGTAGTGAAAGGCAACGTCACCTGTTATGGAAGGCAAAAAGCCTCTGAGATGGATTCAAAGAGGAAAACAACGTTTGTAACGAAACCTCAGCTCTCACCAATGCAAACTTGCCGGTGAACAGCAGTGAAAGTAGAAGACCTTACCTATTCAGCTGAAGACCTGGACCACGTGTCCACGCTGACCCCACGCACATTCCCTGCAGGAGGCAGGGGTTCCAACATTTCTGCTCAACTTTTCATTTCTCACTCCACTGTCCATGGGTGGAAAGGAAGTGAGAATGGGAGGTGGAGGGTGCACAGCACCGCAGGGCCCTGCAGAGCACCCTGAGGCATGCGTGCAGCAGTGTGCGCCGCAGCCCGAGGGCCGCCTTGTCAGGCCAGAAGGGGCTCCAATATTTTTTTAAATAACAAAGCTCAAACCGTGCTTACACTATCTCCAAGATCCACTGCACTATAGTGGGTACAATTATGGGGGGAATGGCAGTTAGTACAAGACTTCCCTAAGGAGAGACCTGCCTTTGTTGACTAAAGATGATAGGTCAGTAGAGACTGCAATCTTGGGTTGAAATTCTCACTACTACATTAAGACAACTGAACATCTTTAAGTCTGTTTCTTATTTGTGGCATGGGACTAATGCGATGCTGTAAGAAACAAATCAAGCAATATTTACAAGAAGATTTTTAAACCATAAAAAGGGCTATAAAAATGTGAGATTATTATTGAGAGAGTTACCCACACGAAGACACTGAAGCAGCCAGGGCAACTAAGAACTGCTCATATAAACATGTGTTTTTGTTGAGAGGAAATGTGAGATTCTGTGATATTTTTTTTTAAAGTGTCTAAAAATAACGATTATACTTCCGCTTCCAGTTATGACAGGCCATACCCTCCTACAGAAACCAATTCTAAAATGGAACAAATATGTGAGACAACCTTTTTCAGGCAGTGAATAGCAGGCAATGTAAGACTGTGGTCCTTGAGATAAGAAAAACATACAAGGTAAGTCCCACAATTGCCCTGGGTGTCCTCCTAGGGGTGCCTTTCTGCCAAGGTGCAAGAAGGTGGAACTCCAAAGGCAGTAACTTACCAGAACTACAAGGCATAAGTCAGATAGTTCCAGGCTTCTGAAGGGGGCTGAACTTTTCAGGACAGTGTCCTGAGAAGGTGTGTTGTGTGAGAATTCATCATGTGTGTCTTTAGCCAAGGGTTGCCTATACTTGCATGGGGTGAGACTCCAAGAGACCTAGCAGCGATCACCTGCTCCAAGGCTGAGAACTCAATGGCGATAACAGAGATTGGGATAATCACTGAGATTATCCCAAAGTGTTAGGAATGTTGGAGTTCCACCTCATCCACACTGGAGAGACTTCACTAAGCATCTTGGGATTTCATTTTTATACTCCAGAAAGACCACACCTGAGAAATAAGAACCATACCCTAGAACAAGAGCCATGAACTAGGAACAAGCTTCAAATTGAAATAGAATAACCCTAACAAAGAATAATAGCAAACCGGGCAGAACCAAAAGGATATTTAACTGCCAACCAGAAAACAAAACTCATCATCCTTTAAAGGAAGAAAACATAATATGTCCCTTCATATAACATCCACACTGTCCAACTTACAACTAAAATTAGTAGAAATATGAAGAAACAGAAAAATGTGACCCCTAAGGAGAAAAATAGGTAGCAATAGAAACAGACCCCAAGATGAACCAGATGCTGGAATTACCACACAAGGACTTTAAAGCAGCTATTAAAAATATTTTCAAAGACTTAAAAGAAAAGATATCCATAATAATTGTAAGGTGAGAAATTTCATCAAGTAAGTGGAAAATATAAGAAAATTGAATGTAAATTCTAGAACTAAAAAGTATATCTGAAATGAAAATTTTCCTGGTGGGCCAAAAGCACATTGTTGATTAAAAAAAATTTTTAAAGTTCAAGTTAATAAACTTGAAGACCAATCAACCAATCAATAGAAATTATTCAATCTGAAGGACAGAAAGAAAAAAAGATTGAATAACAGTAAACATGTACTCAGTTGCATTTGGGACAAATATCAAATGTCATAATATGTGTGTGTCTTGTGTCACAGAGAGAAAGAGGAGCGAGAAGAGGGCAGAAAAACTATTTGAAGAAATAATGTTGACATTTCTAAAGTTTGTTGAAAAACAGCAAATTGCACAAAAAGTTTAGTAAATCCCAAGAAGAACAAAATAGAAAGAAAACCACAATTAGGCATATCATAGTCAAATTCATGAAAATCAAAAATGAAAAGATTATCTTAAAATCAACCAGATAAAGTAAATATTATATATAGGGGAACAAAACACAACCTCGAGCAGATGTTTTACCAGAAACAATGGAAGTCATAAGACAATGGAAAGTTTTCTCTAACATGCTAAAAGAAAAAATCAAAAATTTGTTAACCTATAATGCTTTCGCCAATGATATCTTCGAAAAAAACGAGGATTAAATAAAGTTATTTTCAGATAATGACAGCTGAAATCATTCATCTCCAGAAGACTTGTACTACAGGATATTCAAAAGAGTTTGTGGTTAAAGGGAAAAGACATCAGATGAAAACTTGGACCTACAGAAAGGAAACAAGATCACTATTAATGGCAAATATGTAAGTAAATGTATACAAACTATGTACTTTTTCCATCTTAATTTCTTTAAAAAGACTATGACAATGTAAAGCAAAAATTATAACATTGTACTTTGGAGTTTATAACATATGTACATGAAATAGGTCTGCCAATTAAGTTCGTGAACTTGCCACCTGGTGCTTACATTGGCAGCACTGTACAAACAGCTCGGTACGGTTTCATAACCTTAGTAATGAAATCAGGGACAAGTTAGTCCAAGTTGATGGGGATAATGCCATGAAGAAAACGGCAGTGTACAAATGGATTATACATTTTTCTGAAGGGAGAGAACAGGTCACTGATGAAGAGAGGTCACTGAGGTCAGTAACGAGCAGAACAGACGAAAACATTGCAAAAACTTGTTGAATATTGCATCAAAATCATTGGCTGACTGTGACTAGCATAGCAGACCAAGTAAACATAGATAGAGAAACAAGAAAATCGTAACAGAAAATATTGGCATGAGAAAGGTGTGTGCAAAAATGGTCCCAAAGGAGCTCTTGCATCACAACAATGCACCAGCTCACACGGCACTGTCTGTGAGAAAGTTTTTAGCCAGTAAACAAATAAGTGTGTAGGGGCAGAGCCCCAGAAAGTAGTTTACAGGCTCTCGGCCTCACGTGAAGGGGTGCTGGCTCAGGTAGTAAATGGCCATCAATGTGATTGGATGGCCATCAGCTGTGGCTAGTTGGTCGTCAGCTGTAACCAGTGAGCTATTGGCCACTAATGTAACTGCTGTGGCTACGCTAGCAAAAAGAGAAAATGGGGGCTAGCAAGAAGATGGTGGCTGGGCTGGCAAGCGCAGATTGCAGTTAGGATGGCTGGTTGCGGACAGTGTGGATCCAGCCTCCAGTGAGAGTATAGTGCCGCCAGCGAAAATATACTGGTATGACTCCCCTACTTATGGCTCCGCGGGTGTTCCTTTTTGGCCTCACCATATCCTACGTTATGTGGGGAGCAGGAGCAGAGACCCCTCTGGATGCCCCGCAGGCCTCCCTGCACGACAAAGTATATTGGAACACCCTCCCTACTCACCTAATCTGACCCCTAACGACTTCTTTCTTTACCTGGAGGTAAAGGAAATATTGAAAGGAAGACATTTTGATGACTTTCAGGACATCAAGGGTAATATGACGACAGCTCTGATGACCATTCCAGAAAAAGTTCCAAAATCTCTTTGAAGGGTGGACTAGGTGCTGGCATTGGTGCATAGCTTCCCAAGGGGAGTACTGCGAAGGTGACTGTAGTGATATTCAGAATTGAGGTATGTAGCGCTTTTTCTAGGATGAGTTCAGGAACTTAATTGCCAGACGTCATATATATGACAGCAATTGCACCAAAGACGAGGGAATAAATGGAAGCATACTGTTGCAAGATTCTCACATTTTTACATGGAATAATATTTTATTAACTCTAAGTAATAATAAAATTGTGATAAATTGAGGATACATATTTTATTTATAGCTTTGTGACAAAGATATCAGGAAAGTCAAAGTTCAGTTCTAATCAACAAACCCAAACTGAGTATCAATTCTGTGCCAGATCCCAGCTCGACTCTAGAGAAACAGAGATGAATAAGGCAAATCTTCTGTTTGGGTTATTTCCATAAAAATTGTTCAAGTGGGCAGGTGGTTCTCTCTCCTATCATGATTTAGAAGCACAAGCTTCTTTGTCCCTTAGAGTCTTGTTGTCATCTGCATCCAGTTGGCAAAAGGGGAAAGAAAGTAGACAAGGCAAACCTCCACTCATAGAAGCCCAGCCTACAAGTGGCATGCATCACTTTGGTTCACATTCCATTGTAATTGGATGGCCATATCTAATGGCGAGGAATGATGGGAAGTACAATGCAGTCATGTGCGAGCCTTAACCCTATGATTAGGAGAGAATGCATTGTGGTAGGCTATTAGTCTCTGCCAAACTCTCTTCAGAGAGCTTGCAATCTATACACAAGACAATAATCAAAAAAGTTAATATTTTCCTGACATTTAAAATAGATCATGTTCCCCCTGACCTCTGGCAAGAGGAGAGGGGCTGAGGATTGAGTTAATCTATCATGCCTACGTAATGAAGCCTCTATAACCCAAAAGGAGAGGTTTCAGAGAGTTTTCAGGTTGGTGAATCAGAACGCTTCCATGTGCCCTACCCAGTCCTAGACTCCACAGCAATCTAGACATCATCAAAATGGCGGAGTGAGGTGAGCCTCTGTAAAGCTCCCCTGGAATTTACAACTAATCGAACAACAAAAACTCCACAAAGGACTCCCTGAACAGCAGACGGGCAAGACGAAGAGGCCCACTACCGACTGAAATCACCTACAGGTGGGAGATTCGTGCAAGTGGGGGGAGGAGGAAAGGGAGAAGTGAGGAGACGGAGCCGCGCGGGCGCAGGACGCAGACCTAGCTCAGTGCGCCGAGCTCGCTGCTTCCCGGAACTACCGCAGCTGCGGGAGAGGGAAGAACTCGGACTGCTAGGGCTCCACTTATGGCCCACAGGTCTGAGGGGGCAGCATATAACACGGCTGAAACCAACGCTCACGGTAGAGACCTCGGAGAAAAGACTGAGGGAAAAAGGCTGAAAACGGTGGTTTAAGCCCTCACTGCCGAGCAGAGAACGGAAGCCTTAGGCACTGAGACTAACCGCCCCTCCCTCCCCCCCAGAGTTCACCCCGCCCCCACTTGCCCGGTGCTAGAAGCAGAACAGTAGCAGTGTCAGATCAAAAGAACAGAATATTTGCTGTTCTGAGAACTGTAGACCACAGGCACAATTCGCAGCCCAACTAGTTCCAGCAAAGGGGAGTGAGCTATGGAAGCAGGACCGGCTGTGGTGGTGGTCGCCACCATTGCTCTGGGCCACCTCTCACAACTCACCCCGCCCCTGGCCCCACCTATCTGGGCGGATCCCTGCAGGAGTAAAAGAACTGCTGAAACATACGGGCTCTGAATCTGGTGTAGGAAGAGCTTTGGAATTTCAAAACCCCTCTGCATACCCACCAGGACACTGTGTCCTGTGACCCAGGTGAACTATTAACAGAGGAGAAGTCCATCTCCCAGGGAATCCCCCCATTGTGTGAGAAGCTGGAATAGTGCAGAGAAAACATAGCAATACTGTGTGAGAGAGAGAAAAAAAGGCGGCAATCGGAGAGAAAATAAAACATTTTACCAACAAGTACTGGAAAACAAAAGATAGACCTCTTCTTATCAACCGTTTCAGAAGCCACTCCTGTAGATGTCTAGGAAGAGAAATAATAAATCAGTAATTGCCATGAATAACCAAGGTAACAAGACAGCTCAGAAAGAAAGTGAAAAGTCTCCAGAAAAGGCACTTAAAGATATGGAAATATATGACTTAAATGACAGAGAATTCAAGATTGCAGTTCTGAAAAAACTCAACGAGATGCAAGAAAACACAGAAAGGCAGTTTAATGACCTCAGAAATACAATCAAGGAACAACATGAGCATTTTAGGAGACTGAAATTTTAAAAAAGAACCAAATAGAATTTCTGGAGATTAAGAACTCAATAGAAGAAACTAAGAATGAAATAACCAGCTTAGGTAGTAGCGTTGACCAGATGGAGGAAAGAATCAGTGACATCGAAGGTAGAAACCTAGAAATTACACAGATGGAAGAAGAAAGAGACTTGAGACTTAAAAGAAATGAAAGAACTCTACAGGAACTTTCTGACTCCATCAGAAAGAGCAATATAAGAATAATGGGCATACCAGAAGGAGAAGAAAGAGAGAAGGGAACAGAGAATATATTCAAACAAATTATCGATGAGAACTTCCCAAACTTGTGGACAGAACTGGACCCTTGAATCCAAGAAGCAAATAGAACACCTAATTACCTCAACCCCAACAGGCCTTCTCCAAGGCACATTGTATTGAAGCTGACAAAGAAAGAATCCTCAAGGCAGCCAGGGAAAAGAAGACGGTAACCTACAAAGGAAAGCCCATTAGATTATCATCAGATTTTTCAGCAGAAACTCTACAAGCCAGGAGGGAGTGGAAGAGAGAAATTAGGAGCCAAGAATAATATATCCAGCAAAGATATCCTTTAGATATGAAGGAGGAATAAAGACCTTTCCAGACATACAGAAGCTGAGGGAATTTTCTAATACACGACCTGCACTACAAGAAATACTAAAGGAGGCCATTCGACCACCATCAACAGGGACAATGTGTGGCAACCAAAACATAAAAAGGGGGAGAGTAAAGGCCTGAACTGGAATATGGGAATAGAGAAAGTAAGCATGCTGAAGATAATGGAATACTCTAAATATCAAATTTTCTTTTACAAAAACTTAAGGGTAACCACTCAAAAAAAATCCAGAACTGAAATATATACTGTAATAAAAGAAGAAACAGAGGGAAACATCATAGAATACCACCACACAGAAATAATAGACAACAACAGAAAGGCAAAGAAACAATGGAGACACAGCCTTACCAGAAAACTAAAGATAGAATGACAGGAAATCCTCACATATCAATAATCATCCTAAATGTTAATGGACTGAACTCACTAATAAAAAGGCACAGGGTAGCAGATTGGATCAAAAAACTAAATCCAACCATACACTGTCTCCAAGAGACACATCTCAGCTATAAGGACAAGCATAGACTCAAAGTGAAAGGATGGAAATTCACACTCCAAGCAAATGGTACCCAGAGAAAATTAGGTGTAGCCATAATGATATCAGATGAAACAGACTTCAGGATGAAAAAGATAACAAGAGACAAAGATGGACATTTCATAATGGTAAAGGGGACTATACAACAAGAAGACGTAACAGTCATCAATATTTATGCACCCAATCAGGGAGCACCGAAATATACCAAGCAACTACTAACAGAACTAAAGGGAGAAATTGACCAAAGCACAATTATACTAGGAGACTTAAATACATCATTGACAGCTATGGATAGATCATCAAAACAGAAAATAAATAACGGAATAGCAGCCCTAAATGACACATTAGATGAAATGGACATAATTGACATATATAGAGCACTTGATCCTAACACAACAGACTATACATTCTTTTCTAGTGTACATGGAACATTCTCAAGGATAGACCATATATTGGGACATAAAATCAGCCTCAACAAATTTAAGAAGATTGAAATCATACCATGCGTATTCTCTGATCACAAGGCTTTGAAATTGGATATCAACTGCAAAAAGAAAGCAGGAAAAAAACACAAATACATGGAGATTAAACAACATACTTTTAAAGAATGACTGGGTCAAAGAAGAAATTAGAGGAGAGATCAAAAGATACAAGAAACAAATGACAATGAAAATACATCCTACCAAAATTTTGGGGATGCAGCGAAAGCAGTTTTAAGAGGGAAATTTATGTCATTTCAAGCCTATCTCAAGAAAAAAGAAAAATCCCAAATGAATAACCTCATGTTACTCCTTAAAGAACTAGAAAAAGAAGAGCAAGTGAAACCCAAGGTCAGCAGAAGAAAGGAAATAACAAAAATCGGAGCAGAACTAAATGAAATAGAGAACAAAAAGACAATAGAAAAAATTAATGTGACAAAGAGCTGGTTCTTTGAAAAGATTAACAAAATTGACAAACCCTTGGCAAGACTCACTAAGATAAAAAGAGAGGAGACACTAATTAACAAAATCAGAAATGAAAAAGGGGAAGTTATCACGGACACCACAGAAATACAAAGGATCATCCAAGAATATTATGAAGGGCTATATGCCACAAAATTCAATAACCTAGAAAAAATGGACAAGTTCTTAGAAACATATAGCCTTCCAAGGCTGAACCATGAAGAACTGGAAAATCTAAACAGACTGATCACCAGTAACAAAATTGAATCAGTCATCCAAAACTTTCCCAAAAGCAAAAGTCCGGGACCAGATGGCTTAACTAGTGAATTCTACCAACCCTTCAAAGAGGATCTAATACCAATCCTGCTCAAACTCTTCCAGAAAATTGAAGAAGAGACAGTACTCGGTAACTCATTTTTTGAGGCCAACATTACCCTGATATCAAACCTGGTAAGGACAACACAAAAAAAGAAAACTACAGACCAATATCTCTGATGAATACAGACGCAAAAGTCCTAAATAAAATTCTAGCAAATCGAATACTTATTCATCACGACCAAGTGGGGTTCATCCCTGGGGTACAAGGATGATTCAACGTCCACAAAGCCATCAATGTGATACATCACATAAACAAAATAAAGGACAAAAATCATATGATTATATCAATTGATGCAGAAAACGCATTTGACAAGATACAACATCCATTTATGATTAAAACACTTAATAAAATAGGTATAGAAGGAAAATACCTTAACATAATAAAGGCCATATATGACAAGCCCTCAGTTAATCTCATAATTAATGGTGAAAAACTGAAGCCCTTTGCTCTACGTTCAGGAACACAACAGGGCTGTCCCCTATCACCTCTGCTTTTCAACATAGTGTTGGAAGTCCTTGCCAGAGCAACGAGGCAAGAGAAAGAAATAAAAGGCATCCAAATTGGGAATGAAGAAGTTAAATTATCATTCTTTGCAGATGACACGATGCTATATATAGAAAACCCTAAAGACTCCACCAAAAAGCTATTAGAAACAATCAACGAATACAGTAAAATTGCCGGCTACAAAAATCAATGTACAAAAGTCCATTGCATTTCTATATACCAACAATGAATTCTCAGGAAAAGAAATACGAAAAACAATTCCTTTTGCAATTGCAGCAAAAAGAATAAAATACCTAGGCATAAACTTAACCAAGGATGTGATGGACCTATATGCTGAAAACTATAAGACATTTTTGAAAAAAATTGAAGAAGAAACAAAGAAATGGAAAGATATTCCATGCTCATGGATTGGAAGAATCAACATAGTTAAAATGGCCATATTACCCAAAGCAATATACAGATTTAATGCAATCCCCATCAAAATCCCAATGGCATTTTTTAAAAAAATAGAACAAAAAATCATCAGATTTGTTTGGAACCACAAAAGATCCCGAATAGCCAAAGTAATTTTAAGAAAAAGAACAATACTGGAGGTATCACACTCCCTGACTTTAGCTTGTACTACAGGGCTACAATAATCAAAACAGCATGGTATTGGCAGAAAAACAGACACATAGACCAATGGAATAGAATTGAGAACCCAGAAGTAAAACCACATAAATATGGACAGATAATTTTTGACAAAGAAGCTAAAAACATACAATGGAGCAAAGACAGCCTCTTCAATAAGTGGTACTGGGAGAATTCGATAGCCACGTGCAAAAGAATGAAACTGGACTGCTATCTGTCACCATGTACCAAAGTTAATTCAAAATGGATCAAAGACTTAAGCATAAGATCTGACACAATAAACTGCATAGAAGAAAACATAGGTACTAAACTTATGGACCTTGGGTTCAAAGAGCATTTTATGAATTTGACTCCAAAGGCAAGGGAAGTGAAAGATAAAACAAACGAGTGGGACTATGTGAAACTTAAAAACTTCTGCACAGCAAAAGAAACCATCGACAAAATAAAGAGGCAACCAACTGAATGGAAGAAGATTTTTGCAAACAATACTTCTGATCAGGGGCTAATATACAAGGAACTCATGCAACTCAACAACAAAAAAACAAACAACTCAATTGAAAAATGTGCAGAGGACCTGAAGAGACATTTCTCCAAAGAGAACATACAAATGGCAAATAGACATATGAAAAAATGCTCAACATCACTAATCATCAGAGAAATGCAAATAAAAACCACAATGAGATATCACCTCACCCCAGTCAGAATGGCTATCATCAACAAGACAAATAGCAACAAGTGTTGGAGAGGCTGTGGAGAAAAAGGGACCCTCATACACTGTTGGTGGGAATGCAGAGTGGTGCAGCCGCTATGGAAGGCAGTGTTGAGGTTCCTCAAAAAATTACGAATAGAATTACCATATGACCCAGCAATCCCTCTTCTGGGTATCTACCCAAAAAATCTGAAAACATTTAGAGATAAAGACACGTGTGCTCCAATGTTCATTGCAGCTTTGTTTACGGTGGCCAAGACATGGAAACAACCAAAATGTCCTTCGATAGATGAATGGATAAAGAAGTTGTGGTATATATACACAATGGAATACTATTCGGCAGTAAGAAAAGATGATATAGGAACATTTGTGACAACATGGATGGATTTTGAGAGTATGATGCTAAGCGAAATAAGTCAGACAGAAAAAACAGAGAACCATATGATTTCACTGATACGTGGTATGTAAACCAAAAACAACAAGAGAACAAGACAAATGAAAAACAAAAACTGATAGACACAGACAATAGTTTAGTGGTTACCAGAGGGTAAGGGGGGTGGGGGGTGGGAGATGAGGGTAAGGGGGATCAAATATATGTTGATGGAAAGAGAACCGAGTCTGGGTGGTGAACACACAATGGGATTTATAGATGATGTAATACAGAACTGTACACCTGAAAACTATGTAATTTTACTAACAATTGTCACCCCAATAAATTTTTTAAAAATAAATAAATAAAATAGATCATGTTAATTTTGTACATGATGCAAAAATGTATAAGGAATAAAATAAAACTCATTAATAATATAACAGCTAAGCAATAGACATATGAGAATATCATTTCATTCTTTTTTTCCATGTTTACCAAAATATATTTTTGGTCTCATTTTTTTTTTTTAACAAATTTAGAATCATGCCATAAATTTTGCTTCATACCCTTTGGGTTTCTTTTTTCCACTGAATTCATCATAAATACTTTCCCATATCATTACCACAATGTATTTTTTATAACAATTAGGATCAAGGAGAAGGAAGACTGTTTACATAGCAAAAGAATGTGTGTGTTTTTAAAAAAAACCTGGAGAGAAAGCAACTTCCTTGGAGTTACTTGTATTTCCACATCCCCTCTGAGGATCATGATAAACTCCAGGAAAAGACAATAAATCCAACAAGCAGATTGTACTTCCTCAGAGATGGAAGACATGAGTACTGGTGCAACTAGAAAGTTACTCCAAGACACCTGGAGCCTGCAGGAACCATGATAAATACTAATGGTGACATAAGGAGACTGGGAGAAGGAAGAAGGGATTGGAACACTAGAAATAGGCAAATACTTTCATAATTTTCAAAAAATAGCTAGAATGTAGAGTCTACCACTCTACACTGGTAGTATTGACATAAAACTCAAAAGGAGCCCATTGAGAAGATAAAGAAGAATCATAAGCTCTTATTCAGTTAAATGTACTCTATTCAACCCACTTCAATCAGCGTAATGATTTGCCAGAACCGAGTCCTAAGCTGGGTTCTGCAAGCACAAATCATAAAAATGTCTTCCTCAAGGAGCTGTCAACTTGAGAACAAGTCCTTTAGGCTAAGCTCATTTATCTTTGGTGAATAAGAAGATACTGGCATCAATATGGATGGGACAAGGCATCTTATGATTTATACTTCCATTTATTCCACTCTCAACACCACAGTATGACAGACACTATGCAAGCTGCCTGGGGTGGTAACATGGGGTGGTCTTTGGGTAATTCATGGACATCACACACACCATACAGAGCTCAACCACCACGCACAGCCACACACCTGTCATGCCAAACAGTTTTATTTTGGAGAGGTAGGAATAGACAGCTGAAACTTCAGTTTAACTCTGACTGCCATTATACCCTCACATCACTGATGTGGCATTGACAGGAATTCAGTTCTCCCTAGAGCCTCAACTTCAGTGGAGACCTCACGGACCCAGAGTGAGGATATCAATGAGGAGTAATCTTGGTTGAGGGTTGCTTCTGGTAATAAGGAAGCTGAGGGAATGTTTTGTAAAAAGATTAATGGAAAACAAAAACCTTTCCAAGAAAATGGTACTGTAACAACATGGATATCCATGATGAAAATAAATCAATCCTAAACCCTACCTCACACCATATAAAAAAAAAAAAATCAAGGTGTTTCCCAGACCAAAATGAAAAAGCTAAAGCTATAATGTTTCTAGGAGAAAACATAGGAGAATATCTAGGCAACCCGAGAGTAAGAAAAGGTTTCTTGGACAGGACAGAAAACAATAATCATAAAAGAAAAGACTGATAAATTAAACTTAATCAAAATTAAAATTTTCTTCTAATCTTCCTAAAAGACACTGTTAGGAAATGAAAGGCAAGTCACAGACCGAGATAAAAAATTCACACAGCATACGAGTAAGGGAAGTATCCAGAACATATAAAGAGTTCCAATAAATCAATAATTAAAAGATAAACAACCTGATAAAAAATGGACAGAAGATTTATATCTATCTATCTATATAGATATATAGGTATATTTATATATATATATATAGGTATATATATATATTTATATATTTACATGTACTTTTTGGCCTATTGTATATATGTGAGTATACCAGGGGTGCCAAAAATAATATATACAAATGGACACTTTGGTCAGCGTTGTCCAAGCAGTAGTTCGCCGTAATCAGACGTGTCTGGATGCTGATGGTAACCACTATGAGCACCTCCTGTAATTGGAGAAGTCACACGTGACTTGTATTCATCTTTTGTTATTGGCATATATTTAGTATTAGAATTTTAATACAATGTTTTCCTTTCTTAAAGTGTGTATACATGTTTTTGGCACCTTCTCTGTGTGTGCGTGTGTATATATACATACACACACAAATATATACACATATAACAAACATACACAAATGGTCAAAAAGTACATGAAAATGTGCTTGATATTGTTAATTATCAGGTAAGTGCAAAGTAAAACCATTTTGAGATACCTCAGCACACCCACTACAACGGCTAAAATTTAAAAGATTATCAACAGCGAATAGTGAAGCTGTAAAGCCACTGGAATCAAAATTAAAATTTTCTTCTAATCTTCCTAAAAGACATTGCTGGTAGGAATGTGTAATGATAGAACTACTTTTGAAAACACTTTAGCCATTTCTTATAAAATTAAACATACACTAACCACGTGTCCCAGCAATTCCATGCCCACGTATTTACCCAAGATAAATGAAAACACATGTCAACACAAAGATTATGCATGAATATTTATAACAGCTTTATTCATGATAGCTAAAATTCAGAAACAACCCAAATGTCCATCAACTCGATAATCAATAAAAAAATCATGGCATAATTATACAATGGAATTCTACTCAGCAATAAAAATATTCAACTATGATACATCCTTCAATGTGAATGAATCTCACAGACATTATTGACTGAAGCTGCACACACAGGGTGCATTCTGTGATTCCATTTGTATGAAATTCTTGAGCAGGCAAAATTAATCCATAGTGGAAAAAATTCAGAACAGTGGTTACCTCTAGGAAGGAGTTATTAACTAGAAAATGTCACAAAGGAACTTTCTGAAGTAATGAAAATATTTTAAGTTTTGATAGAGGTATGGCTTACACAGGCGGAACAATTTTTTTAAATCATGCAGTTAAGATTTGTGCATTTCAATATACATAAAACTTTATATTAAAAAGCTATTAAATAGTTAAGTGGGGAATGGGTGGATGTATAAATGACACAAAAATGGCAAAATGTTGATCAAGGTTGAAGTTCAACCATGGGTACTTGGCTTCATTATATTATTATATTTACTTTATATATATCTTCACATTTCTTCCATAATAAAACATTTTTTTAAAAGAAATTGAGAGAGAGAGAGCAAAAAGGGGAGGCTAGGTTTACCAGAAATTAAAATACATTCTAAATCATCTGTCATGGAAACAGTGTCCACATGGATAAACAGAACAATGGAACAGATAGAATATCCAGAAATAGCCTCAATTACACATGTAAATTTAGTATACTCAAAGGTGACATCTCAAATCAGTGGGAAAAGATGGACTATTAATAAGTGATGTTAAGATAATCAGATATATACAAATATATATATGTATATACACATAAATATATGAAAAAATAAAATGAGATCATCTCTCACAACTCAATAAAAGCCAAGTGAACTCATTGTTTACATGTTAAAACAAATGCTAAAGAAAAAAATAAAGAGAATTTACAGAGCACCCGACAGGTAATAGTAGGGGCATAGTTCTAGAGAAGTGGAGAAGTGGCCACAGAGTAGCGCAGTCCCAAAAAGATGCCTGGCTCCCAGCCAGGCAGTCAGACCATGAGTGAGAGCCTGAGGATGGGCCACTGCAGGGAGCCAGGGGCCAGGGTGGTTCCAGCAGGAGCTGACAGAGCTGAGCAGTGGGGAATGGAACACCAGAGGCTGCTTACAGGCCTGGGGAAACCAAATGAAACCACGAATTCATTTCACAAGTGCATGGAGATTTGCCATGGAAGGATTGGATTGGTTGCCACACCAGGTCGACCACAACTGTAGCAGCTGCCTAGTGGGGGTGAGGAGGAAGGAAGGGGAGAATGGGCAGGACGGGAGGAGCATACTGCATGTGCAGTGCCCAGAACAACCATGGTAGGCCCCAACAGAGTCTCAGACAAAAATGGCAGCAGAAGTTTGCCATGGCAAGGCCACAGGGGAGAAGGGGCAAGGCCTTCGGATGGTCGCCCTTCTGAAATTATTCCCAATCCAGGAGAGGCTGCTTTTCCATTTCCAAAGGTCATACTCAGCACTTAATAGGTACAGAGATTTCCCCCATAGGGAGGGCCAGAAAAGAATTTATCTTCGAATGGAAGAAAGGAAACACCAACAGCATCAATCACCTGAAGATAGTTGGCAACACCTTCCCCCACCACAGAAAGGATGGAAAGTGCTGAGAGATGGCTCTGGAAAAGCACAGGAAACAGCTGGGCAGGAAGACATCCTGAGGGAGTCGTGTTAGAGGCCAACCTGGAACATGCAGGCAAGCTCAGACAGGGCATGGAAAGAGCTAGATGGCACTGTGTCCAGCCCTACAGGTTGTAACCAGGAAAATGAAGTAGAAAAAAATGCCTGCTGATATGCACCCTCAGAGGCCTGACTCTCTGGACAAGCAGCAAGTAAGCACACCCAGAGGAGGCTGTTCCTCTTGTCCCTGTGTCCTGCTGTCTGCATCATGCCATGTGTCGGAGGCTGCCGGCTCCCCGCTGGTTCACAGCACTCATGGCAGAACATGGCCAGCCTGGCTCCTGAGAGTGTCTTTCACATGAGGTCTAGCCTCCTAGAGAGAGATGCTCTCTATTCTCATGCCTCCATTTGGATCAGGGAACACCTGAACCAACCACATGTGGCCTAGACGGGACCTGAGAACTGACTGTGATAGGGTCACTGTGGGTCAGCCCCCCACAGAACAATCACTGGTAAGAAGGATGCCCGCTGGGCTCACATTGGACGGACCAGGGTGTTCCAGCTACAACCACATGAGGGTCTGGGGGATGAGACGCATGAGAAAGTTGTCTCCTCCATGCATCTATAGCCTACAACCTGACCAGATGCGCATGCCCCAAAAAGATCGCCTTGCAGCAGTCACTGAGAGACAGCTAAGCAAGTTCTCTCCTTAAGCTGAAGAACATAAAAAGGAATGAGGGTATGTTGAGTGAGATGCTTGACTCTGGAGGAGGGCAGAGGGAACCAAAGGCCTGAGAGCCTGGGGTTGGTGGGTTCAAAGAGCTAAATGGGTTTAGTAGGCCTCCCCAGAACAGCAGAGAGAGGTGTGGTGGCGGCGGGGAAGAGTAAAGTGGCCGAGCTGTTCTAGCATGTATGAGCTTCGTCAAAGTTAGATGACTCTTAGTGGAGGAGACTCCCTCCGAACTCCTGCCAAGATGGAATGAAGTGCTGTAAAGAAAAGGAAACACCTTTCTCCTGCCCCCAGGCCATGCACAGGTGCAGGCTCCTCCACAGCCATCCTGGGGACCTCTGCTTTTTCACATCCCCCTCCGGACAGTGGCTTTCATTTACAGGGGAAGCAGGGGGTCACTGCAGGTGGGGCTGGCTCCACGGTTCAGTAGCCACCTTGCCAGCTGGCCGTGGTTCCTGCAGGCTTCCACTCAGGCGTGGCCCCCAGCCACACCCTGCCAGAAAAGACAGTGCCAGAGATCAGTGTAAGTTCCAAACATCAGTAGGAGCACGGCTATCATGGTTCCCAACAGAGGCACTGAGCCCACATGGTCAGAGAGGAGGCTATGGCATCCTGGCCATCCTCCCTTCCCAAATGCACCATTTCCAGCAGCCATGAGACCTGACAGAGGAAGGGACAGCTGGAGGACCAGCCACACCTTGCAGGGGGGCAGGTGCAGGGGCAGATGCAAGGGGTGAGCAGAAGGGAAAGAGTGATCTCAGGAGCATTACTTAACTGCATGGAGACTGACTGTTTTCTCATCTGAAAATAAAGATAATTACAGCAATTTCACAGGGATTTTGTTTTAATGAGAATTAAATAGAATAAGTGTCTAAAGCTGGCAGGTAAAAGTGTCTTCCCCTTCTTACCACAGCCCTGCTGGGGGTGCAGCAGTGACTTTCTGCAGTTTGAGGGACCTCACGGGACAAACGAGAGGGAGATGCCTTCGGCCCATAATGCACCTGCATTGCTGGGAAGGAAACTCATCTCTGTAGGCTGCAGACTTCTCCCTCTCCTTGAAGGGGGTGTGAGATATGAGGTTCTCTAAGGTGGGAGCCTTAGGCCCCAACTTCTTACTTGGGGGAGCACCACATTTCCTTGGGGGGACAGAGCTCTGGCTAATAGTGGTTTAAGTATCTTAATCCTTTGCTGCAGAGGACAAGACCTGCCAAGTTAAGCCACTAAACTGTAGGATTCTGAGTATGTCATCTAGCCACCTTGAGCCTTCCTTTTCATATACATAAATTGAGGATAATGAAGATTAAATAATAAGAATGTATCATATGTCAAGTGCTATGGTTAGCACACCGTGTTTGTGGTACAGACAAGCACAAAATACAACCATTCCCAATGTAACTGGAGAATTCCGCTGGTTCGCAGAGGGCAGGTACAAGGCCATGGGAACCGGAAACAGGGATTAAATGTGACTTTAGGCCTTTTGGGATGTTTGCACATGTGGTCAAAAGCAAAATATACTGTAAAAAGGATTACTGCAAAGTATATGGGATCTGGGCTGAAGGAAGCAGAAGTTGCTCTTTAATAGTAGTTATGATATTTTTTTAACTTAAAATTTTTTACCTACATATGGAAGCAAAATTCAGTGCATAAGAACATAAAAAGTAGCTTCCCTTTTGGCCATGGTCATTTCCTCTTTGGCCAAATAATCATGAAGAGTGATTGCTTTTAGATCTTCTGGTGTTTACCATCACAACTTCAACTCCTCCTCCTCCTTTAGGATTAATTTGAGACAAGACCTTTAGACCTTTAGACCTTTAGACAAGGAAATGATTGCTTATACTATTTTCTTCCTCTCTCAAACTCCTTTTTGATTTGTAATTTTATTTTATTTTATTCTTCTAAATGTTGCCTTTCTACTTTGTTCATTATATTTTTATATTTCCTTCTAGTAATTGCCTTCACGACTTTAAGTAGCATATTCACTCAGCTATATGTCAAATTAAGACAATATTTGCTGCTATGAAAGATAAGGATACTCGTGTAGTTATTCTCCATCTCTCCTCCCCCTACTTTTGTTTATTATGTTATTGTTTTCACATCATCGTGGTTTAAAATAGTTTTATTAGCAAACTGAAAGTCTCTTACTTGTTTTGTTGATAGGTTGGCTCTAAAAACTAGAAAACTAATGAACGGCATTGACAATACTGTAGTCGCGAAGGTAATATTCGCCGTAGAACCAAGAAACATGATTGACCCAGAGAGAAGATAAATACTCCTGTCTCATTAACACTTTAAAATTAAATTATACAACCTTATCATTAAATAAATTATATTAAAAACAAGGTAATGAATGCTCAAAAATTACTCATTATTTTGTTACATTTGCTCTTATGCTCTTAAGCTTCCTAACACCTGTTGTTTCTGTGTCACTGGTGGAGGCTCTACCAAGCATCTTCCAGCTGGATTTAGTGACAGCATGTTGGTAGTTTTCAATTGGCCATGTTAAAATTGGTGGGAGAATTTACACCATGAAAAATGGAAAAGGCTACAAACAAGGGCTTGATGGAGTGTTTTGTTGATCAGGCTTTAGAAAGTGGTGGAGAAAATACAACGGAGATTAAATTTAAATTGTGCTGTGTCTACAGCCATTACATGGTGAATAGCACGAATATTGAGGAAACACTTTCCCAGTGTTTGAAACCGATAATCCGATTCAACAAAGTCACTCACACCATTGAAAAGTGAGTAAAGTACTGATATCCATGCTGTGAAAACGGAAAATGGTTTTAGTTTAACAAATATAATCTGTATGAGGATGAGAAATGATTTAACAGGGGATGACACATTAGATTCGATGACTATAAATTATTGGGTAAAGCATTGTGGGTGAGGGTGCAACTCCATTTATCAAATTGTGGTTAAATTGAGACCACAGTTTGGCTACAGATGCAAGAGTTTGGCTAAAGGAGAGGAAAATATTCTATAAGAATCAATTAGCTGCATAGAATTTGCAATAGAAAATTGCATGTTTTATTATTATTTGTAAATTATGTGCTACACACATACTTTATATCATAAAAGTTATAATAAACTTGGATGGATGGATGGATGGATGGATGGATGGATGGATGGATGGATAGGAGGGAGGGAAGGAGAGGAGGGAGGGCTTGGGAGAGCCTGTTGTTAAGCATTTACCAGCACACATTTTGTGAGGTCAGCTGATCTTACCATCCTATCACATAAGCAATTAAGAGAAAATGAGTAGAAACATCTTCCTCCCTTGCTCCAGGGCCAGCCTGGTCCCAGGGGCTATAGGACTCATCAGGTGGATGATTAGGATTCATTATCCAGGAAGTGGAAGCACAAGCTGGGAACCAGTAGGGCCACCAGAGCAGGTCACCCCTCGGAGCCCCCACATCTCTATAAAGGGGCTGCTGATCCCTTCCCCCAACCTCATGGGACAGTTGTGACACTCGAGACCATATCCTGGCTGCAGGCCCAGTGGCAATACTTGTTCTTTAAGAGACGTGCCCCCATCCCCACCACCTGTTACCAACAGAATGGTTGCTCAAAGAACCGATGGTCACCCACTGCCAGGCTTCCCCAGAGCCCCAGGAAGCTGCCAGCATGAGAGCCATTGCAGGGCTGGCCCGACTCTGAAGTACGTATGGGGAAGTGCAGGGAGACCACGCCACTTCTGCTTTCTGCTCACACCCACTGAGGTACCAGCCCAGGACGCACATTTGAATTCTCAAACCTCAGCCACAGGTTCACTTCAAGTTTTGAGGGAAAATACACCAGCAGTTTTATTATAATTCATTATAGCTGGGTCCTTTGCAGAAGTACCTCTCTGTGTTTCTGAAACTATGAAATGTGGCAATAATTGCTCTAAATATAGGTGGATGTGACTGTCACCCAGAGAGATTGTCTTTTTGTTCCAGATGTTTCTTGCAGAAAACCCCAAACTTAAAGTATTTATTTACCCTTCTGTGAATCTATCCTAAGGAAATGACCCAATATTCAGAAAAAGCTTTTTATATATCTCCCTCAAATCCTTTTTAGATAATACAATGATGGCAGACATAAATAAATGCAAAAGCAGACCTTAACGTGGAAAGGTGCTCTCTGCATGTTGGAAATAATGTGAGGTGTGCAATTTTAGGAGACTTTACAATAAAATATTATATAGTCATTAATAGGTCATTTTAGATGTTATTTTTAATACGTGAGGAAATGCTTGATTTCTAATAGTAACTTAAAACACAGGTGAGCAACATCATGGCTGCGAGCTCCTGCTCTGGGATCAGAGGCCCTCAGTTTGAGTACCTTCTCTGCCCCTCCTTAGATGCCTGACCTTGGGCAAGTCACCTCAGCTCCTTAAGCCTCAGCTTTCTGATAGGTACAATGGGACCATAGCAATTCCCTTCTTCGTGGGTGACTGTGAGGGAAAGAATGAGATGATTCGCAGTACTGGCACGGGGTGAGTCTTTGTCATCATCTAGACCAGGGGTGTCCAAACTGCGGCCCGCGATCCGTTGTTAATTGGCCCACAGCAAATTCCAAAAATATATTTAGTTTACTTAAATAAACCAGGTGAGGCAACACATACTTCACCTCGAGTGAGTGGCCCGGCTGTTTGTGTATTTTACCACATATGGCCCTTGGTAAAAAACATTGAAAAAAGTTTGGACACCCCTGAATTCTAGACAATCAGCATTTTTATAGCATCTATGGCAAAATCCAGCCACATAAAATCCTGGAGAGAAATGTCACAACCTGCCCCCTAGTGATGGTCACTGGCTGGTGGAACTGGGGAAGAGGTCTCCTGATTCTTGCCTTTCTGGGATATTTTCTCTTTCTTCGCCAGCCCCACACAGCACCCTCCACTTTCCCTACTGCTCATCCATTCCGCAAACCACACAGTTAGAGTTGCCTCCTTGCAACTGTGAGCTCAAGTCAAGGATCCTTTCTTGTTTCCTTCTGCAGCCTCAGTCTTGAGCATGGAACCTGGCAAATAGTAGGTGCTCAATCAAACATTTGACTGTCAAGTTTTTCCAAGTTTTATTGGGTATATACTGCTACATAACAAAATACAGTGGCTTAAAATAAAGCTATATATTTATTGTTTCTCATATTTTGTGGGGCAGGAAGCAGGCAGGGGTGGGCTGGGTGATTCGCCTGCTCCACACAGTGTGGGCTGGGGGCTGCCAGCTCGTTCCCTTGGGGACTGAAAGGGGCTGGAAGACTCGCGGGGCTTCACTCACACAATGGGTGGGCTCCTGGAGGCCTCTCTTTCCACACATGGCCTTAGATTAACGCAAGCTTTTACCAACATGGTGGTTGACTTCCAGAGAGAGAAAGAGAAGCTACCAGTCTTCTCAGGGGCCAAGTGCAGGACGGTCACAGCATCACGTCCACCTCATGTGAGGAGGGGCATATGTACACGGGGAAGGGAGACACCTGGAGGCTATCTTTGGAGCATCTGATATTGATGGAGAGAAAAAAAAGGACACTTTTTTTAAAAAGTAACACTAGTTTAAGCTGGTCTGGAGAAGCATTAGTTGAGGTTTTTGCTGTTTCCTTTCAGAGTGCATGGACCCCCAGGCCTAACTGCAATGCAGCTCACTGACCCCAGAGCAGCAAGCTCAGAAGTCTCCTTACAGCATGGCTGTGCTCTACTGCACAGTCACACAGGGCTGGGCACCCAGGGGACCCTTGGAGGACCCTGCCCAGCTTGTTACCCTCAAGCCCCTGAGCCCCAACATCTGTGTGCCATGTCCTGTGGGGGAACGGAGGTGAGCAGGGCAGCCTCCAAGTCCTGTGACAGCCAGTCTCTCCTGGAGGCGAAAGCATGAGCCTGGTAACACCTGCCACTGAGACAGGCACTAATGTACCTGAAGCAGCACTGACAGAAAGTGCTGCATGTTCAAGAAGGGGGTGCTGTCCTGGGCCCCGTGCTTTGAGGGCCCACAATAACCCAAACATACACAACCTACATGTATTAAAGAATACAGGAGCACCCCTGTGCCCTGAGATTTGCACTCAGTGCTGGCCCAGGAAGACCCACAGCCCTGGCCCTACATATCTCACTGAGAGAAATGAGCCCCATGGAGACAGGGAGGAAGCTCTGTGCAGGAGCCTCATGTCTTGCCTGCATCCTCAGAAGGAAAAGCAACTCAACTGAATGTCATGGATTCTGTTTGTAGGTTCAGGTTAAGTTTGGAGGTTGTATCACTGCCAACATGCACACAGCTGCAGTGTATGAGGAGGAACCGAATACGGAAACAACAGAAAAAAATACAATTAACTTTTCAAATTCTTTTCCTCAGATCACTGGAAAGTAGTAGATTCTCCATAACAAAATCTAATTTCCTAATAGTGCCAAGAATCCATTTTCTTGTTTCTCTTAGAGTTCAAATTCATTGTCCCTTAGGTACCGGTACATCAGTGCGATATTCACAATGGTTCTGCATGGAAGCTTGGAAATGTCTTATAATAGGTAAACAATTCACTTACTCCTAAATGCACACATGTAGTTCTAGACATAGCGCATAAAGTCTGACACTGATCCTTCCCACTAGCCACGAGATGGAAAATGCACACCAGAACTGCCAATAGTTTAATTCTATACTTATTTTATACTTCTAAACTCACAATAAAATTTAGTTTTGTTCAAATAATTTTTATTTAATTTTTTATATCCATTAATTATCATATACCTTTTGCCTTTTGATCTTTTAGACAAATCTTTCAAAGTGTAATAATAGTATACATTAACATAGTTTTAATATCCTAAGAAGACCTTTCTATATGTATACATAATAGATTAGGAATGTATATAGTTGCTATTAGTGAGTATTCACTATTTTGCATTCCATTTTAAATTTTTTATTTTGAAATTGTCGATTCCCAGGAAGTTGCAAAATGCTAAAAAGATGTACCCTTTACCTCATTTCCCCCAATGGCTGTATCTTAAGTAACTATCTTAAGTAACTATAGTACAATATCAAAACAAGGAAACTGACATTAGTACAATATGTATCATTCTATGATGTTTGATCATGTGTGTAGATTTCTGTAGCCACCAAAGTACAGAATTATTCCATCACCACAAAAATCTCTCTTGTGCTACCCCATTATAATCACACCCACCACCTAACCCCTTGATTCCTAACCCCCAGCAACCACTAGTCTGCTTTACAAATATACAATCTTGTCATTTTGAGAATGTTATATAAATAGAATCATGCCGTATAAAACATTTTTGAGATTAGCTCTTTTTTTCTCCGTTAGAAATTGCGTAGAGCATGGAGAACCCATTTCTCAACCCCCTTCAAAGCTAAACTTGGAATGAAAAAAAACTGTCATCACATGCTACCTCTTTCTTAATGTCTTTGGTTGATGCTTAATTTTCAGCATTTTTGTTTATTTGTTTTCTAATATACACATTTAATGCCATAAATTTCCTTTGAGGTACCATGTTAGCTACACATGTCTTGAAATGTGTTGCATTCAATTCTAAATATTTTGTAGTTTCCATTCTAATATCTCCTTTGAGACATAAATTAAAAATTTGTCAGTGTTTAGATGTATGTCCTTTATTTTTAGCTATCTTTTTTGTTATTGATATCTAATTTTATTGCATTAAGTTTAGAGAACTTTAAATAATATTGATTCTTTAGTGTTTATTTGTTGAAGCTTGCTTTGTGAAATGATATATGCTTAACTTCTATAAACATTCCATGGGCAAAGGCTTCTATGTGTATCTATCACATCACTTGCTTACTGTATTATTCAAAATCTTTACTAATTTTTTTGTTGTTGACTTGCTTGTTTATCAGTTTCAGAGAGTATTGTCATAAAATTCCCACTAAGGTTGTGAATTTGTTGAAATCTCCTCATTATGTGACAGGTTTGTGTTTGCTAGTTTTCCTCCTTTCAAGCTTTGTTATTAGGTGTTTACAGGTTCAAGACTTATATGTATGGAAATTGTTCCTTTTATCATCTTATAACAATCAGTATCCTTAGTAAAGCCTTTTCGTTAGTCTGTCTTATATCGTATTAATATTACTACAACAATTTTCTTTTAGATACTATTTGGCTGGTATATCATTTTCAATATTTCTGTGTTGTTATGGTTTAGATATCCTGGCAAACAGCTATAATTTTTTTTTAATCCAGCCAAGTAACTCTAGCTTTTAATATGTGAGCTGAATCTGTTTACATTTACCATGATTACTTTTATATTTATACATATTTTTCACTTTTTTCTTTTGTGTTTATATTTACCATAATTTTTCTTTTAAGTTTGTTTTCCCCTCTCTTCATTATATTGAATTTAAGTATTCTTTTTTTTGTTTTTATCTCCCTCTACTGGTTTGGAAGTTATACATTGTACTGCTGTTCTTTACTTGCTACTCTTGAATTTTTGACATGCATACTTGACTTTAGAAAGTCTAGTGCTGCACTGTGCAATACAGTAGGGCTACCCAGGGCCTGGACTAGATGGGGAGGCAAGTGAGGCAGTCATTGCCTCCTTAAAATTTGTATCCTAGATGCCTCTCTTGCCTCACCCTGTGGCAGCCCTGAGCCCCTCAGAAGTGTGTTTCCCGTGGTGCTACGGAGGTGACTCCTCTGAGCTCCCTCAGGCCAAAGAGCCCGTTCTCCTCCGAAGGGCTTCCTCAGACTGGTTACAAATGCGCTGCTGGAAAACCGATTAGCGCAAGTAGTGTGCTGAGAGCGCCATCTTGTGGCCATAACTGCCAATTACAGTCAGGATTGCTCAGTATCTACTATATTATATTAATTAGTTCTGTGTTTCTTCTACCCAATAATGGGAAGCTCTCTTCAAAAGAAGGGGGAAACAATCCCTGGGCTCCAGCATCGACTTAAATATTTACACACATACAACAATATCTAACCTGACAATGCTTATAACTTATAAACTACTTTTCTACGTAAGAACAAACAAAGGGTCCCCTAAGAACTCAATTCAGTGTGATCGCTGGTGTGGTTCTGGCTGAATTTGTGACTGACTGCTGGGGTTCAGTGGCTCACTGAGCAGAGGCCTCCAGAGGACTGTTGTGACCACCCTGATTTCTGCGGGCTTTAAAGCCCCCTGAATCCCTACAAAGACCCTAACTTCAGGGAAGCCAGTCAGCCCATTGATGGTGACAGGTTCCTGGCGAGGGCTGAGGGTTCCCACCATGCCACCCGAAAGGCCCCAGAAGAGGCCCAAAAGGCACCCACAACATAGCCACCAGCTCCCCCGGAGACACACTGCACCAGGGCCCAACATACTGAATACTGAAGACAGACATTCTCTGCCACTTGCTGCCAATTCGATTTTCAACGCTAACGCAAACTCAGGCACCACCACCACCTAAGAGTGTTTGATTATAAGCTGGTTATCCAACCTTATAAAAACGGCTTACTTTTGAACTTATCATGTAAATTAAATGCAGAATTTATTACAAAACTAACACCCAGTTTGAGAACCAAACATTGCCCTTGCTAATGCTGCTGCTGACGACGAGGGAGGTAGAGGGACAGGCACTTCCTGGGACGGACCCCTCGAGGCAGTGGTACTGTCATTACCCTCATTTTACAGGTGGGGTCCGGGGCTCAGAGAAGTGGTGTGACTTATGCAGTGACCCAGCTACAAAGTATCCAGGGCAGGAGTTAAACTCATTGTGGCCTGAGTCCAGTGCCCTTGTTCTTCCTTCTGCAGCTTTCACTGCCTCCCCCACAAGCCTGGATGGAGAGTTCACCCTGTTTGGTGCATGCACACAGGAGGCCTGCTGTGCTGCTTTCCAGTCAAGCCCACTGTAAGAGTGGGGACTGAAAACAGCACCCTACACCTTGTTTCTCAGGAGCCCTGAGTCCCAGCCCTGCAGCAGGACCTGTGCTCCCGTACCTGTGCCAGCAATTCCTCTCCACCACAACCAGCCCTGCCCCACTCCCAGGGGCTTCCAAGGGCTGGCAGAAGGTTTCCACAGGGCCTGCCTCTGCCATCATTTCCTCCCTGAGGCAGGACTCACGGAGACTCCATCACAACCCCAGCTTGTCCAGATGGCTTTCCGAGGCTACCTGTCCATAGCCAGCCATGCTTACCTTGATCAGGAAAAACAAGAGTGAGAGGCCACACTGAGCCTAGGTGAGGGGAAGGCTGTCCCACCCTCAGGGAAGGAGGCTTTCTGCCCATCAACGCCCCACTGGGAGGCCAATGAGGGCCATCTGCCTGCTTCTTTCCGTGGCTTTGGCTTGCAAGAGGTTTTGAATCGGCTGCCTTGGTTTCAGATCTCAGCAATGCCACTTGTAATCTGTCCCCTTGAGAAATTCGCTGGATCTTTCTACCCTCAGTTTCCCCACTCCAGAAAGTGGGGAGATTTGGGTGATGCTCGGTCCTTAAGAAGTGGCTCAGATCCCCCTTCTGCAACCTGAGTGCTCCCTCCCCTGCTAATGACTTCTCCAGCCCCACTTCCTCCCCATACTGAAGACACATTACTGGGCCAGGGGTGCAGAATAAAGCGGCTCGGAGGAAGACTCAGTGTAGAAATACATAGCACTTCCACACATCCTGCCAGCTACGCGTGGCCCCAAGGAAGATGAGGCTACAGGTGAGAGTGGGGTAAGTCAGAGCTTGCAGATCCAGCTGCTGGGAGAAATGTGGAGATGGGGCTGGATGCAAGGGAGGCCGCGGTTTGGAGATGTGGGAGGCGGTGCCTGATGGTGCCGCCAGGGGGCGCACTGCACCAAGTCAAATTCCAGGTCGGCGTCTGTGAGTGGCTCTGCCCCAGCCCTTCCTGGAAGAGGTCAGCTTCCCCGGGATACATTTCCTGAGCTGAAGCTGTTTCAGGCTCTTAGCAGGCCAAGGACAACGGCCATCAACGCATCATCCCCAGAGGCACTGAGGAGCCAGTGAGCCTGGAATCTGGCTGATGATGTTCAGCCCAGGGCAGCTTCCTCCTGGTCCTGCCGGCCTCCCCTGCTCGCTTGTCACATGGGGGATCTGGGGGCAGGGCCAAGGCCAAGGCCCCAGTGAGAAGAGGAGGCAGGGAGCCCCGAGCGCTCCCTCCAGGCGGTGCCCTGAGGAAGGATCCCCAGGCAGGATCCCCGCAGCAGAGACAGAGGTGTCCGGCTCCCCGTACCAGGTGAGCAGACCCCAGTGGGGCAACACCCAGGCAGCTTTCCTGGGAGCCAGGCCCACCCCCACCTGCCAGGGTCCATATGCCCACACTGTGATGGGGTGCTCATTACCCCGTGCTCACACGGGGCGCAGCTGGGGGCCCTGTGGGAGATGAATGAGGAGCCATAGGGTAAACACGTGGCTAGGCCAGTCTGGGACAACAGCAGCCGTCTTCCCATGCTTGAGGGATGAGGCCGCAGGGAACAGAGCAACCTGGGTTTGAACCCGCACCCCCACCGTGTTAAACTGTGTGACTGGGAGTGGCTCACAAGTCCACTGTAATACTCAGCTCAGATGCTGTCGGGTGAGGGTGTTTGGTCCACCATCGGCACCTACTAAGTGCTAGCTGACGTTATTGACCATGCCTGCGGTGTGGTGATGCCAATTGCAGGGCAGCATGTCCTAAGTCCAGGCAGACTGGTGTTTCTAGCAGAGCAGTGCCCCCACAGTGAATGTGTCCCGTGCCAGCCGCTCCTGGCTGAGTCATCCCCAGCTTGCTGTCCACGACTGCTCTTCACAGTGCTGTTTGGCAGGCCCAGGAGCGTTGCCCCAGTTGTGCTGAGCCTAGCTTAGACACGAAGGTGTGGTCTGCCCTTAAATACCACTGCAAAGAAAGGTGGGTGACGGGAAGGCAAGGACTGGGGTGGGGGATTGGAGACCAGTTTTCTGGTCCCTCTGCCCCTGAGTTTGCTTTCTTACAGCTGATAGGCCGAGCCCACCATACCTGCCCTTCCATCCATGTGCTCCCCAAAGTAGATGCCTACTCCCTGGGGCCTTGGCATCCCCACTACAGGCTGAGGTCAGCGAAGGTCAGTGCTCTAACCAGAGCCCTCCTGGCATCAGTATGCCCTCCCCCGCCCATACATACACACACACACACACACACACACACACACACACACACACACTCCATCCCCCCCGCCCAGGTAGTGGGGCCAGTGAGGGGCAGAGACCTGCCCAGGGCACACCCGGGACAGAGGCCCAGCTCACTGTCTCCCAGGGTGGCCTCTTTGCTCTGTAACAGCAGAGCTGAGCTTGGGTTGTAGACCTGGCCAGGAGAAGGATAGGGCCTAGGAAAGAAAGTAGGGCAATCAACATGTCCAAAGGGAAGAGCTAACATTGTCACACACACACACACACACACACACACACACACACGCACGCACACATGCACGCACGCATGTACACCTTTGGGGGTCAGTCTCATTTATCTTACCCTTAGAGAAACTTGCAGTGGGCATTGTATTTTTGGAGCCCTCCTCCCCTCCGCTTTGTCTTAGTTCCCTGGCATCTATTCTAGCATCTCCCTCTTTCTTATACCAGCCCAGATGCCTGTGGAAGCCAACTCCACCCAGCTCCTAAGACGAATCCAGGTTGCTTTAGCCAATCAGTACATCTCATTACCCAGCCATCAGGATTGGTTTAGGGAGAGATCGGTTGCCCAATCAAGGCCATAAGGCAAGAGAAGATATTTGGGAGAGTAGGGGGGGAAGCTTCCTAAAACTTATGAGAGAGACACTACCAGAAAAGTTTTTTCTTCCTGTTAGACATGAAGGAGAAAGTATTTGCTCCTGAAGCTGGTTTCCAGCATTTTTTAATAATAAGGCAACCTCTTGATTAGGATGAAGCAGACACCCCAGGAAGCAAACAGAAGAACTGGGGGGCGGGGGACAGACTTGGTTGACATTGTCAAGCTGCTGGATCCAGCCATGCCTGAAGCCCATGTGTGAGGACTTTCCCACTAAAAGAGCTAATAAATCTCTCCTTATGTTTTAAGCGAATTTTAATTCTTTTGTTTGTTTGTTTCTAGCAACTGAAAGTTTCTTACCTGATTATCCTCTTTTTACCAAAAATAAAATGAATACCCAGAAGGTAGAAATATAGGGTTGCCAGATAAAATACAGAACACCCAGTTAAATCTGAATTTCAGATCAACAATGAATACCTTTATAATAGATGTTATGTCCCATGCATTATTGGGAACACACTTATACTAAAAATGTAACTGAGCATTCCATATTTTTGTTTGCTAAAACTGATAATCCTGTTTTAGGAGCACGTCCAAATTTATACTACTATAAAAGGAAAACCCTGGACATGAATGTGGAGTTTTAAATTCTAAAGCTCCTACTACACCAGGTCATGGGACAGGCTCCTTCCTCTCACTCCCCATTCCCCTTTGTCACCCTCCCACTCCTGTATGCTTAGAGAATGCGGAGAAATGTCACTCTAGGTCCCTAATGATCCCCAAAGTCTGTCCTAGCTCCAAGGTTCTCGGACTTGACTCTCCACCCCTCCATTTTTTGTGGCTCTGGCTCCATGTCTGCTGTGTATTTGGGGGCTCCATCTCTTTGCACTTTGCACTGCCTTCCCTTTGCAAGACAAACCACTGTTCGTGTGGGCCCAAGGACATGGCAACATCTATGGTTTGGGGCTTTGCTGTTCTCTTCAAGCAGTTAGGCTGTCACCCTCAGGCTTCTGCTCCCAACTGCCCCTGTGACTCCGGAGGCACAGTCCTCTGTACTGTCTCTCTGCTCCACGCAGAGAACACCAGCAGCACAGATGTCCCCTGATGGCGCAGGCCTGGAGCAGAACGCCACGGCCCCCACACAGCCTGCTGACTGAGTGCTGTTCAGCGTCCTGAGTCCCTGCTTTCCCACAGCCTGCAGCCAGGGGTGAAAGGATCCAACCTCCGTAAGCATTGGCGATGCTTGTTTCATCTGTGTAACAGTGGTTGGTTCTGTAATCACAAAGGCGGTACAAGTTCAACACAGCAGAGGCAGGGGAGAAAGGAGATCAGGAAGGTGGTGGGGAGAACATTCTGGGTGTGTCCTCCCAACGGTTGCTCCTCACCTCTGTAAACTCCCTAGTACATGTTTAAGTTGGGTAACTCTGCCCCCTTGGAATTGCCTTTCCCTTATGTTGCCATAACCGCTGTGTCAGTGATGTTGATGGCTGCATAAACGTCACTTGGCTGTTTCATAACTGGGATGTTTCTTTTTGATTTTCCACAACTATAAATTATGCAATAATGATGCTGAATTTCCAGCAATGGAATGAGAAGCTGAGCTGTTAGCAGCCAGTGGACCAGAGTAAGGGTCTGCCACTGGGTGCTACAGGGCTCTGTCTTTCCATCTGGGGGTGGGGACAGTGTCCCCAATCTCCCTACTAACAGGACTGCCGTACACACAAGACGAGCATTATATATGGCATCTGGAAATCATGCTGTAGGTTTGCAGGTTGCCGCTGGTGCCTGTTTTCACAGCTGTCTGGAAAGCACAGCCCCTTCTAAATCGGTCAGTTCGTTGAAAAGACCAAGCATAGCATCTGACATATGTGGAGGGCATTGCCATTGCACCCCCACTGTCTCGTAGATGCTGCATTTATGCTGAGAGGTCACTGTCATCACTGTTCCCATTTCACAGACCGGAGGAACTGTGACTTTCACAGAGCAGAGGCCCCACGAGTTGCCCAAGGCCTTTCCAAGATCCCTGGGTGCGTCTACATTTAAGGGACCAGCTCCCCACAGCGAGGCTTCTTATTTGAAATCCAAGAAAACACCAGATAAAGGGCATTCTAAATATATTTATTTTCTATAGATGCTGATCTCCTGTTACTGGAAAACAGGAATTAGCTTGTCTGCTTGAGGATGTGGTTGGTTCTTTATAAAAACGATACACAAGAAATTTGTACATAGACTGCCAGCTTCATTATGCTGCCGACAGCTTCCAGCAAAAGAAGAACGTTTGCAGCCAGATATTTTGGTAAGAATTTTATTTTATTCCGTGTGAAGTATGATTTGCTCGCGGCTTCTCATTTGAGGGAGGGGCCACGCGAGGCCACCCAAAAGAGCCGTCTTGGTTTTGTGGGCTGATAGCACCAAGGGGCACCTGGTTGGGCCCAGGCGCTGGCCAATGGCACAGCCCTCAGCTCTGAATTAGGAAGCTGCTCCGTGTCTGCCTGAAAAAGTAGAGGCTTCCTTCAATGTGATCACCACTGTTGAGGGGCCTGTGCTCCAGTGACTCAGGGCTCTGAGGACATTCAGAGACCTTGGGTGCCTGAGACAAGTCCTTCTTGGGGCAGCCTGTACTTCCTAAAGCTGCTTGCTCTGCCCTGCTTGGAAGCAGTCCAGCCAGGCAGTTAATTCAGAAACAGTGAGAACGGGTCAGTAGCCCCCCACATAGTGCCCAGGAGGTAAACAAAGTCGGACGACCGTCTGGATGGGTCCATGCAGGTACTGGCTGGCTGGGTCACACAGGTATTGGTTGTGTGGTTGTACAACAGTGTTTCATGCTCTCTGGATCTGGGCACCTGCGGATGATGGCTGAAATCCCAGATGCTAGTGGGAGAAAGTCAGTGGTCCTCAACACGGCTGTGCATTCGAATCATAAAGGAGCTTTTGAAAATCCCCAGGTACTTTTAAATACTACTGGAGATTTGGGCAATACTTGGAGCTTGGTCTGGGTGGGTCCCAGACATCAACTTATTTTTCAATTCCCAGGTGAACCTAATGTTCAAACAGGGCCAGGAACCTCCAGACCGAGCCCAGGGCAGCCTCCAACTGCACACGGCAGCCTTTGGTGAGGTCTGAGCGGGTATCTGGAGGGTGAGGCTCAAGCTCTATGTTCATTAGCCAGGTCACCTGGATCCAACTCTAGGCTGGACACGTCTCAGGGTGTTAAACCTCTCTGGACCACCCTTCCCACAGTAGGGGTGGGAGCAGCTGGGATTGGCCTTTAACTCTGTTCAGTCCTAATGTATTGGGTATCTGTCAAATCTCTAGATATTTTCCTCTGAGCTGGGTTTATAGCATCATCTGGTTTGAACAGAAAACTCACTTGCTTTTGTGGAAGGTTCCAGCCACCAGATTTCCATGTCTCGTGGCTTCAGGGTACAGATGACAATCCTTTAAGAAAAAGACAAATGAGACATTGCACAAGATACCTGGATTTAAAGAGTGTGATTAGATTACTCCCCTCTCTCTCCTCTCCCCTCTCTCTTCTCCTTTTTCCCCTCTACCCCCTCCCCTCTCCCCTTTCCTCTTCCCTCTCTTCTCCCCCCATCTCCCCTCTATTGGAGATTATTGGGAACTTGAGCTTGTTTTTAAGTGAAAATTTCAGGGAATTAGGGCAAATGGAACATTCTTTGGAGTTAAATTGTACTGCCCTACTTCACTTCACTTTGCCTACAGTTTTGTCAAGCCCAGGACCTTGCAACAGGAAGTCAGAGGCCAGCCAGCACAGGTCTGGATTTCTCGCTCAGGAGCCTGGTGCTGAAACTGTTACCCAGCCATGGGCACCCTTGGCGCCATTACTTGTAGGCTTTTCCTGCAGCCCTATCCTGCCCATTCAGACCAGCTGTGGCCTCTGCTCACCAGCTTCCCAGACTCCTGCTCACTGTCCTGCCTGACTGTCTCCCAAGAGCTGGCAGCTTCTCCCTGTAGCTGACCCTCCTGGGTGCTCCCCACCATGAAGCCACTGTGTGGCTGAATCATAGTGGGGAGAAAGATGGTGGCCTCTTGCCAGAGTGTCCAGATGAAGGAGAAGGCAGCTCTCAATCCAACCTTTCCTATAGGCCCCCAACTTCCTGGCCCACAAGCTAAGCTTCAGGACCCACGCAGGGGGCATCCTCCATCACCACCCTCCCCTGTGCCTCCCCAACACTGTGGCTGGGCTCACTTGGCCTGTCTCCGGAGCATAGCCTCTCCTCCCTGCTGTGGATGGCAGTGGTGTGAGGGGACCACGAGAACCCAGGGAAGGAGGCAAGAGTGTGTCCTGGGAGAATAGAAGAGTCAGAATGAGGAGAATTGACGTAGTAGGAAGAGGGGTGGTGGTTGACAGAGTGGAAAGGTAGGTTGGTGTCATGTTAAGAAATTGAGACTCTCTCATGAGCAATAGGAGCTGTAGCAAGTTGTAAGCATACGACTGATCGGGTCAGAACTGCTTATGGGAAGAAGGACCAGCAGCAGGCTGTGAAGTCCACTCGCAACCTCTCCGTTGGTCTTGTTGATCCTGCCATTGGCCCCTCCATCTCCTCTCAATATTACAGCTGGAATAAGGCTCTTCAAACCTAAAGCTGATTAGATCTGTCACTGGCTCAACACATCCCAGCCGATTCCCAGGCCACTGGCTCCTGCATCAGCCCACATTACCCATCACGCCATCTGCTTGTCCGTCCACCGCTCATTATCCCTCAGGTGTGCCATTTTAAGGAGAACTGCTAATTCAGTGCCAATCCGTACATTCACAGTGTCGTACAGCAATGCCGGCCTCCTTGCTATTCCTCAGGTGTGCCAGGCTTTGCATGTTTTCTGCCCTCTCTCCCACAGGTATCTACATGGCTCACAAACTCGCTCCTTCAGACTTTTACTCAAATGCCATCTTCTTTTGAGGCTTTCACTGACTGCCTGTCTGTGTCCCAATGGGATATAGGTTACACAATAACTGGGTCAGAGGTAACCTGCCCATCATAGTGACTCAAAGACCCAGGCGGACGGAACAACCATTGTGTCAAGCGGTGCTGGTGGCCAGGCCAGAGGGCAAAGGGAGAGACTGAGCTCTAGAAGCGTTTCATATCAGTGATTAAATCCTTGGCCGGGAAGTCACACAAGTCACACACCATTCACCACTCATTGCCCCAGCTACCCACCAGGGGGCCAGGAAGTAGCCCTGTCACAGGCTTAGGAGAGGATTGAAGTAGTTGGCAAACTACACCAATGACTGCACTAATTACAACCCCACCCCAACTCTCCTATCCTTCTTTCCTGCCTTATTTTTCTTCATAGTATTTGTTATTGTCTCATACACTTACATATTTTAACAGCTTTATTGAGGTGTGAATTACATATGATAAAATTCAGCCATTCTAAGTATACAAGTCAATGATTTTTTAGTAAATTTATAGAGTTGTACAACCATCACCATAATCCAGCTTTAGGACATTTGTGTCATCTGGAAACATTCCCTCATGCTATTGAAATTAATTCCCACTCCTACCTGCAGCCCGAGGAAAACATGGATTGGTCTCCTGTATCTATAAATTTGCTTTTTCTGGACATTTTATATAAGTGGAATCACATAGTGTGTACTCATCTGCATCAGGCTTCTTTCATTTAGCTAAGATTTCTTTTTTTTTTCCCTTCAAAATTATGTTTTAACTTCAATCTTTTATTAAAGATCTTTATTAAAATATAGCTAACATACAATATTATATAAGCTTCAGGAGTACGCCTTAGTTATTCAACATTTACATACCTAAAGAAGCGATGATCATAGTCCAGCAACCACCACAATATTATTGACAATATTCCCCGTGCTTCACATTACATTCCCAAGACTTACTTGTTTTATACCTGGAAATTTAAACCTCATTCCCCTTCACCTTTTTCCTCCCTCTTTTAATTTTTCAATGACAATTGACATTCAAAATTATTTTATATTAATTTTGGGTGTACAGCATAGTGGTTACACATTTATGTAATTTAAGCAGTGATCCCCTGACTAGTCTAGTACCCACCTGGCACTATACATAGTTATTTCTGTATCATTGACTATATCCCCTGTGCTTTACTTTACATCCCCATGACCGCTTTCTAACTACCAATTTGTACTTCTTAATGCCTTCATCTTTTGTACCCTGTCCCCCAACCCCCTTCCCATCTATCACCGTGATAAATCCAATCCCCATCTGACACCATACATAGTTATTACAATATTATTGACTGTATTCTTATGCTATACCCTACATCCCCATGACTACTTTGTAACAACCAATTTGTACTTCTTAATGCCTTCCCTTTTTCACCCAGCCCCAACCCACCCTCCACTCTGGCAACTATCAAAATGTTCTCTGTATCTATGAGTTTGTTTCTGTTTTGTTTGTTTATTTATTTTGTTCTTTAGATTCCACATATAAGTGAAATCACATCGCATCTGTCTTTCTCTATCTGACATACTCTACTCAGCACAATACCCTCCAGGTCCATCCATGCCACTGCAGATGGCAAGAACCCATTCCCTTCCCTGGCTGAGCATTACTCCATTGTGTGTATATGTACCACCTCCTCTTTATCCATTCTTCAATCAACAGACACCCAGGCTGCGTCCACATCTTGGCCATTGTAAACAATGCTGCAATGAACTTATGGATGCACATATCTCTTCGAAGTAGCATTTTGGGTTTCTTTGGCTAAATACCCAGAAATGGGATTACTGTGTCTTTCTTGGTCTCCTGTTATAGCCTTTGGTTTAAAGTCTTTTTTGTCTGATGTAAGTATTGCTACCCCAGCTTCATTTTTTTTCCATTTTCATGAAACATCTTTTTATCATCCCTTTACTCTTAGTTTGTGTGTGTCTTTTGATCTGAAGTAAGTGTCTTGTAGGCAACATATGTAAGCATCTTGTTTTCTTATCCATTCAGCCACCCTATCTTTTGATTGGAGCATTTAATCCTCTTACACTTAAAGTAATTGTTGATAGATATGTAGTTATTGCCATTTAATATTTCATATTTTGATTTTTGTTTTTGTTGTTGTTGTCTTAAAGAAGTCTCTCTAACATTTGTTGTAATATTGGTTTGGTGGTGAGGAATTCCTTCAGCTTTTTCTTGTCTGGGAAGTTCTTTATCTGTCCTTTGATTCTATGTGATAGCTTTGCTGGGTAGAGTAATTTTGGTTGTAGGTCCTTGCTTTTCATCACTTTGTATATTTCCTGCCACTCCCTCTGGCCTGCAAACTTTCTGTTGAGAAATCAGCTGATAGTTTTATGGGAGATCCCTTATACGTAACTAACTGCTTTTCTTTTGCTGCTTTTAGGAGTCTCTCTTTGTCTTTAACCTTTGGTATTTTAATTGTGATGTGTCTTGGTGTGGGCCTCTTTGGGTTCATCTTGTTTGGGACTCTCTGCACTTCCTGGGCTTGTATGTATAGTTCCTTCACCAGGTTAGGGAACTTTTCAGTCATTATTTCTTCAAATACGTTTTCAATTCCTTGTTCTCTCTCTTCTCCTTCTGGTACCTCTTTGATGTGACTGGTGGTATGATTGATGTTGCCTCAGAGGCCCCTTATTCTCTCCTCATTTTTTGGGATTCTTTTTTCTTTTTCCTGTTCTGATTGGGTGTTTTCTGCTACCTTATCTTCTAAATTGCTGATTCAGTCTTGTGCTTAATCTAATCTACTGTAGATTCCCTATAATGTGTTCATCATTTTCGTTGTTTAATTTTTTATTTCTGACTGATTCTTTTTTATGTTTTCTATCTCCATTTTTATGTTTCCTATCTCTTTGTTGAAGTTTTCCCTGAGATCTCAAGCAACCTTATAACTAGTGTTTGGAAGTCTATATCTGATTTATGGCTTGTCTCCATTTTGTTTAGTACTTTTTCTAGAGCTTTGTTCTGTTCTTTCATTTGGGACATGTTTCTTTGTCTTCCCATTTTAGTTACCTCCCTGTGCTTGTTTCTGTGTACTAGGTAGGGCTGCTATGCCTCTCGGTCTGAGTAGAGTGGCCTTATGTAGTAGGTGTGCTGTGGGTCCCAGTGATGCAGTCTCCCTGGTCCCCTGAGCTGGGTGCTCCAGTTGTGTCCCTTGTGTGGGTTGTATGTGCCATTCTGTTGTAGTTGAGCCTTGACTGCTGTTTGCACATCAACGGGAGGGACTCACCACAGGCTGATTTGTTGTGAGGACTGACTGTGACTACAGTGGAGGAGCTGTGGTGCAGAGGCTGACCGTACCGAGCGGGGTTCGCTATCGCAAGGCTCTGGTGCCTGCACAGTCTGTCCTTTGGGTGTGCCATCCTTGGAGGTGGCTGGGTGATGCTCTGACCCAGTCCAAAGCTGGCCATTGGTCCTGCCAGTGCTGGCCTCCTGGGAGAGGATCTGCTGCAGGCCAAGTTCAGCCGCAGTCTGTGCCCTGACCAGGGCCACCTGGCATGAGCCACAAAGCAGTCCAGAGATGGCCACTGCCTGCACTGTACTTGGAGTTGCCTTAGAGGCCAAGCCATGAACCAAGGCCGGCTGTCACTAGTACCAGGCTTAGGGGGCTGCTCAACCAGAAATACGGGACATGCTGTAGCTAAATGCTGCTTGTTTGGGTTTTATGAAACTTTGAGAGATTTTAGGAAACTCCACAGCATGAGTCAGGCAGGCCATTTATATGGAAAAGCCACTGGAAGTGGCTTGGGTGTGCCTGAAAGTTAGGTGGGGTGTGGTCTCAGGGAATAACTAGGGTGGGGCAGACAAAAGGTGATAGCCAGTTTAATGGAGACTCAGATATGGCATCAGCGTTCCTCTGCACACAAGCTTCCGCCAGCTCCTCCATGCAGGAGAAAGCTGCCCCTCCAGCCCTCAACCTAAAGACAGACAACTCAGTTCTTCCCCATATGTCCCTGGCTCTGCCACCCCAGAACTGGAGCTCAGAGTGAATGATTCCATCAATGATAAGCCTATGTGTGGGCCCCTTAAGAGAGTACCTAGGACTAAAGCCTCCCTTTATCTCACTCAGCCACAATTCCACTGGTTGTCACAGCCAGTTATGGGGACTCGTCTCCCTGGCACTGAAACCTTGGTCTGGGGAGCCTGGTGTGATGCTGGAACCTCTTGCTCCTCCGTGAGGGACCGCCACAGCCAGGATATCCCTCCCAATTTTTAATAGTCTCACACAGGTTTGGGACCAGCCTGTTCCCAAACCTGCCTCGAAGTGGCTTCTGTACTCATATGTCCATAGTTGCAGGGCTTTGATTCAGCTAGACTTCAGGAGATTCTCAATGATGGTTAGTCAGTAGTTTAGTTGTAATTAATGTGGCCCTGAGAGCAGGTGAGCACTGTGTTTACCTACTCCACCATCTGCAAAAGCATAAGATTTCTGAGGCTCATTCATGTTCTCATGTATATCAGTAGTTTGTTCAATTTTAGCGAAATAATACTCCGTTGTATGGATGTGCATTTTGTTTATTCACTCACCAGTTGATTTACAGTTTTATGGCCTAGTATATGGTTTATCCTGAAGAATGGTCCACATGTGCATGAAAATAATGTATATTCTGCAGTCATTGTAAGGAGTGTCATATATATGTTAGGTCAAATTCATTGGTAGTATTGTCCAAGCATTTTGTATCATTGCTAATATTCTGTCTAGTTGTTCTATCAATTATTGATACTGGAATATTGAACTCTCTAACTCTTATTATTCAATTGTCTGGTGGCAGTTTTTGCTTTATGTGTTTTGAAGCTGTCTTGTTTTTATATATTTATAATTATTATAGCTTCCTGATGTAGTCACTCTTTTATCATTGTGAAATATCCCTTTTTGTTGTAATGTTTTTTTTCCTTAATGTCTATTTTATTTTATATTAGCATAGCCAGTTCCAGCTGTCTTAAGTTTACAGTTGCACGGTATATCTTTTTTCATCCTTTTCCTTTCAGTGGTCATTGAATCTTCATTGTGTTTCATTGTGTCATTGAATCTTCAGTGTATCTCTCACAGACAGCATATAACTGGCTCTTGCTATTTCATGAAGGTAATCTTAGCCTTCTGATTGGCATATTTAGATCATTCACATTTAATGTAATTATTAATATGGTTGGCTTTACATTTGCTATTTTGTAATTTGTTTTCTATATGTCTCTTCTATTTTTGTTCCTCTGTTCCCCTTTTACTATCATCTTTGTATTCAATATTTTGTACTGTACAATTTAACTTTTTATTGATTTTTTTACTGTATTTTTGTTTTATTTAATTAATGTTGCTTCTAGGGATTACAAGATGCATTTTATCTTAATCTACTTCAGATTAATACTTAATTCCAGTTAAATATAGAAACTGCCCCATGTGTTATTATTCTCGTGTATATATTATATCTATATATTATAAATTCCCAAACCACTGTTATAATTGTTGCTTTATACCCATTTATGCCTTTTTTTTTAAGAGTTTATTTTATTGGGGAAGGGTAACAGGACTTTTATTGGGGGACAGTGTGTACTTCCAGGCCTTTTTCCAAGTCAAGTTGTCCTTTCGATCTTAGTTGTGGAGGGTGCCGTTTAGCTTCAAGTTGTTGTCCTTTCAGTCTTAGTTGTCGAGGGTGCAGCTTAGCTCCAGGTCCAGTTGCCATTTCTAGTTGCAGGGGGCACAGCCCACCATCCCTTGCGGGAGTCAAACCGGCAACCTTGTGGTTGAGAGGACGGGCTCCAACCAACTGAGCCATCTGGGAGCTCAGTGGCAGCTCAGTTCAAGGTGCCCTGTTCAATCTTAGTTGCAGGGGGCGCTGCCCACCATCCCTTGTGGGATTCGAGGAATTGAACTGGCAACCTTGTGGTTGAGAGCCCGCGCTCCAACCAACTGAGCCATCCGGGAGCTCAGCGGCAGCTCAGCTCAAGGTGCCGTGTTCAATCTTAGTTGCAGGGGGCGCTGCCCACCATCCCTTGTGGGATTCGAGGAATTGAACTGGCAACCTTGTGGTTGAGAGCCCACGCTCCAACCAACAGAGCCATCTGGGAGGCAGCTCAGCTCAAGGTGCCCTGTTCAATCTTAGTTGCAGGGGGCGGAGCCCACCATCCCTTGCGGGACTCGAGGAGTTGAACCGGCAACCTTGTGGTTGAGAGTCCACTGGCCCATGTGGGAATCGAACCGGCAGCCTTTGGAGTCAGGAGCACGGAGCTGTAACCGCCTGAGCCACCGGGCCGGCCCCCCCATTTATGCTTTTAAAAGATGTTCAGCAAATAAATGAGAAAAATATATACAGTCATGCACTGCATAACAACATTTTTGTCAATGATGGACTATGTATACAACAGTGGTCTCATAGGATTTTAATGGAGCTGAAAAATTCTTGTCACCTAGTGACATCATAGCTGTCATAATGTCCTAGCACAATGCATTACTCACATGTTTGTGGTGATGCTTGTGTACAATGTTTAGAAAGTCTATAGTTGTGTACAGTAATGCCCCAGGCCTTCATATTCACTCACAACCCCCTCAGGGACTCACCCAGAGCAACTTTCAGTCCTGAAAGCCCCATTCATAGTAAATACCCTATACATGTCTACCATTTTTTATCTTTTATACCATATTTTTGCTGTACCGTTTCTATGCTTAGATACCCAAGTACCTACAATGGTGTTACAATTATCTACAATATTCAGTACAGGTTTGTAGCCTAGGAGCAATAGGCTATACCATATAGCCCAGGTGTGTAGTAGACTAGACCATCTAGGTTTGTATACATGCATGCTATGATCTTCATACTACAATAAAATTGCCTAATGACACATTTCTCAGAATGTATCCCATCATTAAGTGATGCATGACTGTATTTATAGTCTTTCGTATTAACCTATATTAACTTATCTAACATCATTTCTTCCTGTGGACTTCATATTTTACTGTCTTGTTTCATTTCCTTTCAGCCTGAAGAACTTCCTTTAGTGTTTCTTACAAAGCAGATCTGCCAGCAAGGAATTCTCTCAGTCTTTATTTATCTGGGAATGTCTTTATTTTGCCTTCATTTTTGAAGAATAGCTATTTGGATATAGAATTCTTGGTTAACAATTTTTATTTCTCTTTCAACACTTTGAATATGTTCTTCCACTTCTAGCCTCCACTGTTTCAAATGAGAATTCAGCTGTTAATTATATTGATGCTTCCTCTGTGATGAGTCATTTTTTTCTTGTTGCTTTCAAGATTTTCTCTTTGTCTTTCAACAGTGACTCTAATGTGTCAAAATGTAGATTTCTTTGTATTTGTCCTACTTCGAGCTTTTTGTTTGTCACGTGGAAAACTAACATTTTTTTCATCAAATTTGGGAAGTTTCCAGCCACTCTTTTTTTTTTTTTTTTTTACAAATAATTTTTCTGTCCCTTTCTCTCTCTTGTCTCCTTCTAGGAATTGCATTACACATATTGGCATGCTTAATGTTTCTTTACAGGTCTGAGAGTCTGTTTTTCTCTTCTTCAATTGTTTTGTTCTGAGTGCCTCTGTGTTCTTCGGAGTGGATAATTTTTATAGCTCTATCTTCGAGTTCACTTATTCTTTCTTCTGCCATATAAAATCTTCTGTTGAGCCCCTCTAGTAAATTTTTCATTTCAATTGTTGGACTTTTAAAAATATTTTCTGTCTCACTGAGATTCTTTATTTGTTGATTCTTTATTGTAATGCATCACTTTAATTCTTTAAACATGTTTCCTTTAGTTCTTTAAATATATTTGCATAGTGTTTTGTTTTTTTAAGTATTTATCTACTAACTACAAAATCTGGGAATACTCATAGAGTTTCTATTTACTTTTTTTCCTGAGCATGGGCCACAATTTCCTTTTCCTTTGTATAGCTCATAATGCTTTTGTTAAAAATTGGGCATTTTAGATAACATATTGTAGGAACTATGGATTCTGATTTACCCACTAAATAATGTTTTTGTTGTTGTTGTTGAATTGTTTGTTTGGTAACTTGCTGGGATAAATCTGTCTTCCCCACAGTATATAGTCACTAATATTACTACTTACATTTGTTTTTTATTCTTCCTTTTGTTTTTAAGCCTGGCTTCCTAGAGGATTACCCTTGTTCCTGTGTAATTCAGGGATCAGCCAATGATCGAACAGATGTTGTATTCAAACCTTGAGACAGTAAAGCTTCCATTCTCTGCCAATAGATCCATGTGAAGTAGGGAAATACCCTCCAAGTTTGGGTTGTTTTCAAGTTTCCTCTGGCTTTTACTTTCTGCTGGGCCCTTCACCTTACCTCTGCACACACCCACACTGTTAGGGTTGGCAGTAGTGTAGGGGTACCCTGAGCCCTCTCTGGTCTCCTCTGCCCGTGCATGCAGCCTAAGCCAGAAGCATGTTTGTTGCCAAAATGACTGCAGTCTCAGACAGAGCATCAGTTCTCCCCATTTACCTGATGCCTCCATTGTCCATTCCACTGACTTCTGGCTGTGGGTGTTGCCCACCGCTCACAACTGAATGAGCCACTTTTGACTTTGTCAACAAAGTTGCTGGTCCCCATGATGTGCCCCACCCTGACAGAACGTCTGTGATGACTGAGCTGGGGAAGTAGGATAGAAGCATCCCTAGGCAAGAGGACCAGACTCCCACTCCTCTTACTCCTATTTTTCAAGCATAACTGCTTTTCAGATTGTTGCATGCCTTTGGTCAATTTCCAGAGAATAAAAATTGTTACTTTTGCTAATTTTGTCCAGATTTACAGTTGCATTTGGGAAGATGTTTTGCTATCCTCATTGCTCAGACATAGCTAGAAGTCCTCCCTCCTACTTACTTGTTGTATCTATAATCTGTCTCCCCTCTGCTATTTAAATATAGACTCTATCCTGCAGGCTTTATTGCTAATAACCCATGGTCACTATTCAAACAGAACTCAGAGGGGAAGGGCAAAGGTTAAGATTAGAGCTGTTTTCACAGTGCCTAAAATAATGCCTGACACATAGTATATGTTTAATAACTGTTGAGTGCATGAATGAACGAATAGCATGGAGAGAGGCCTAATGAAGGTCAGGTGGCCTTCCTGAGGACTTGAGTCAGGAAGAATATAGAGGGGACAGTAGGGTCAAGAGATGCTAGGGAGAAAAGAAAGATGGATGGTGCTTGCAGTGCTGGACAGGAGAGGCTTGAGGATATCCAGGATTTCCAGCTGGCTAACAGGATGGTTGGTTTTGGTGGTACAGAGTAGTCTTTCAGAAACCAGGCCCTTCATCACAGAGCTGAACACACACATACCTGGCCAAGGAGTTAGAGAAGCTGACTAGGGCTCCATGGAAGGTGGGGCAATGGCAGGCCCAGCTGCTGCTTCAGCCCGTTGAGGTGAATCAGCTGATCAGCAACAATGTACATGCACTGCATAACGGCTCTTGTTTCCCTTCCATTTCCCAAATCTCCCAAGAATCTCCCTGTGGCCCAGCCTAAAGGGAATCCTGGGAAGTGTCCTTCAGCCTAGCCAAGTTGCATTACAAAGCCATCGCAGGTCCTCGTTCTTGGTTTTGGTCATGGGAAGCCAATAGAATATGTGAGGCTGTTCTAAGATACCAAATTCTGGGAGGGGTAGCTGATGGGCAGGGGAAGATGAAGCTGGGGCAGGGAGACCTATGAGGTAGGAGGCCATTTCAATAGTCCAGGGAAGGGCTAATGAGAAGCTGGACCAAGATAGTGGTAGTAGAGACAGAACAGTCTAAGAAAGTGGAATACACAGAGCTTGGTGGCGTGCTGCGTGTGGAAGGGGAGGGAGGGAGGAAGGAGGAGAGTCAAGATCCAACCTCTGGCTTGAGCAGTGGGAAGGTGGTGATAGATTATTGGGCATACAGAAGAAAGAATGGGTGTGGGGAAGACTGCTTGGTGACTGACCCTTCCCCAGCACACTCTGTCCTCTCACTATTCCATCTCACCAACTCCAACACCATCCACCCAGCCAGCCAGCCAGCCAGCCATACACCATGTGTCCCCTGTGGGCTGCTTTGGGCAACAGCTCTGTCAGTGAAGAGTGACGCCCACTGCCCAGCTTAACACAAGCAACAATCCATGGCACCTGCCTCCCACCCAACACTGTAGATACTGTCTCCATCTGTAGCCTCAGAACTGCTGAGCGCCCAGAGCAGGGGACTTTTGGTAGCATTTATTCAGAAGTCTGGGGGACGGAGGCATCAGCTTCTTGAGAACTAATCTGGTAGGGATGATGGCAAGTGTGTGTGGAGGGCAGCTTTTCTGATTGTCCCACCCACCCGCTCTGGTTCTTAATGCTGAAGGAGCTCTCAGAATTATGCAAAAGTCCCAGCCAATGTGCGGAAGCCACTCAGATCCCTGCCCACCCTGATACCCCATCCCAGCACTTTGCTCTTTACCTCACGTCTTGACTCTGAGCAGCATTGTCCCCGTCCTGCCCCTTCTGACGTCCCTCCTGGCACTTGGGGCTCTGCATGCCAGTCCAGATTTGGCTTTGCCTGCCCACTGCAGTAATCTCTTGGCAGTTCCACGGCATGAAGACTACCTGCATGCCTCCCATTCTCTCACAAGGCATGCCTGATCCGTCAGTCTACAAACGTTATTGAACCTGTAATGTTGACCAACAGTCACTGTTCTAGAACACTCACGTAGCGATACAACCCCTCCTCTCAAAGAGATCTTGGTCTTCAGAAGGACAGGGCTCTGGTGAGGGTTGGTACAAGGAGAGCAGGAAGCTGGAGGAGGGCCCTGTGATGCCCGGGAGGTCAGAGCGGGGTCCCAGAGCAGGGGACAGCCTAGTCAGCCCTTGGAGCACGGGCCGGAGCAGCCAGTAGGCAGACCGCAGCAGGCATTCCTGGAAGAGGGCCAGGGCTGCATCAGGAGTTCGGAGAGCTCCATCCATCCAGCTCATCCCAGGCTTCCTGCACAAGCACCAAGCCCAGCCCGTGACATCCTGGCACACAGACAGCACCAACGCAAGCTGGGCTGGAAAGATCCAGCCACTCCAGTGTCTCTTCCACACAGTGTCCTCTTGACTAGCATCTTATACGAGCCCATTGATAAGGAAGGGGAAGGGAGGAGCAGTGTCAGCACCTTAGCACCCATTTCTACCCAAGGATGGTCACCTGCACCTGGCAGCACAGGGTCCCTAAGAAATGAGACAGAAGGTGGGGTTTTCTTTCTTTTCTTTTTTTAAATGAAAGAGCAATCGAGGAAGGACCTAATGCTACCACCAAACTAAAAATAATAACAAATAATAGCACTGAGATAATCTTATACAGTTTACAAGTCACTTCAACATGGTGTTCTCATTTAACTCTTGTAGCCAGACTGTGAGATATTGATGTTTCCATTTTACAGATGAGTAAAGTGAAATCATTCCATCCTGCTCCCCAGCCAGGAAGTGGTGAAGCTATGTTCAAGTTTGGGTTCCCCAAAAGCAGAACCTAAGACCAATGCTTGGGTGCGGGTTCTTTATTTGGGAGGTGATGCCAGGAAGCAGGAATTAGGAGATGGGAGAGTGAGACAGGGAAGGAGACAATGCCAGTGTAAGGGTTGTTGTCCAGGCCACTGCTGTAAGCAACAGGCTGACTTCCATAGGAGATCGGAGAAGAGTGTGGAATGCCTCCCGGATGGTCCCGGAAGGAGAGAGGCTGTGAAGTTCTGCTCCCTTCTCCCTTCACAGAAGGCTGCCCTGAGGGGTGTGGATGCCCAGCATTTTCAGACTGCATTTATTTGCACAGGGGCTATGGGGTCCCTGTGGCTTCAGAGAAGGCCTTCAAGGCTAAGAGCCTGGGGTGGGAACCCATCAGTGGGCGGGAACTCTTTGTCACCTCCGTGACTAAAATCAGAGCTGTCCACGGGGATGGGACATGGAACACCCAAAGCTAAGCTGCAAGGTACATCTGACACCCCCATTACTTCTCTATTTCCAAGCTGAGAGGAGTGTGTGAATTGGACAGGCCTGGGACACATGGAGTCAGGGTCCAGGGAAACCCAGTGCAGAGGTGCAGGGGTGGATGTGGGGACAATGAAAGACAGAGGGAACCAGGAACAAGATGAAGTGTCCCACATCATGGTGGTCCCAAGAGGGGTCCCTGACTCCAAGGGCCACCATGGGAGCTGGAATTCTCTCAGCCACAGTGAGGAGGAAGGATGGGTGTGGTAGTTTGCTCTGGCTGCCATCACAAAGTACCACATATTGAGTGGCTTCAACTACAAATTTATTTTCCCATAATTCTAAAGACTAAGACCAAGGTATTGGCAGAGTTGGTTTCTTCTGAGGCCTCTCTCCTTGGCTTGTGGATGGCTGTCTTCTCCCTGTGTCTTTACAGGTTCTTTTCTCTGTGTGCGTCTATGTCCTAACCTCCTCTTATGAGGACACCAGTCATGTTGAATTGGCACCCACCCAATGACTTCACTTTAACTTCATTACCTCTTTAAAGGATCTGTGTCCAAATACAGTCACATCCTGAGGCACGGGGGGTTATGACTTCAACATATTAATTTGGGCAGTGGGGGACACAATTGAGCCCATGACACCAGGGAGAGCCCTCTTGCTCTCCAGGGTTCTGAGCTCTTGGTCCTGAGGTGTCTGTGCCCAAGGAACAAGAAGGCCAGGGACAGGCTTGCCAGAGCCCTCCGCCAGTGTCTAGACAGAAGCTGTGCTAGACACACTGCCCTCCAGGAAGCCAAGCGGAAGCCCACACTTACCCACCCTAAGCGGCTGAAACAAATAAGAGCTGAGTCAGGGGCTTTCCTTAGGGAGCCATTTTCCTATGATGATTTCTCTTCCTGCACATCTGGGAGAAGTGACATGACCCTCAGAATGGTTGTAAAATGGCAAACCACAGCGAGGCTCTCAGTCCTTCTGCACTCTGCAGCTCCCCTCCCATGCAGTCTCGTTTAGGGGCCCCAGCTCCCTGCAGGTGGAGGGGCTCTCCCCAGTGGCCAGATAAGGAAGCTGAGATTCAGGAAGTTCATTGACTCCTAAGAGCAGCAGATGCAGGACTCACCGGACCTCGCCTGACCTATCTCTACTGCTCATTCATTGCTGCACCTCTGGCTTTAGGGCCATTGACTGCATCCTGTGGCCACAGCCATCATCTTCCCCACCCGAACTGAATGTACTCATCAGGCTTCCTACTGTATGACTAGGTTAATGGTACAAATTGGCATCTCTCAACATGTCAGATGGCTGGCAGGTAAGACCACCAGCCAGTTACCCTAGAAACAAGGGTGGGAGGAAGCAGCATCCTGATGGCTTAGGAGGAAGGTGAAGATGAACATGGGGACACAGATGCCTGGTGTTGACTTCTAGATACCTGCCCTAAATACCATCCAAGAGTCAGGGCATCTTAAACACCAGCTCAGCCCAGGGTTCAGTTAAGAAATAGCCCCCCACCTCCTCTGCCCAGATCTCTGCTCTCTCCTCCTTTAGCCCCATGGCATGATCCAGTTCCTGTCAACTTTCAAGTCCACAGGGAAGGTCAACCCTCCCATGCTACCACTGATATCATGTTGCCAGTTCTGAAAAGACAAAAGCAATCTTTAGAGAAAGCCAGGCCTGGGTATAGATCTTAGTCCCACCACTTACCTACTCCATGGTCTTACTCGAGTGCTCTAACCTCTCCACTTGGGTTCTTCATTATAAAAAGGGGATCACGAGAGGGCATATCTCACAGGACTGTTGTAAGGGTAACATATCGAATAAAAAAACAGAATTCAAGGGAGGGCGCAAGGTGATCATCCTGAATGAGTAGGGATCCCCTTCACACCATGGATCCTACTGTTAATCTTTGGCTGGGAACTGCTGCCTTTGGGAAATTCTTGGAAAGAAAATGGAATGATGAGTTTGTTCATGATGGAGCCTCTGTGTAGGGACACAGAGACTCTATACACCCTGTCTTATTTCTCCAGTGTCCAGGAAATGCAAACCCAACAGCAGCCAACTGAAGGCCCCAGAGGAAGGAGGACTGTCATAGAGATGAGAGCCAGCTGGGGCCATTAAAGGTGGCCAGGCCTGGGAATTTGACTCCGTGGGTCCCTAATGAAGGGCTGAACATGTGTCACTTAGCACACATTTGTTGTTCCAGGCACTGTTCTAGGCACTGGGGATACAGCAGGTGACAGACCTGGAGCTCACTTGTGACCATCTAACGGAGGCATCTGAAGGGATGGGCCTCTGGGAGGATCTTCCAGGGGTAGAGGGCAGGAGGTACAGTAGGAATTGTTTGATAAAGAATGGTCGTTATTCAGAAGTTATAAAAATTTAAAGCCCCTGGCCTCTGGTTCCATCTTTGACATGTAAAAAAGCTTAGAAATTGTCACTCCCAGCCTTACAACAAGGAAAAAGCTTAACAAACTTAAAACAAATGACTTTTCTTAGCTCGATCAGAGAATCGAGGTCACAGGGCAAACCACCACCCAAATCTAAAAACACAGAAATTCAGACAGCAACTGCCAGGATCAGCTTGCCTGAAGCTGAAGCCCCTGGAGCCATTAATTGCTAAGAACACTCAAATGTCAGTTAACTGCTTGATGGAGGCTGAGTGTGGATTAGCTTCTAAAGGAGAAACTCCTGGGGTCCAGTATTAGTGGGGAGGCCCCCATACTTTCATGGGGTTTTTTCTCTCCGGAAATTCCACTAGATTCTTAAGATGAAGAATCAAGAGAAATCCCCATGTGTTTTGAGCAGGCAGAAGGCAAAAGTATCAATTTTGAAATAGGATCAGAGCATTCTCCATAATGAAGTCCTACTCTCCAAGTAAACCAACTTACCAGACCTTAGCTACCTGGTGGAAGGGCAGTTAGCCAACTCCAGCTCCCTCTCCCAGCGAAGTGGAAAAGATGAAAGCTAGGTAATACTTCTGAAGGTCATAGCCCAGGGACTCAGGCCCACAAAAAGGCTGATAATTGATTATAAGACTCAAACAGTTCCCCTCCTCACACCTCACCACCTCATCAGTAGGGCTCTAGTACAACGGTGACCAGTGATTGCAACTGAAAATGCTGCAAGGCACAGACTTATTTAAGGAGTTCTTAGGGAAATCCAAAGACAACAGAGAGGGAGGGAGAAAGGGAGGGAGGGAGGGAGGGAGGAAAAAGAACAAGGATACTAGAGAAAACGGAAGCCTCTGGCAAATACAGATACAATAAACGTAAAACACAGCACAGCTTCTAGCCAGATTAACATAAAACCTCAAACACTAATGTATCTTAGTTCCTATTATCCAATAAATTATGGATGGCTGCCAGCAAAAAATCATACAAAACATCTAAAAGGCATTGGGTCCTTCCACAGTGTTCAGCACGGCTTTGTGTGGCATTGGGTGTTAACAGGTCTGTATGGAGAAGGGATCGAGTATCTGCCACCTTCCATGAAGCCCCAGTGATGTCGCCATGGAACAGAGCTTCAATTCTAAAGGCAAAAACTTAATAACTGTCAACGTAGCACCTCCTAGCAGCCACCATTTATTGAAAGCCTCAGTTTCGGGACCGTTTAGAAGCTCAACTCTTTTTCACCAGTCTTCACAATGGCTCTAAGGGGTAGATATCGTTAGTCTTGATGAGGCTCTGAGAGGCTAAGACAAGATGTGTCAGGGTTCAAACATAGCCTGTTTCTTGCCACCCCACGGTGGAGTCTCCATGCTGGGCTCCCAGACTGGAATCAGCGCATGAGAAAGACAGAAGACAGAACCAAGAGGCCTGGCTGTGTGAGTGTGTTGTAACTGACTCGGATTTGGGGCTGGGGTAGGGTTAGCTACTGCAGTGTAACACACCACTGTAAAACTCAACGGCTTCAAGGACATGTGTACCTTTTAAATCAAAGCCACGGGGCTTGGGTGACTGCTGCTGCTGTAACATGCTTCTACCCGTTAACTGACCAGTGTCCACCCCCTCCACAAGCGTGGACAGAGCACAGAGAAACCCTTAAGTGGTAGTGAGGGAATACCAGCCCCAAACAGCCAACTTTTGTTTTTTTTCTTTTATAATAAAAAACCCCACCTTCATCCCTATGTTTGAAAAAAAAAAAAAAAAAAAAAAAAAACACCTCAACAGCTTCAAATGGTGAGTAATTACTCTTGCTGCTGAGTCTGTGAGTCAGGCTTTCCCAGGCTCACGAAGTCTCCTGCACTCAGCTGGCTGGTGAAGTTGCTGGCTGTCGGCTGAGGCAGCCACGGGGTGGATAGGGCCACATGTCTCTCCTGGATGCAGAGAAGGGTGAAGAACTTAGGAGATGTTTGCAATCAGTCACAGGAGGCTCATGGCTACTTTTAAGAGTTGGAGGCTCGTTTACCTAGGTCGCTCTTAGGGCTAGATTTTCTGGTGGTGAGCTAAGCATTTGGACACACTTTCTGTTCTAGGTGACATGCCATGTATGTATGAATCCCTCCTTTATGACAGTCCCAGGATGGCTGAGTGGGAATGGGTGTGGAGCAGAGACTACCTTCTGAGAACTTGAGGCTGGGGCACTGTCAGATCTTCCTGTCCCCGGTTTGGCCTGGGTCAAAAGGAAAGCCCAGCAAAGCAGGTGTGCAAGTGTGAGTGGTGAGGGGGAGGCCCCTCCTTTACAGAAAAGGGACTACGTGAGCACCATTGGTCTAGTTCCTGCTAGAATCAGCCATCTTTAAGCTAAAGGAAAGCATTTCACAGTGGACATGCAGAATAACAGCAGTGGAAGGCATGGCCCTTTATTGAGCATATTGCAAATGTCAAGTGCATGTTTTCGAAGCCATTTCGTGCATTGCAGTGTGTCCTGGTGGCAGTATTGTGTTATTATTAGGGTGCAAATTCAAGAAACAGACAGACCCGGATTTAAATGTTGCCTCCGTTAAGCCATACCCCAGTCCCTCAGGTACACAGGAGGTCATGGTCGCATCTACCTCAGAGTTGTTTGAGCTAAAGTACTTGCAAGACTCCCCAGTGTGTGTTCAATAAATGTGATTTGATAATGACATAAATCTTTATTCCTGCTGAGGAATGAGTCATGGGAAAGGAGTCCATTACTGGGGACTTCCTCTAACTTCCCAACAGCCCTGGGAGACAGGGGCCCTGGGAGTTTCCGATTTTGCATATGAGGGAGCTGAGGCTCACAGGAAACAAGCCACCGGCCTAAGTTCTCAGAGCTACCCATGGGCTAGTGAAGGATTTGAACTCAGGTCTCATCTCATGGGCCCCAGAGTTAAGTACTCTCCGTGACCCCCCCAGACCTCCCTGGAGTGACTGTTTCTAAAAGGCCTTCGGTCATCATACGCTAGAGGAACATAATGATCAGAGCCATCACCATGTATGGATAGTTCATCTACTCTTCACTCAACGGTCAAGGGTGGCTCAGGGGTCGTTATCTAGAAAATCAACATTATTGCCAGAGAAATGACAACTGTTGTGAGGAACAGGGCTTCCCCTCGGGGTTAGAACACACGCAGTCCCTCCGCCCTAAGCAAAGTGCTTAACATGCTGTTTTCTCCAGGACACAAGAATTCCTAGTTCTCAGAGTTGACTCAGAATAGTGATCTCTCACGTTCTCTCAGGTCTGCAGATGCCATGGAAGTTATCTAGTCCTATTCTCGCCTTTTCCAAAAAAGAAAGCCATTCTATAGAGGGGCATTGTCTTGGCTGGACGGGCAGAACCCTCGGTGGGGCCTGAATTTCAGGAACTGGGTATTTAATGGCTACGTCTTTCTGGTCTACACAAAGAGATGTGCATATACCCTCTCATTTAATCCTCTCAACAACCCTTGCCAGATGACATTCATGTCCCCATTTTAAAGCCGAGGAAACAGAGGTGTGCAGAGATTAACTGATTCGTTCAGGGTCAAGCTCCTCGTTAGTGGCCGAGCTGGCTTTGGAAACCAAGTGTGACTGCAGAGAGAGGCTGATTCAAGAAAAGTAACTGAAAACTACACACACTTGCCCCAATGTTAAGGAATTTTATTTCACATGGAGAAAAAAATCACTAACCATGAGTCATTTCAGGAAATGGTATTTTGTGATCAGTTTGACTTCCTCTTAAGAAATGTGACAGCAAATGAGTCACAGTGACCCTCTGAACCAGGTTCCTCTTTTCGGGATGTGCCCTTGAAACATTCTCACTGTGGCAGTTTCCATGTCAACCCCAGGACCAGGAATCAGGGTCCCCTCTTTGCTCCGAAGGGTTCTAGAGGGATAGAGGTATGCCCTGACTTGGACAACCTAGGGGCCTGGTGGGCTGTCTGTCACTAAGTCCACTTTACTGTGTTTGGGGTGGAAGCGATGCATGCTCTGTCCACAACCACTCCCTACCTCAACCTTACGCCAAGGCACCATTGTGGATGTGCCCAAGATGGTTGAATCATTCATCTGACAGAGAGTTAGTAAGGTCCCTGGAGACACAAAGCTGTACAAGGGATAATGTGTTTTCTGGAAGAACAAGTAGGAGAGTTACGACATAAAGAGCTAGAATGAAAGCTGCTCCAATGCAGCCTTCCCTCACATTGCCACACAGAGACCCCAGGCTGCTCTGGCCAGTGCTGGGTGACCAGCTGAGGGCAGCAAAGGACAACGGTACTGCTAAAGCCCTGGAGCTCTGGCCAGGTCATCTACCCAAGGCTGGTTGAAGGCCGTACGGGAAGGCAGAGCTCATCCTGGGAGGACTAGGCAGGACCAGGGAGTCCCCACAGGCGACCAGACCAGGTCAGTGAGCTGGCGGTGCTTTACGGGGTAGGTGGGGGAGGGGACACAGAGGCACATTTGCGAGTAGCCACCCTAGGACCAGCTGCTTTTGCTCTTCAAAAAGGGGCTGACATGCTGACTAGACTTTATTATTGACCAGCATGAAACATTATGAGAATAAACATTGAGTATGGGGAAGGGCAGGGAGATATCACACTAGTGGTGATGAGGGGCCCACCCCCAGGTGACACAGCTCCCACGTTGGCAGCAGCAGACGGTGGTAGAAGAGTTGGTCTACAGACAACAGGACTAGAGCATTTCTCCCACCTTCCTGGTCTGCGACTCTGTGAGAGTGAGCTCACTTGTGAGGGGGAGCCAATGGGTATGCGTCAGTCTGCACACACTCATACATGTGTGGGTGAAGAAGTCAAGTTCATGGGGAAATATGAGCCCGTGTCTGAACCTAAGTGTGATCATGTGCCTGAGAAAGTGCATATACGTATGCACATGTGCGTGAGGGTGTGATCTGTGAGTGTGTGTTAGCAGTCTGATATGTCTGCCTCCCCTCTCACTACATTACAGGCTCTTAGAGCAGTAGCCCTGCTTCTCCTGCTATCTCTTTAATAACTGGCATAAAGGAAGTTACATGCTTACATTCTGTGGAGGGTCAACTACGTATCAAGCATGTGCTAGCTGCTTTTATTCTCCATCTCATTTAATTTCCATAGCAACTTTAGAAAGTGGCTCTGACTGTCCCCATTTTGCAGCTGAGGCGATTGAGGCACCAAGAGAGGAAGTGGCTTGTCCAATCCACTCAGCCAGTGCATGGTGGTGCCAGATTTTGATCCCAAAGCCCAGGCTCTGTCCGTGACACCACACCACCTCCTGTACTTCAGCAAATAGAAACTAAGAAAGCCAAATGTTCATCAGGTGATAGAAGCGAACCAGGACGTTTGGGTCTGCAGAGGATTGATGGGAGATGTGCTCCAACGGGGCCTGGCTGCACACTATAAGCAGTGGGTACAGCGAGTGTGCCTGCTGTCTCACTTCCTCTGAAGTTGCCTCCCCGCTCTGCTCACCCTTGTAGTTACACCAAGAGACTGCCTGGTGAGCTATGCAAAGCTGCAAAGTTTGGGAGAAGTAATGTTTAGAGAGGCATGAAATTGACCAAAACACAAGCTCACGTGCCAAAGAGATCAAAGCAAATTGCAAGCTAGTGAGCAAACTCTTCTAATGTGTGGTGCAATTAAGTGTGCACCTTCATTGATAAGAACGTAGATTGCATTACAGCTGTTCTTGAGGATATGCAGTATTTCGGGAATATCTCTTTACCTACAATATGAAAATACAGCTTTCTGGGCCAAAATCTTGGGAAAGAATGAACCAGTAGTTGTTCTCACCAGTTTATTGGGTCATCGATGCTTAGCTGGTTCTTGCCATGGAACTGTATGCTAATACACACTCTTGTATGTGTCCTTATATAGTGTTTGGCAGTTTGCAAAGAGCTTTTGCAGGGAGCTTTCACATACACAGCTTTCCTACCTTAGCAGTGCCCATTTGGGATAGGTAGGACAGAAATTATCATCTCCATTTGATAGATGGAGGAACAACAGGCTTAAAGATGTTAAGGGACTTGCTCAAGATAACTCAGATCAAGATGATAGAGCCAGGAGTCAGACTCAGGTCTCTTGCTCTTCATCCACTCAGCTTCCCACTGTGACGCTCCAGGGCTGTTTTCATCTGGCCAAGGAAAGCAATTCCGTTTTGTTTTAGTTAGGGCCTTAAGCTCCTCTTGTCTAGACCATCCCAACCCTCCTGCTCGATTCTCAGCTTCCAATACCCCCAATAGTACCACCTTGCCCTGCTCAGGAGCCACTCAGGGACATGAGCTGGGCTCTGGGGTAGGAAGACAGATGAGCCCAGAGGATATAGGTGGAGAGAGGGAATGTTGGTTCTCTCACAGAGACAAAGAACCAAGTGGGTGGGGTGTAGAGTAGGAAGCATCCCTCTGCCCATAAACAAAGACATTTAGGACCAAGTTTCATGTTGACTTCAGCATCTGTGACAAGGCGCCTTCCTGTGCTCTGGCCAAAATTACCACTGCACTGGTCCTTGTTCCCCAGGCTACCTGCTTTAGCTACCATGTTTCCCCGAAAATGAGACCTAACCAGAAAATAAGCCCTAGCATGATTTTTCAGGAGGACATCCCCTGAACATAAGCCCTAATGCGTCTTTTGGAGCAAAACTTAATATAAGACCCGGTCTTATTTTCGGGGAAACATGGTATTCTGGGTCTATTGCAATTCCATATCAGTTTTAGAATCAGCTTGTCAATTTCTACAAAGAAGTCATCTGGGATTCTGATAGGGATCTGCTAAATCTGTAGATCATTTTGGGGAGTATTGCCATCTTAACAATGTTAAATCTTTCAATCCACAAACATGAGATGTTTTCCTACTTATTTAAATATTTTTAAATCCCTTTGAAAAATGTTTTATAGTTTTCAGAGTATAAGTTTGCACTTGTTTTATTAAATTTATTCCTGTGTATTTTATTCTATTTGATGACATTATGAATGAAATTGTTTTCTTTCTTTATTTCATTTTCAGAGTATTCACAGCAAGATATAAACATGCAATTGATTTTGCTTATTGATCTTGTACCCTACAATCTTTCTGAACTCATCTATTAATTCTAAAAGTTTTTTAGTGGATTCTTCAGAATTTTCTATATATAAGATCATGTCATCTGTGAACAGATAGTTTTTTACTTCTTTCTTTTCAATCGATACCTTTATTTATTTTTCTTGCCTAGTTGTCCTTGCTAGAACCTCCTGTACACTGTTTAGTAGAAGTGATGAGAGCAGATGTCCTTTTAAATCTGTAGAGATTTGTTTTGTGGCCTAGTGTTTGGTCTGTCCTGGAGTATGTTTCATGTGCACTTGAAAAGAACGTATATTCTGTTGTTGTGTTGGGTGGGGTGTTCAATAGATGTCTTTTAGTTCCAGCTGGGTCATAGTATTGTTCAAGTTCTTCTAGTTCCTTACTGATGTTCTATCCTTTATTGCATATGGGATTTTGGAGTTTTCAATTACTATTGGTCACTGTCTATATCTCTCTTTAGTCTATTTTTGCATCATGGAGTTTGGTGCTCTATTATTGGGTAAATATATTTATAATTGCTACATCTTGATGGATTTATCCATTTTTTAATGTATAGTCCTTCTTTCTCTCTTGTAATAATTTTTGTCTTGAAGTCTATTTTGTTTGATTTCAGTACAGGCACCCCAGCTCTCTTCTGATTACTGTTTACAAAGAATATTGTTTTCAATCCTTTATTTTCAACCTATTAGTGTCTTTGAATCTTAAGTCTCTAGACAGTGCATTATTGGATCATGTTTTTTAATCCATTTTTCCCACCTTTTCCTTTTATTTGGAGAGTTCAATCTATTTATATTTAATGTAATTACTGATAAGAAAAGACCTGTGCTATTTTGCTATTTTTTTCTAAGTGTCATATATCTTTTTTGTTCCTCAGATCTTCAATTACTACTTTTTTTGTGTTAAATAGATATTTTCTGGTATACTCTTTTAATTCACTTGTCATTTTTTAATTGCATATTTTAGGTTATTTTCTCAGTGGTTGTCTTGTGGAGTTCATCTTAATTTATATCCATCTAATCTGGATTAATACCAAGTTAATATCAATAGTACATAAATATTTTTCTTATATATCTCCCTTATCCCTCCTCCCACTTATACTGTTATCATTACCCATTATATCTTTATACATTGTGTGCCCGTTGACTAGATTTATCATTGTTGTTTTATGCAGTTATCTTTTAAATCAGAGACAGAAAAAAGAAGTTACAAAAAACACACTAATGGTTTCTTAAATATTTACATATATCATTACTTTTACCAGTGTTCTTTATTTCTTCATGTGCATTTGAGTTACTGTCTAGTGTCCTTTTATTTCAGTCTGAAGGATTCCCTTTAACATTTCTTGTAGGGCAGGTCTGCTAGCAATTATTTGTCTCAACGTTTGTTTACCTAAGAATGTGTTCATTCCTCCTTCATTCTTGAAGAACAGTTTTGCCAGATATTGAATTATTGGTTTACAGTGTTTCTTTCAGCATTTTGACTATGTCATCCCACTACAGGCTAACATAAGGCAGTGTACATGTACGACATACTCACTAAGGGCAGAGGTGATACCCAGGCAGGAGTTGGACTTTGAAATAGGTGAGGATGAAATGAAGGTTAGAAGGAAAGAAGTGTTGGTGAGCAGAACGACCTCATGCAGCAGCACCTTCCGGTGAGCTGAGATGACTGTCAGCTATAACCAGCAAGAGCCTCTCCCAGGAAATATGACAACAGGCTGCAGAAGGCTGCAGCCCTGGTCTGGAAGGGTCACCTGTGGTTTCCAGTCTGAGACATACAATTATTAGTTTAGTGGCATAATTGGGGAAATAAGGAAGGAAATGCCATCTGTGAGAAAATGACAAGTGAAAGACTGTACCATTTGTGCTGAATTAGAAAGATTAGGAAGTGAGAGAGAAGAGGAATTTGAAAACAGGGGCTGAGAACATGATGTGGGAGTCAGAATTCTGTGTGTTGAGGTCACAGAAAGGCAACCCAAATCAGCAAAAGCCAGAAGAAGGGAATCTATTGGAAGTTTATAAGAGATTTACCAAATCCTTTGGGAGCTGGAGAATCAGGCTTGGGAAATGGACAAAAATGATGGGAGTTCCCGAGGGCCTAAAAGCAAGAGGCATGAGGATCACTTTCTCAAATATGCATGGTCAGGACGCCCCTCAGGTCGCCTCCCCTGTGCCAGAGGCACTGTTGTCACAGCAGGGCGTTGTCACTGCCGCTCGTTCTGGGAGGTCCATTCTAACCATCTCTCAGTCCTTTCATGACACTCTCAGATTAGCTCAAACCCAGGCAGGGGCATCTGATGGGCTGAGCCTGAGTCACACAGTCATGTCCAACTGCCTACAGGGACAGAGCAGAACTTTCGTCATGTCTTTCAAAGAAGGAGGTGGTGGGAGATTGCTCCAAAATAGCCCCAAAGCAAGCTCTGTTCCACTGCACAAATGAGATGAAGGGAAGCTGGGATTGTGAGCATAGGGAACACGTGCATGTGTTTGTCAGCTTGGAGAAGAGAACTAGTGAGAGAGGGAGAGATTAAAGATGCAGAAGGAGGGGAGATAACTGGAAGAGCAGATGAAGGTTGTGTGCCCACAGAGGGCTGGTGTGCCCAGAGGAGAGAAGCAGGGGAGGAATCTTGACTTTTTGGACAGGTGCGAGTTGAGAGAGAAGGCACCTGAGAAATTTCCATTCTTTCCATCTGTTGCAGTCCCTGCCTTTCCACAACAAGCAGGTGTTTTCACGAGGGAGAAGACTTGTTGTTCAATAATGCAAAACTGACCAAAGTGGTGATTCATCGTTTTCTAAAATATGACTCTTTGGGGTAGGACCTGCTTCCTTGTTGGACCCAAATGAGGACATGGGTTGCCGTTTGAGCCTGGGCAGACTGACACCTGGGTTCCCCACCCCCTGTTTTGAGGGAAGGGTGGCAGCTCCTTGGAACCTGAGTACATCATGTTCCCAGGACCCAGAAACCCACTAGTGAGATTATATTTCCTCTGTCCCCTCAGCCTCTGACTGCCAGAAACAGGAACACAGCAGCAGACCCTTCCTGGCGCAGAGTATCAGGCCTGGAGGGCTGGCGTCCTTCCTGCCACCTCCCATAGTTTCCTGAGCGAAGCTCATGTACTCATGGCAGGGCCTGTCCTACTGCCAGTTTCACACACTCTTGAATAGAAACTTTCCCTTCTGTGAAACCCACAATAAGACTTTGCAGCAAAATAACATCTTTATCTGAAAGCTGCCCAGTTAAATGCGGAGCCCAGACAGTCGTCCAAGTGGAGCAAAGATTCTCATGTGAATTGTATTTATCTGAACCCAGCGTTTACAGAGGCTTATAGATGAGGCCTATACCCTCCACAGAACCCCCATGTGGTACACACAACTGACCGCTCAGAGCCCCCTTCAAGACAGAACTCACCGTCCAGCTGCAGGGAGCGGGGTCAGCTGCCAGCTGTTAGCTCTTTTTGGGGTCAGCCTTAACTAGGAAGCCAACTTCATGCTCTTCTTAGGTGGCCCCCAGCCAATGGCTACGCAAGGCCGTGGTGGCCAAGGTCATGCTCCTCCCAAGGGGACCACCAACCAATGACAGCAAAAGGCGGTAGTACATGGGCCTAACCATGTTTTACCAAAGCCAGACCCCTCTTCTGGGCCATCTGCTTTGGAGCTCCCAGGCGGGCTGGCTGAGATAGCTGTCAGGTTTGCATGGTGCTCTGACACTCCCCTCCCACCCCTATGCTGCTACCGCTTTCTTGAACAGGTGTGAATCCCTAATAAAGCTCTCATCTTATCATCTGCCATACCACTCATTCATGCATTCAACACACAGGAAGCATGCCCTGGACCCCAGCCGCCTGACACTAGCTGTTGCAAAGTTAAAAGTGATGTGTGACAAGTGCTACAATGGATTTCAGTATCCCTAAGCCACCTCTCCTCAGACTCAGGCTGCAGGAAGGAGCCTAGAAAATGTGCTGGGGCTACAGGTCATGATTCAGGAACTTTCCAAACAAAGCCTGCATACTGGAGTCTGAACCCTCTTGTTCTCGCCTGGTGTGTCTGGGTGGTTTTCCAATGGTCAATCCTGGAATCTGCATTTTTGTTCTTCTGACTCTCTGCCCAGGATCCCAGGACACAAAAGATCTAAAAAAAATTAGGAATCCAGGGCTCTAAACCCCTTCTCGGGGCCTGGGCTATATATTGGATGGCACTGTGGTGTGTGGACAAACTAGAATTAAAAGCTACGCTACGCATTGGAGGAGGCATTGGGCCAAAGGACAGAGGCAGACCTTAGGCCTAAGGCAGTAGGACTGGGGCCATAAGAGCAGCCCCGCCCTCTGGGGCACAGCAGCTTGCAGCTCCCAAGTTTCCAAAGTAGAAACTCAGGCCATGCCAGAGTACCAGCAAGGCAAGTTCACCAAAAGTGGCAGGAAGTTCACCTTTGATGAATCCCACACAGTTTTACAATGAAAAAATCTGAAAAGAATGTTTTAAATTCAGTATTCTGTAAGTTTTATTTTTAGTTTATATTTAAATTAGGGGCTATACTATTTAAATTATTGGTTAATTTTTAAATTATGTGTTAATTATGGGTAATTTAAATTCTATATATTTAAATTATGGGTAAGGTCTTAGTTGGGTCTGGCAGGGCAGCTTTGAGAAGGTTCCTGTGGCCTCGGGCTTGGGGAGATTTAAAGGTGCCAAACTGTAACCATGAGGCACTGAGCAAGGGAGGTGATGCTGAAACAGGGTCCAGAAGGGTGCATCAAAGTCTGGTAGGTGAAGAAGGGCAGGCAGAGTGTCTATCTGGTGGGAAGGTCAGCTGCAGTGACAAAGAGAACCAATGTGTAATGGCTATCCCTCTCATAACCATCGAAGGTGTTTCCGAGTTGACAATGGGGTGTGGTTCCACTCAGTCATTCAAGGACCTAGACTGTGGGGCCTCTACCATCTTCTCCATGGCACTTCTAAGGTAGTCCCATTCTAGTCCACCAGGAAAGTGAGACACTCATGGGGGAGAGTTGGGGGGAGTGCTGTGGGCCAGGCCTGGAAGTGTCACATCATGTCTGCTCATAAGCAATGGCTAGGACACCGTCACACCAGACTACAAGGAAGCTGGGAAACGCTGAGCATCTGGGTATGCCCAGGATGAAGGGGAGAACAGATTCGGGTGGCGAATGCACTCCCCACAGCAGGGAGTTGACAGTGACTGGGGCACAGGGAATGAACATGGTGGGGAATGACCAGAGGCACGCTGGCAAGTGTCTAACAACCAGCGTTCCAGAAGGAAAGACATTAAGTTCTGATTGATAGCATTCGCCTACCTTCTTGGTGTATATACTCCCATCACCATCAATTTCAAACCACTGAATAAGGAGTTGGAAAGAGATGTGCAGTAGCAGCCCAGTAGACTGAGGGGGCCCAAAAATGTGTACAAATGGACACTTTGGTCACCGTTGCTCAAGCAGTAGTTCACCATCATCAGAAGTGTCTGGACACTGCTGGCAACCACTTTCAGCGCCTCTTATAATTGCAGAAGTCAAACGTAACTTGTATTCATCTTTTGTTATCGGTATATATTGAGCATTACAAGTTTAACACAGTTTTTCTTTCCTTTCTTAAACTGTGTATACATTTTTTTGGCACCCTCTGTATAGTTGTATTAGGGTTCTTTAGAGAAACAGAACCAATAGGAGATAGATGAGATACAGGTAGAGGTAAGGGTAGGCGAAGGGGTCGGGGTAGAGGTAGGGGCAGAGATATAGAATTGGCTCACGTGATTATGGAGGCTGAGAAGTCCCAAGTGCTGCAGTCCACAAGCTGGAGACCTAGGAGAGCCAATGAAACCGTTCCAGTCCAAAAGCCAGCAGGCTCGAGACCCAAGAAGAGAGGATATTCAGTTCAAATGTAGAGGCAGGAAAAAAGCTACATATGTCCCAGCTTAAGGCCACCAGACACTTCTACTCAAGGAAGGGTCACCTTTTGTTCTATTCAGGCCCCCAACTGACTGGATGCGGCCCACCCACATTGGGCAGGGCAATCTGCTTTCTTTAGTCTACCGATTCAAATGTTAATTTCATCCAGAAACACCCTTACAGGCACACCCAGAATAATGCTTGACATAATGTCTGGGCATCCCATGGCCCAGTCAACACAACACAAAAAAGTCAACCATCACAAATAATATTTTCACCATATAGATAGACATGAATAACCTAAGAATGTAGACAATAGAAAAATGAAGTAAAATAATTAGGAAGTGCTGTGTGTCAAGTATGTTACCTTTGTTTTTTAATATAATTTATTTAATTGCAGGTTTATTTAATTAAACTTCTGATGATGTCTGTGTTACACAACTGGCTTCCAATAGCACTCGCGGCTGTTGGAACCAGCCGGCTGGTCCAGCACACCACTGGCATGGACAGTGGTGACATGCTTGGTCACTGACACATCAGCTACCTGGCAATAGAGGCAGAGAGCACTCTAAGCAGGAAGTCGGGGGACACTGGTGCTGGTGACCCCTGCGTAGGCATCTCAGAATCAGGAGAGCAATGTTTCCCCTCTGCCTCCAAAAGAGCACACTCTGTCCTTCCTGCAGCTTCTAGAACAAGGAAGCAGGGCTCTGCTATTTCTATGGCACCTTGATAAAATTCAGACAGAGGCTTACCCTCCTGGTGGCAGATCCCCCTGACCATACTAGAATGTGTGGCAAGAGCGGAGCCTCACTGCCCCTCTGCGGGACACCAATATGCAGTGTGCAGACTACACACAGTATCTGTGCCTCTGCATGGAACGGAGCTGTCATCTCCTGTAGTCTTGGGAGAAAGCCCCCTTACCTCTTTCTAACTGAGAGACTGATTAGCTCACCTGTGCCTCCCTGGAGGTGACAATGAGCAAAGACTGCCTCTGGTGGGCCCAGGCTCAAGGGCATGCAGTTATCTTCTAAAGTGATGGTTCTGTTATAGCCGCACTTTGTATCACCTGAGGGGCTTTTACAACTCCCGGTGACCAGTGTACATGCCGGACTAGTTAAATCAGAGCCACTGGGATTAGACGGACACAGCAATTCGTGTTCAAATCTCCCCAATGTGCAGCCAAAGTTGAGAACTACGGTCCAACGTAAGAACATCCAAACTAGAGAATTTTTTTTTTAATTTTATTTGAGCCAAAGAGAACATGCCTAGAAGCAAGATCTCAACAGATTAAGATAAATGCCTCCAAGAAATGACAGTTTGCAGTTTCTTTTACGCATTTGGAATTAAAGAGGAAGAGCACAGGAAGGTGGGAGAAAGCAAGGCAGGGATTAGATTACAGGATATTTACCAAGTTCGTGTGCTCTTTTGAAGGTGGCCACATTTTAGAAGGAGAGGTCTGAAAAGAGTCATTTCAAAGGTGTGTTAGCCTAGATGCACAGAAACAAAGGACAGGGCTTGCCTAAGGCAAAGATAAGCCTTATACTACAGAAGTTTTATTCCTGGGGTGGGACTGCCCACCATGACCTACGCAATTAAGAATTTATGATCGGATCACTCTGTGAGGTGACTTTCCATAGAACCTTTTTTTGTCCACACACTGATGTGAAGCTATCTTGGCTCTGAACCAACGATGTCGGTGGGTGACTGTCCCACCAGGAAGTGTGCATTTCAGCAGATGCCTTCTGGAGAGTTCTGCCCTCCAATCTTCTCCACTCACCCTTCAGTGTCTAGTGATGCCTGGCCCAGAGCAGCCCTTAGAAATTGCTGAAATGTTGCAAGGCAAGAAACAATGAGATGCCCTGAACCACTGTTGGGGGTGGGGAGGCAGTGCTGTGCCGCTGGCACAGGACAGTGGGAAAGGAGTCCATCTCTCTGTCTCCTGCTAGGTGACACCTGCATTTCCCCTCCTTGGTCTCAGTTTCCTGCCTGTCAGGGAGAGTGGGGCAATTTCGTCAAATAAATGCTTATGCAGGAGGCCATTGTTTTTAACAGTTCCCTTCACCCTGTTCTTTCTTACCCCACCCTCCATCCCAGCAGGCTCAGAGGTGGGCAGGGTTTGTAAACTTCAGGAAGGAGGGGGCTCTAGTGGCCCTACCAGCCGGACCCCATGGAAGTACTTGTTCCCAGAGAAGTACTGGGAACACAATCTGAGGGCAGAGAGAAGGAAAGACCTTCTTTGCCCCCCTTCCTGACCCCCACCATTCTCCAGTGCAGAGTCTGGACTGGCTCCTGACCTTTTCCCAGCTTTACTTCTGGGTTTAAGCCCAGAGCCTCTGTGGTTTTGTCTAATTCCAATGCAGATCCCCGGAAAAGCAGGCGAGGTGACTTAATGTCATTGGGGGAAACAGCTGCACCGAAAAGAATGCCTGGGGGTGATTTCTTAACCAAAACAAGTGTGAGTGGACTCAAAAGAAGTCTTCAGGGCATTTTCCTGCCTCTGACTTGAAGGAAGTGGTCCAGGCCACATTACTCACAGGGTTTCATGATTGCTCAAGATTTTGTCACTGGCCACGGGACCTCGCCCTGTGACCCTGATAACTACGTGAGATTTTCCAGCTCTATATCCTCCCCACTCCTGGGTGGCCTCTGTCCTAGCCTGACCTAGCTTCAAACTGGCCCAAAAAGAAAAGGAGCGCGAGCCCATCATTCAGTGGTGTGTCCTGGATCTGCCCATCAAGTCGGTATTCCTTGTGAGGCTTCTGCCTGAGTACAGCCTGGGGCACATGCCTGGGAGTGAGGAAGTTCTTGGGGCAGTCTAAGGGACACAGAGAAGAGTTCTGCAGAAGCACTTAGTGTCTCTTTCTGGTGGTAGAATAAACATAATTTCACAGAGTACTTGCTTAGCATGATCAGGCTTATGTAGCTGAAACAGTGTGGGAAAGGGCACGTGCAAAGGCACAGAGACACAGGAGCAGGGGCTGTGCGTGCATATAGTAGTATCTAGTTTTAGCAAGAGCTAGGTCACAGAGGCAGGCCTGGACAGTACCATGAGAGGCCTCGAATGTTATGTCAAGATACTTATTCAAACCTGAGGAGTGGCTGAGGGCCAGAATAAGTGACTTGATGCTGAGTAAGCCAGCTTTGTCTCCATGGACTCTGCTCTCTCTCTTCAAGCTGGTCATTTGATCCACCACATCCTGGTGAGTCCTTAACCTCTCCAATCCTCCCCTGCTTTCCATTGGCCAGATCCTGTCATCTCTAGCAAGGACTGCTGCGGTGGGTTTCCAGCGGACCCCCAGCCTACAGACCCTCTTCCCCTCCAGCTGCTAGAGTTCATGATACATCAGTATGACATTTAAGGATCAGGGGACATAAGGGGCACTATGAGGATTAGGGAGGGATACCGGCTGTTAACAGCAGAGAGGTTTTCAAATCGCTGGTCTTCCAACTAAAAGGATCCCACAGTACCTGCCTGAAAAACCCAGCCCCGGGCGCGAATCCCTAACGGGGCCCCTCTGTGATTGTCAGGGCACAAAGGTTGGTTCTCACCATCTGACACATTCATTGAGGGCTGTCCAGCCAGGAAGTGTTCACATGAAGTGGTTGGAATTTGGGTATTTAGAGAGACTGGCATCATGGAAAATCATGAACTGTAGACACACAGCCCTGGGCTCGAATCCTTGCCCTGACAGTATTGTGTGACTTTGGGCAAGTTATTTAACTTTTCTGTGCCTTACTTTCTTCATCTGGAAAGCCATAATGGCCCCTGCCTCAGGGAATCTGAGAATTAAATGAGACACTGAATATAAAGTCCCAGCCTCAACACTGGACACACAGTAGGCACCTAATAAATGATAGTGATTACTGTGATTGCATTTCTTGGGCGAGTTCTAGGATCCTGAGGCAGAACCCCCCCTCCCCTCCCCCCCTTCCCCCCACCCCATCCCACCCCACCCCCCGCAAAAATGTCCCACTATCCACTCTTTAGAATTGTGCTGGTATTAAACAAGCAGGACAGTTAGCAGAGACTCACTACTCAGTGAACAGTTTTTGAGATTCTGTGGGTGGGGCCTGATCTAGCTGCTTCACAGGCACTCATTCACGTCACCTCACTAAGGCAGGAGAGACGAGTAACATCCCTGATAGGCGTATCTCCCTGCTGCTCCAGTGCCCTGAGGATCCCAACACTGCCGCGGGTGCGCGGTCCTTCTAAGACACACCTAGCTTTCAACAGTTGGAAATGAGCTCATAAACTTCCTCCTGGACCCCTTATGGCAGGAAACAACGGGCAGAGCGGGTCCCTTTGGACCGGTCCTTCGCCTTCAGGGGTCTCGGCCAGCCTCTCTCCAAGAGCGCTCTTTCCCTGTGGCCTCCTGGTGCGTCGGGCGCACGCCTACGAGCCCTCCCCGCGCAGAGGGCGGATCCAAGCTCGGGAACCGCCCGCCGGCCGCCGCCGGGGTGGGAGGAGAGCCTGGCGTGCCAGCTCCGCTGGCTGGGCTCGGGGACCAACAGTGCCGCGTGTTCCCGGCCGGGCGGAGGGACAGCCGGGCCGCCCCGCCCTGGCCCAGTGATTGATCAGCAGCTGTTACTGAGCCTCTTAATGGTTCACTTGGATGGGAATTAATTCTGGGATGGATAAATAATGCATTGAGGTTTATGTAGTCCAAGGCAAGCCGGCGGTCCGGAGCCAGGAGAGGGAGCCCAGGGAGCCTCGCCGGGGACGCCAGTGGCCATGGGAGCCCTTGTGGGGCAGGAGGGGCAACTGAGGGAGAGGAAGAGCAAAGGGAAATGGATGGCAGCATGATCGGCCCAGCGCAGGAATATGCTGAGCCCAAAGATCAGGCAAGCCAGGAGGGGTAAGTCCAACTTCGTGGGGCGGATCTGGGCACAGTGTGCGTGGGTCTTTTGGCGAATGTGTGTACCCTCAGATGGGGAGGCGTTCCGGGAAGCATCCTGTGACTGACGTCCCTCCTAGTGAGAATCCTGGGGTCAGTGGGGGTCAGACCTGAGACTACAAAGGGGCCATGGGCATCTGGCCCCGGTAGGTGTGCAGACTTTACTCCATATTCTGTCTGACTGAGTCCTTCTGTTGCTCAAAGTGACTAGGTGACAACTTTGAGGAAACTTTGTGCTTTTGCTGCAAGGGAAATGCTGGATGCTCAAGATTTGCCTCAGCAGCCAAGACAAAAGTGACCCCCACTAGGGAGGCAATGCTGGCTTCTAGAGACAGCCAGCTCCAAGTGAGGGCCCTCATGGGGGACCTGGAAGGCTGTTCTGCAGAGCCTGCAGGAGTGGCTGGCTGGGCTGCAGGACACAATTCCTTAGGCAGCTGGGGGGTGGGAGGGGGGCTGGCTGGCAGGCGCTCCCCTGGAGAACTCCTTGGAAGCTGCTGGGTCTGGAGATGAGGGTGCCTGTGGGAGGAGCAGATCCAGACACAGTAAGAGATGGAAGTCAGAGAGCCTTGCAGGAGTGTGCTGCAGGACTGGGCTGGCGCCCCAGCCAGGCTGTCTCCCTGCAGATTGGCCTGGAGACTCAGGGTAAGTCCCAGGGCTAGGGACAGCATCTTCCTGGGCAGCAACTTCTTGGCTAGGGCAAGTGTCATTTTAGATGAGAGCATCTGTCTCTTAAGAAAATGGAATGTGTCTTTTCAGGTTGCCAATGTTTGTGGAGGGCTGTGCCTCCTTGTGAGCAATGAGCATGAGGACAGTGGCCTGGAGGTGGGTGCAGCATCTGCCTGAGGAGCTTGGAAACAGTGCGAGTCTTACCCTGGGGTGGTGGCAGGGACCCTCTAGCCTCCTGCGAACTCCCTGGAAGCACACCTGTCTCATTAGCATGTCACAGGCACCTGGATGGTTTTTGGGGGGAAGGCTGGCCCTCCAGAATGTTCTCAGAGACATCATGACACCCCCGCGGGGTGTTGGCATGGAGTGTAACCTGTGGGCCCCAGTGGGCAAAGGAGGGCTGTGCATAGCTCTGCTGAGGGATGGGGTGCAATCTGGTGATGACCCAATGGGTGGACCAGGCCAGGCCCTCTGAGAGAGTTCAGGTCTACCTCCCGCTCCTGTCTCACTCACTAGCCACTGGCCACATGTGGGTATTAGCACTTGACATGTGGCTAGTCCAGATTAAGAAAAAAATACATGCTAGGTTTTAATGACTTGACAGAAGAAAAATGCAAAATATCTAATTAATCATTATGTTACATTGATTATATGCTGAAATGACAATATTTTGGATACAGTGGGTTAAATCAAATAATATTATTAAAATTATTTTCACCTGTTTTTTAATGTAATTATTAGAACTCCATATATGGCTCACATTATATTTCTATTGGGCAGTGCTGGTCTAGAACGAGATCAGTACCTCAGTAAAGAACTCTCAGGATGCCTGCCTTTGAAAACCCAAACTTCTTATAAGCAATTGTTCTAGGTCAGTGATTCTCGACTAGAAATGATTTTGCCCCCAGGGGACTTTTGGTATCATCTAGAGATATTCTTGGTTGTTCCAACTGAGGGTTGCTGGTGGCATCTAGTTGGTAGAGACCAGGGATGCTGCTAAACACCCCGTAATGCAGAAGACAGGTGCCACGACAAAGAATTCTCTGGCCCGAAATGTCAATGGTGCTAATGTTGAGAAATTTCTGTACTAGATATTATCTGGTAAGATGTGTTAAAAGATAAGTTTATTGTGCTATTCATCAGCTGTTAATAACATAATCACTTACCCACAAAACTGTGTGCTCATACTCCATGACAAGAAGCATTCTAAGAACACAGACTGCAGATGAAGCATCAGAGGAAGTCAGGCGTGCTTGAGCTGCAAGCTGAGGAATGATGGACGGCTAACTAGGGTGGTGGAGGGAGGAGGCCGATTTCCTCTGCAGGTGCCATGGGGCCAGGAGGCTGGAGCTGGGGGCAGAAAGGAGCAGCGGACACAGCACGAGGCTGGAGACCAGGTCAAGAATTGGATTATGCAGGGTCAGGCTTGCAGCTTGTTAAGGAATAATTTCCTTAAGGGATAATTCAAGAGAAATATAGACCGAAATTATATATACGTGCTTTAAAGAAATTGCTCTCTGGTAGAAAGAACTTTCATCAAAATTCATCCCCCATTGACTCTTTTAGGAATTGGGCAAAATATGTGTTATAAATACAGCAAGTCGTACTATGCAAATTCCAGTCCCCGGTATCCAGACACTGCCTTGTCTAGACTGCTCCAGACTATGCATTTCCCAGGCACACTTCCAGGCTACACCACTGCACAGATACATGCAGATTCATGAAAACGACTGGGGTCACTTTCTGGGATAGTTAATAAAATCCGCCCCTGTGCGCCAGCTCAGAAGCCTTTGTGGTCTGGCTAAGGCTACTCTGCAGATAGGGGCTTCCTAGGGACCCTTCCCCAGGTCCCGTTGGCTGTTAGCTTCCTGTCAGGTTTCCATCCAGGCCAGCCCTGAGTGAGCCCACAACAGCTGCCATCACCCTGTCTCCTTCCCAGGGAGGGGGAGATGCCAGGATTGAGCTCCTGCTAGGGAAAACCCTGCTATCACTTGCCTGCATATAGAACTAACTTTGGTCAATTGTTGTGTCTTGGGTGAGTTCAACTTCCAAGAAGTAGTTAGAGGCAGATGTTGTGAATACACACACACACACACACACACACACACACACACACACACACACACACACGAGGACAATACTAATTCAAAACAGTAGGGAGGCACCCAAACCAATTGGAAATGGCTCAAAATAGACCATTAAGTGTAAACAGTGTGCTTGGTTTGAAGGACGTCACACAATTCAAACTGATTTCAGAAAAGTGATCCAGATTGGTTCATACCAGCTCAAATTGGTCCTTAATGCTGCAGATGATTCTAGCTTGCCATTCTCTCCTTAGGACCCATGCTGACTCATCCTCGCTAGTCATGGCTCGTTGAAGCCAGGCTGAGCCATTTGGAACCAGGTGTGGCTGGCCCTGGCCCACTAGCTCCCACCTGGCTCTGAAGGTCCCTTCCAGGGAGTCTTTCTGTCACTGTCTTTCTCCAACCCCTGCAGGCTCTTCCTCCACTGAGCCCCACTGCCTTATTCCCAGAGTGGGAATGGAAGAGAAACCTCACTACTGCCCTGCCAATTTTTCCCAAAGAAAAATAGGATAAATTCACTAAAACTCCATGAATTTATATCATATACAGTACAGCGAGTGACCAGTCCGTGTGCTCTGTGACACTCTAAAAGTTGAATTTGTTTTTCAAGATGGAACATAAAAATATAAGACCAGTGCCCTTTCTCCTAGAAGTGAGGTGTGTAGTTTTCCAGGGTGAGGAGAGAGTTAAAGCCCAGGCCACACCTGGTGCCCACTACCACAGTCTGCCCATGCTGTGGCCTCTGCCAGCACTCCTCTGCTCACTCAGCCCCCAGGGGCACCTGGGTCATCCCCACCTCTCCAAGCCATAGTCAGAACAGAGCCCCCAGATACTTGACCGTGATGCTGCTGCAGCCAGGTGGGATTCCTCCCCTTTCCGAAATCCCATTCTCACAGCACTTGTTTCTTCAAAGGTTTATGTATTCCCCCAATCTTTTTTTAAAAAAATATATATATATATTTTTCACTTACAGTTGACATTCAATACGTATTCCCCCTATCTTGACTGAGGCCTCTTCTGTGCCCATTAGCACCAGCCAGCATAACGTTTATTGCTCTGGCCTTGCCCTGCTCCTCAAGGGTGAGGTATGGGAAGCAGCCCTGTTGCTTTACCTCCCAAAGAACTCTGCACTCTGCTTGTCTCACTCATCCTGAGTCATCGTCCTCCCTGAGACGTCATCATCTCTAACGTGGACTGTGGCAGTAGGATTCTGCCTCACCCCATCTTTTCTCCACTCCAAAGCCAGAGCTTCTTCTCAAATGTAAATTCAGCCATGCACCCACCTTGAACCCCAACTAGGAAATCTTCAATGGCTTCCTTAATCCTCTTTGGGTAAAAATCCGAAGCTTTACCATGGCCCACAAGGCCCCTCTTACAGTCCAACCACTGGCCAAATCTCCAGCCTCCTCTCACTTTCCAAGCTCCAGTCACACGGGCCTTCTTCCTGTTCAACAGCTGTTGCATGGACCTCCTACCACAGAGCCTTAGCACACTCTGTTTGCAACGTCTCTCTCTCTCTCTCTCTCTGTCTCTCTCTGACACAGACACAGACACAGACACACACACACACACACACACACACACACACACACACACACACACTCCTTAACTTTGATTCACTCTCCAGTTCTCAGCTCAGGTGTCAGCCCCCAGGGAGGTCCTCCCACACACATCAGCCTAAGCTGGGTCCTCTGCCCCCTGCTTTCCTTTTCTTAACAGCATTTACCTTGGATTAATTATAGTCATAAACTCCTAAGTGGGTTTTATCTGGTGAGTATCTGTCATTCCACTAGACTGTGAGCTCCATGAGGGCAGGGACCATTTCTGTTTTTTAATATCATTATACTTCAATGCCAGGCATCTAGTGGGCACTCAGTACATAGATTTTGAATGAATGAATGAATGAATGAATGAATAAATGAATGAAAGGGAAAGCATTACCTAGGAGGCTGAAGCAGTCTCTGCTCTAACTGGTCCAGGTCCTTAGGAACGGTGGCCCCTCCCTAGACTGACTTATGTACATGTTGCAAATATTTCCCCAATTTGTTGCTTGCCTTTTACTTTTATGATAGAGTTTTTTCCCCTCAGATGTACATAAGTTTTTAATTTTTATGTCATCAATCTATCAGTATTTTCTTTTAGAATTTCTGCACTTGTTTAAAATATTTCAAAATAACATTGATCTATGCTATTAAGGAGGCTCCTTCTTTTAGAGGAAATCGTTAGACTGATGAGCAAAGCTACAGCAGCTTTAGCTCTCTTCCTTAGCAAGAGTATCAATGTCTTGGAAGCCTCAATGGACGTACAGAGCCTGGTCAGTACTTTGAGGATGGAGGAGAAAGCTCTGAGTGAGATAAAGTACTTTCAGTGACCTTACTTTTTCTGATTTTCCCACAAGAAAGTCAACCAACATTGACTGTGTGCTGCCCTCCATGATCCAGGCATTTCCATTGTACTGATTTAATTCTCATAACTACACTGTGATGAGGCATCAGTATTCCCATTTTAACAGATGTAGAAGGAGAATCATGGGTGCCCTGCCAACAAGTGATAGAATTCAGTTCATATTTATGTCTGTCTTATGCTGAGGCCTCTGACCACTCTCCCTAACCCAACACAGGGATTCGCTATCTAAAGACCATTGCACGTGGCCTATATGTCTCCAGGGGAGCTATAGGTTCCTTGAGTAATAAGAGGCAGTGATCTTTTTCAGAAGATGCCCACTGCGTATGAACACATGGAGATTAGATTTAGACAACTATTGGAATATTTAAGGTTGAATTGTTAATATGTAGTATAAAACTAAGCAAATGAAAAAAATAAGGCATTTATGAACTCCAGGGAAAGCAAAATATGGTGCATAAAAGGAAAAAATATTATAGTGTATTATATAGCTCAACTGGGACCAGGTATCACATAGTACTAATAATGCAAATTCTGCATATTGATCAAACCAAAATTACAACATAACTATATTGGAAGGATGGGATGGGTGCTTATGTATGTGGGGGCACGGGAGTGAAAGAAATAAAATCCTCACCTTCCATAGTGAAAAGTCAACAGATAAAAGAGAAAAATCAAGAAATGATGTGGCATAAAAACAATCCATAGATCAATGGACCAGAATAGAGAGCTCAAAAATAAACCCATGCAGATGGTCAATTAATTTGTGAGAAAGGAGCCAAGTATATACAATGAAGAAAGGATAGTCTCTTCAATAAATGGTGGTGGGAAAACTGGACAGCCATAAGCAAAAGAATGAAACTAGACCCCTGTCTTATATATACACAAAAATCAACTCAAAATGGATCAAAGACTTGGATGTAAGACTTGAAACTGTAAAACTCCTAGAAGAAAACATAAGGAATACATTTCTTGACATCAGTTTTGGTGATGATTTTTTTTTTTTATTTGACACCAAAAGCAAAGGCAACAAAAGCAAAAATAAATAAATGAGACTACATCAAACTTAAAAGCTTCTGTACAGCAAAGGAAACCATCAACAAAATGAAAAGACAACCTACTGAATGGAAGAAAATATTTGCAAATCTGATAAGGGGTTAATATCCAAAGTATGTAAAGAACTCACTCAACTCAATAGCCCCCCCCCCAAGAAATCCAATTTAAAAATGGACAGAGTAACTGAATAGACATTTTTTTCAAGAAGACATACAAATGGCCAACAGGCACTTGAAAAGGTGCTCAACATCACTAATCATCAGGGAAATGCAAATCAAAACCACATGAGATATCACCTCACACCTGTTGGAATGAGAAGAGGAAACAAATGTTGGCGAAGATATGGAGAAAAGGAATCTTGGTGTGTTGTTGGTGGGACTGTAAATTGGTAGAGCCACAATGGAAACCAGTGTGGAGAGAGTCCTCAAAAAATAAAAAATGGAACTATTATATGATCCACCAATTCCACTTCTGGATCTACATCCAAAAGAAATGAAAACAGGATATCAAAGGATATCTGCACTCCCATGTTCATTGCAGCATTGTTCACAATAGCCAAGATCTGGAAACCCTAAATGTCCATCAATGGGTGAATGGATAAAGAAGATGTGGTATATATTATATAATGTGCATATATAATGTGTACGTGTGTGTGTATAACATAGTATATGTACTATATATAGGACATATAATATGCATAATATATGATATATAGTATATAACATATAACATCTATATATTATATATACTGGGAGTGCCAGAAAAACACATACAAGTGGACACTTTGGTCAACGTTGCTCAAGCAGTAGTTTGCCATAATCAGAAGTGTCTGGACACTGATGGTAACCACTTTGAGCACCTCTTGTAATTGCAGAAGTGAAACGTGACTTGTATTCATCTTTTGTTATGGGTATATTTTGTTATGGGTATATATTGAGTATTACAATTTTACTACAGTTTTTTCCTTTCTTAAAATGTGTATACATTTTTTTGGCACCCTGTGCATGTGTGTGTGTTTATGTATTTGACCCTTGAACAACATGGGGGTTTGGGGCACTGACCCCCCCACACAGTCAAAAATTTGTGTATAACTTTTGACTCCCCAAGATCTCAACTACTAATATCCTACTGTTGACTGGAAGCCTTGCTGATAACTTCAGCAGTTGATTAACATATTTTGCATATTATATACTGTATTTTTACATTAAAATAAACTAGAGAAAATAAAATGTTATTAAGAAAATCATAGAAAATAATACATTTACAGTACTGTATGTATTTATTGAAAAACATCTGCATATAACTGGACCTGTACAGTTCAAACCTGTGTTGTTCAAGGAGCAACTGTGTGTATGTATATATATATATGTATAGAATGATATATTATTATATATACCTTGGAATATTATTCATCCATGAGGAAGAAGAAAATCCTGCCATTTGTGACAACATAGATGGCCCCAAGGACATTTTATAAGTGAAATAAGCCAAACAGAGAAAGACAAATATTGCATATATCTCTTAAATGTGGAATCTAAAAACAAACAAACAAAAACAAAAAAGGCAAACTGATGAAAATGAGGAATAGAAAAGTGGTTGTCGGGGGTGGGGGATGGGGAAGCAGGGAGAGGTTCGTAAAAGGGCACAAATTTTCATCTATAAGATGAATAAGTTCTGAGGATCTAATGATGTAAGACATAGTGACACAGTTGATGACACTGTATTGTATAAGTGAAATTTGCTAAGAGAGGAGAACTTAAGTGTTCTCACCAAAAAATAATAACAATAATAAGATAAATATGTGAGATGATGGATGTGTTAATTAACTAGATGGCAGAGAATCAGGAAGAAAACAAAGAAGTGGCAATAAATAAATACTGGTTAGAAATGTGGAGGTAAATGCCAAAGGAACCAACTAACACAGTTGAAAGTGGCTGCCTCTGGGGATGGAGAATGAAGGGTGGAAGGAAAGGAGACGGCCAGGTTTCACCGTGAGGCATGCAGGACTGCTGGATCTGTGCTTAAGGAATGATAGCCTAGAGGTCATGTGACCTGTTGCCAGGTCAAACTGGAGGATTGTTCAGAGGGAAGTTTCTGCTCTTAAGGGGTGACCATGGGCGTTCACGGATCTCTGATTACTTGGTTCTGAGTGGTGTGGCCATGCTGCCCCTGCCCAGGCTTGCCAGGTACACTGAGGGCTCCCTAAGACCACCGCTGGGGCCCTGACAGCAGGACAGCAAGGCGCAGTACACTACTTAGGTGATACAGCATCTGGCTTTGCCTGAAATTCAGAGAGAGGACCCAGGGCTAGAAGAGGGGTCAGTGAGGTATACTAAGAGGTGAGATATGAGGACAGTCCCTGGAGGGTGGAAGCAGGGACTGGAGGCCTGACAGACAGGAGCTGTGGTGGAGAAGGAAGGCCATAGGAGACTCCCCCAGTGATCCCCTTACGCCAGGCCAGACTCTGGTGCCACTGCTTAGAGCTAATACCTTCCCTGGGGGCTCCAGTCCCCAAGCTGGACGTCTTCCACCACTGGCCAGGCCTTCTAGCCCACAGACTACTGAACTCTGTCCTTTCTCTCCCTTCTAGAAGTTTGCTCAGAACTGAAATGAAATTGCAGAGGCCCTCAGATCAGCAAAATGTCTGGGACAAGTCCCAGGGACCTGATCAGAGGAAATACAAATTCCTGATTTGGGGATCTTCGAACAACAGTGGCTTCATAGTACATTGCACCCTGATTTTTATCAGTACTGTTCATTCTAGCATTTTCATTGTTCATTTCTAATATTTTTGTCTTATTTTGTTACTGGAGGCATAATTTACATAGAGTAAAGTGCACAAATCATAAGTGTACAGCTCAATGACCGCCACCCAGATCAAGATACAGAGCGTTTCCTGTAACCCCTGAAAGTTCCATCCTGTCCAGGCCCTCCTCACAACCAGACTCATACTCTTCTGATTTCTCTCACCACAGAGTAGTGTTGCCTGTTCTTAAATTTCATGTAAATGGAATCATACAGTATGACTCTCAGTACTAACATTCTTTAGGGAAGGAAAGTGAGAAGATAGCTGGAATGTGCCAGAAGCGGACTGGATCCTCCATTGACATGTACAAACCCCATTTAATCCTTATACCATTGTTGTGAGACAAGGGAGAAAGTGAAGGCAGAGTAATTTAAGTAAAACGCCCAAAATCACACTACCATAAGGTTGGAAGCAGCTTAAACATCGGACTCTGAGGTCTGAGAAGACTTTCCCTCCAAACGCAGCCCTGTCCAGTGGCTGGGAAGGCTCGATGGTGTCCCTGCGTGGCTTAGGCTCCAGTGAGGCAGGATGTCTGATTCCTCTCAAGCACCTGCCTCCATGGGCATGTGTTCACGAGGCCATCACGAGGTACAGAGGCAGAAACAGAAGGTGACTAACCCCACCTTTTTATGTCCTCCGCTCTGTCCTGCTTCACCTCAGATTTGTTTATCTGAAAGGCAGCCTGGCTATGCAGCAGGCTAGTAGGAAAGGAGAGTGAGTCAGAATTAGATGGGACAAGCAGGGTGAGCACCTCTGCAGGTGCCCACGGGAGGGAGTGCCTGCAGTGCTGGCCATAGGTGTCAGGGTGTGTGGTGGGCTCAGGCAGACCTGGCCCCCGCCACCTGGTAATACTGAGAAACCCAAGCTTTGGCTGCTGTTTATTTCAACTCACTGCATTTCTGACAAAATTTGCCAGCTTGAATACTGCACACGCAGATACCTTCACCTCCTCACTTGCATCAAGCGTCAGATAACATACAACAATCACTCATGCACTGACCAAATATTTAATCATAGCAGTAACCATAGCTCACATCTATTGAACTTAGGTAACAATGCTTTACAACAAATGCAATTCATGAAGCAACTTCATTTGTGCCCTCCACTGTCCCAGTGGGCCAGGCCTTCCCCTGTCCCTGCCTGGCAGGTCTTCGTGACAATGCTGGGCACTCCTGGATAATGAAATGCCCTCGAGTCGCTTTCATTTGCAAAACACAAGACCAGTTCAGTATTTCCACGTCCATGCCTGGCTGCATAACTGATTTTCACCCACCTCTTTGAAAGTGTGTTTTTTGGTCTGGGCCTCACTTTAGATCACCTCTTTGTCCTCGTGTCCTAGCGCTGTGTTGGAGCTTCCATTTAAATGTCCTGTTACACCTACCATGTATATAATCTCCTCTAATCTTGAGAAAGAAACCACTGTTGCCCATTTTTCAGATGAGGAAAATAAGTGCCAGAGAGATTAAAGAGTTTGTCAGCCAAGAAGTGTACCCAACCAGGAGTGGCAGTGCAGGGATTTAAAACCCTAAGGCTCTTGAACATCATTGCACTTTCTTGTTTACACACCAGGACCTATCTAGGCATCAGGAGAAGAAAGCCATTTCAGGGGAGAAAGCTTTGTGTGTCAAGACCCAGAGGCATATGCGCAGGGCATGACTGAGCCGCTGGGTGTGGCTGTGATGCAGGAAAACAGTAGGGGGACAAGGCAACGCGGCCAGGGAATAGACCTGGCCCACATGTAGGTACGGCTCTAAGCAGGGGAGTGACATGGCTGGATGGAGCATTAGACAATGATGCAGGCTGAAATGTGGGCAGTGGGTATATAGGGTGTGACCCTGAGGTCAGGGATGTTGAGGAGATGCTGTGGGAGCCATGCTGTTTCCCATCTGTGATCTGCAGAGGCCATGATGGGACAACGGGGCCATCATCAGAGCACATCCACGGAGAGCTCTCAGCAGCTGCCGGCCAGGTTCCCTGCCTCTGTATGTGGCCCCGGTCCCCAGACTGACAGTCTGTCTGTGGTTGCCCAAGGCCTATGTGCCAGGAGATGAAGGTGGCAGTTAGTGTTTTGGAGACGCACTGAGAAGCCCCCTCCCTCCTCCTGCCTCTCGTCCCAGATACCAGCTGATGGGAAAACTGAGTTCTTCCCGTAGAAGGTGACCAAAGTTCATCACCCTTCAACACCTGGGACACAAGGCACTACCAGATGCTGGACTAAGGGAGCTCCAGCCTGGACTGCTGGCTGCAGAGAACTGGAGAATTGGCCATGATCTTACTTGAAGGTGGGAATAAATGACTTATTTGCAAGACAAGCCTAAACTGTGTTAGGCTTGGGCCGGGAGGGTACCTTGCCGCCCCCTCCTGCCCAAGACAGCCAGGTACCCGTCCTGACTCTGCCAAAGTGTCGACAGCCTCAATGATTACTTAACCAAGAGTGGAGAACTGATCGAAGCTAATGGCTCGTAGGCAGGCAGAAACGGAATTTATAATCAATATTGAATTACATCGACTCCACCGATCCCAGGCTTCTGGTGAGAGGCCTGCTAATCTGAGCAGGAGCAGAGGCGGCGAGCCCAGGGCCAGCTGCTCCGGTCAAGGTCCAGTAGAGTCCAGGAGAGGGAAGAGGGGCTTCCAAGGGGCTCAGCTTGTGGCAATGAGAAGCAGTATTAACCACATTCACTCAGCACTGTTCGTTTTACTAAGCACTTTCAAAGTGTCGTTCATTTCACCTTAGTTTAGGAAGTAGGTAGAATTTGCGTCTTGCTCCCATTTTATGTGGAAATCTGAGGCTCCAAGAGGCTAAATGGCCTGGGGCCTCCAAATCCTGTGCTCCTTTCGTGACCTCATGCGGCCTCTCCACACCCACCACTAAACAAGGAGAATTAAAGTACGTCTGTTTTGAGTCTCCTGCTGGCCATGTCTCTGATCATAGAAACAGTGATCTCATGCCCTTTCACCTTCTTATCGTGTGGAAACGGTCATGGGTAGGAGAAATCCTGGAGGCAGAGTCCTTCCAAACCAAGATCACCTACAGAGGCACAATCTTCTTTCCCATCTTCTTGGAACTTGAGGATTCCTGTCTCGTGTTCATTCATTCATTCAGCAAGCATTTTTTGAGAGTCTCTGTTCTACATTCTAGGTATTCAAGTGTGAGGAGGGCACCTTCCGTGGCCATAGCAAGCACACGAATCAGTACAGCATAGAGTCGTATGTCCGGCTAGAGGTCTGTGCACAATTACAGGGGCAGCATAATGGATGGAAGTCAACCCCTCTGCTTTGGGAACGTACTAAAGAAGGCTTCACCTCATAGGAAACAGATGCGCTGATGCTTCAGGAGTGAGTCAGGGCTCATCGGGCCGCAAGCACAAAGTGCAGTAGTATAGCACAGAATGGCCCACGTGGGGACTGGTCACTGGTTTGGAAAAAGGGAGATGTGTGGTATGACTGGGAGGTGAAGCTGGAGCCCTGGCTGTACACAGGCTCACAGAGGCCTTCTCATCATTGAACTTCATACCCATGTCAATGATGGCTAAAGCAGCCTCTTCCGAGGAGGTGCAACCACGGATGCTGCCGTGGGCTGATGGTTGCAGATCCGGCCTGTAGACAGAAGTGTGAGGAAGTCCATCAAGCTTGTCTTTCTCAGAGGAGGGCATTTGTCATTAGTCTTAGTAGGGAGGTGTTAAGGTGTGGTCTGTTCTAGGGCAGGACCTGGGTCCTGTGAGCATCGGGGATAAGGGCCTGGGAGCCCGACTTCCTGGTTCTGACCCCAGGCTCTCACCCTGCACATCTTCCTGTAACCCCTGCTGAGCACACCCCTTCTCCCCCAAACCTGCCGTAGTGCAGGGGAGGGAAAATTTTCCTCTTAAATTCTAAGCCTGAGGCCTACAAATTATAAAAGACAGATTAACAGAAGGAAAGACATAAATTTTATTGATAGTTTTTTGAGGGGGAAGGAGACGTCACAGAAAAGAGGTAAAACCCCAGAGGAAGTCAAAGCTAGGGGCAGTAAATTGTGTGAAGGTGACTAGGAAATGTCTGGTAAACAAGGGGGGTTAGTACAGTTAGTGCAGACTCAGACCTGACTCCAACAATACGAATTTCACTGTCCTCTTCCTGGTACAGGAGAGGGGAGGCACCATTACAAAGGGAAATTTATGCACTGCTTTTAGGGAGAAAGGGAGGGCAGAATGCTCCTCCTGTGCTTACTGTTTCTCAGTTGCCTACAGCTTAAAATAATCCATAGGCCAAAGTGGCATATTTGGGGTGGCATTACCTGATCCCTGTAATGGCTCGCTCTCCTTTCTTCCAGCCTCAGCCTCACCACTGGCCTCCCAGCCTCCGTGACTGCCTTCCTTGGTGCTGTCGTCATGCTCCCATTTCCCCTTATACTTGCCATGATGACAGCCTCTTGTATTTGGGTGTCTCTGCTCCCTCTTTACCTCTGCTAGGGCAGGCATGGTCCTTTCCTGTGCATGTGCCAGTGGCTAGCACAGGGTGAATGCACAGGAGGCCCCGTGAGCAACAAGAATGGATGCATGAACACTACGTGCAGTTGAATCTGGGCTGTTCACTGGGGAGTACAGGTCAAGCAGTTTGGGTGTCTGCAGAAGAATCGCACCAGCTGAGCCAGGAGGCAGACCCAGGAAAAGCCAATGAAAATAGCTGAAGAATGTAATATTTTATATTGATGTTTTTAAGTCATTAAAATAATCATTATGAAAAAAATCCAAACTTTCTAGACTACCTTAGCACTGTTTTAGAAGCAGCACTTTTTACTTCCAGGGGAGTAGGTTGTGCCCTTGTTGTCTTTTGTCTGCCAGGCCCTGAGGTGATACCCATTAGGGGAGCCCCACTGATTATCCTCGGATGGGGGACCCAGCAAAGAACAGATGACCAAATGGAGCACAGAAAGAAGCTAAATAACAAGTTTAAATTATATATACATATACTATATATACAGAGGGTATATACACACTTTAATGGATATACATTTTTTGGCACCCCCAGTATGTGGTAGGGGGCACTCAGGAACTATCATGTAATAAGTCATCCGAGGCTCGTACAGTATTCCCAGGACAGCGTGGAACCTAACCAGGCCCCCTCGCCCTTGGCTGCAAATTGCATTAAGTTGATGAAACCATTTTGTCCAGCCCCCTCTAGAGTGCCCCTTCCATTACCTCACCTCTCTCTTCTCAATCAATCTTTCAACCTTAATTCTTACCCTTTAAATCAATTCGGCTCTGAGAGTCATCTTGCTATTTCCCAGCTCAGCTTTAAAATCCCATTGACTTTTATAAATCAATTGTGTTTTAGCCCATGTGCAGCCACTCCTCTGCGCTCTGGGGCTGCACTTACAGAGCTACAGATAGAAAAACACCCCAGCCCGCTGCAGGGTGCCTGACCCCAGAGAGCACAGACAGGGCCACATGCCCCTGTGGCTTCCCAAGGCCAGTGCTGCCACAGCCTATTCAAAAGGCCCTGAAAACAATCAGGTGTGTTAGCATTCTCCTAAGCAGACCCTAAGATGAGGATTTCCATGCAGTAATGTTAAAGAGGTGCCTCCAGGGGATATTAGTGAGGGCTTGGGAGAACAGGACAGAAGAGAGCCAAGTTGGGGTGCAAAGCCCAATAAAGGGAAATCTCAGCCTGAACCATGGGGGGACTTTGAAGTGTAACTTCCACCTCCTTCCCCCTCCGAGTGGTTTCCAACTAGAAAGCAGGCTGCAGGGGCTTTCAGGCTCCCGTTCCTGGGAGTCTTTGGCTAAGGGCTAAGGGGGTAGGGGTAGGATGTAAATTCCTAGGCACTTCCAGTTCTGCCAGTGCCTGCTCACAATGGGCTCCAATTGCCCAAGGGCAGTCTTCCAAAACACTCAGCAGTCCTTAAAAACCACTGCAGGGTAAGCTGTTCAAAGTGACATGGGGCAGAGTGGAGGGACATACAAACAGGAAAAAGGGATCCAAGGGAATTGGGGCAAACCCCCCATGATCCATCGGGTAAGGTATCTGTGATGTGTTCTCGGCAATTTCTAAGCTTCAGCGGCTGTCAGGTCCTCTTGCTGTTGCTCGCAGTGGGGGCCAGGACTGCACACCCTTGCTGAGCCCCTCCGGACTTGAGTCTGGAGTGGACTCAGACCCACAGGAGGGGCTCAGCTTCGGAGAGGGGGCCCCTGACCTGGCCCCCTCGGAAGGGCACAGATGGACCTGGAATCTCTGAGCAGGCAGAGGCTGGGCCTGTCTGGCTTGTGTTGTGTCCACAGCATAGCGTGATGATTTTTACTCATAAACATTTATTGAACGTGTGATATTTTCATTGCTATTTTAGATCTCCTAAGGGATCCAGCTCCATTCCACTTTAAAGTTTTTGTTTTGATTTACATGAGCAACACTGCATTCATTCCCTGTATGAAATGCACTATATTACAGCTCAGTCTGCCCTCTCATGAATATCACCACTGTTAGTGGTGTTCTTTCTGTGCAAATGCATGCACCCCAAGAATGCATGGTGTCTTCATTTGGGTGTTGTATTGTTCTTCCCTGTTTACATGGTTTTATATTTTGTGAATTGTTCTGCAGCTCACTTTCTTCCACCACTATAATAGAATTTACATAATTGTTAAAGCAAAAAAGAGGAGATAGGAGTATTGGTGGCACATCTTTAAAAGGCTGGTCAGGAAAGGCCTTGTTGAGAAGACGGCATTTGAGTAAAGAATGAAGGGGCTGAGGAGACGCTTCTGGGACAGGGAACGACAGCAGGTACAGAGCCAGGTGGCAGGCGCATGGCTGGCCTGTTTGAGGGACTGCAGAGGCCAGTGTGACCAGGACTGGGGAAGCCCAAGTTGGTGCAAGAGGTCACATGTTCCAGTCCTGAGGATGCCTGGAGGCTGTAGTGATGGCCCACATTTATGCAGAGCAGGAAGGGGAGTCCTGCAGGGAGCAGCAGGCTCTAACCCTCATCGTTAGGACCTCTCTGGCTGCTCTGTAAAGAGACTAAAGAGAGGTGGCAGAGTGGAGACTGAAGAAGAGTCTATGGAAGTAATTCAGGGGAGAAATGATGGCGCTGGGCCGAGGGTAGTGTTTCCACGGACAGATGGGGGAGTAGGTTTCGGGGTGGGGGGAGACGGGGAGTTCAGTTTCAGACGGGAGACATTGGAGGTGCAGGTGGATAGTGTAATGGACATTGGGTCTCAGGCGCCTTCTGCACTGTGAGGGCATTTAAATCCATGACACAGGAGATCACAGAGACAATGCGTGTGGGTAGAAATGGGGTCCAAGGACTAGCCCTGGATGCCAAGAGGCAAGGAAGATGAGGAGACTGAGCAGTGGCCAGTGAGAAAGGGAGGGGCAGGAGAGAGTGGTCTTGGAACTTAAGGGTAGAAATGGTACTGGAGGAGGGAGAACCCACTCAGTCAAGTGCTGCGAGGAGGCCAAGAATGGGAGGACTGGATTGAGCAGCGTGAGGTCATTGATGGCCTTGATAAGAGCAGTTTGGATGGGACAGAGGTAGGGGAGCCTCACTGGGGGGAGGAGGGATTCAAAAGACAGCAGGAGGCAGCCGGGATGGTGAAGACTCTCTGGCGGTGGATGGTGGAGATGGTGCACAGCACTGTGAAGATACCGAATGGCTCTTCGCCCTACATTTAAAAATGGTTAAAATGGTAAATGTCATGTGATGTATATTTTACTACCAAAAAAGAATAGTGGAAGGATTGGAGAAAGGGAGTGAAGACGCCTCTTCTGAGGTGTTTGTTACAAAGGGGAGCTAACTGTATTAGCATATACATTCATCTCATTCTTTTTCATTTCTGCAGAGTGTCCTATAATGTGAATATAGCACAGTTTATTTAGCTATTGACCTATTGTTGGGATTTGGGTTTTTCCTATTTTTAGGGATCACACAGAGCGCTCCCAGGACGTCCTTGTGTATGACCACCTATACCCTTATTGTTCTTTCTGCAGGAGACAGGCGAGCAGAATTGCTGGGGTGTAGAGTAGGCATGTTTTTTATTTTAATAAATACAGCCCAATTGCCCTCTACATACTGGCTTGTAATTACTCATAACCTCACCAACACATAATATTACCAAACTTCAAAAAATGTGCCTGTCTAAAGGGTACACAGTGCTGTATCATGTTATAGCTATAATTTGTATTTCCCCAGTTATTATTGATGTTTGGCATCTCTATACATCTTTTTGGCTATCTCTACTTCCTCTTACGTACATTGCCTATTCATTTCTTTAATTTCTTCAACTCTGAGAAATGAAAGATGCCTGCTTCCTTAATAAGAAAATAGTGTGAATCAGCCAGTGTCTCCTGTGCTGGCCCTGTATCTCATGTTGCCTTGGCAACGCCTTGATGCTACATAGCCCTTTGCCCTTCTCTAGTAATGAATAAACCTTTGGGTACTTGAATTCCATTTCCTCTGCCCTGGGTTCTGACCTCTGGAGTTTGAGTTGACTTATATTTTCATCTGGGGCAGCCCTTGGACAGACAGAAACCAAGCTGTCATCTTGCCAACACGTGAAAACTCTCCTGTTTAAGCTGGTTTTTCTCCTTCCTCCCTGGCACCACTGACCTGAAGCACTTAGGGGCCACTCAGGCCCAGTCCTACTTGGGAAGAGTTGTAGCATCCACACTGACCAGGACTGACTGGGTCTGAATGCTGCCTCCACCACATAACAATAACATTTGTGGCCTTGAGTAAGCTGCTTCCCTCCTCTGAGTCTCAGTCAGAACATCTTGAGAAATCAGGGTCATTCTGAGGAATAAGTGAAATTACTTATGTCAGCTGCCTGGCCCCAACTTCCAGGTCTGGCCTTCACAGGCACTTGAGCTCGTCCATCCTGTCCACTGCCCACCCACCCCACCCTCGCCTGAGAAACTCGTGCATTGAGTTTCTTCTTTCTCCCATCTTGGCCCATCTCAGGCCGCTTTTCTAGGAAGGCGGGGCCAGTGCTAATGCACTGAGAGCCAAGTCTGCTAACACCTGCTGGCTGAGAAAGCTCAGAGCCCCACCTCCTCTCTTGCCAGGCCACATGGTAGGGCTCACAATGACCAGCACAGTTTGGGCCAGGGCACCCGAAGGGTTTGTGGCATCCTGGCATAGACACAAGTGGCAGCAACATAGAGTGGTGGCGAGAGGGCACAGTCATGGCCAGGAGCAGAGAGAAGGGGGTGGGGGTTGGGTGAGGTTGGTACAGGTAGGTTCTCTAACCCCCAGCAGGTAAGGCCCCAATTGCCAGGTACCCCAGAGCAAGGGGGAGACTGCATCACCACTATAGGACCCCTGTCCATGTTCATCTGTGTTCCCTGCTTCCGGCCACAGCCCAAGATGCCATCTTGCTGTTCCAGGATAACACTGCCACCTAAGCCCATGTCCCACATTTGTCAGTTCCTGGACCCTCCAGGCCCCTCCCTGGCTCATCGCCTCACCTCTCCCAGCCCAAAGGCCCTCACCTGTCAGCTATTAACAGGCTCAGGTCCCCATATCTTAATAAGGGACAACCTGCCCTCCATTTCACAGTTCACTCCACAGACCCTCCTCCTTCTCTCTCCCCTGCTTTGCAGGGGCCAGTCCTGGAAGAGTTCTCCACACTCTGGCTGTCCTCCACATGCCCTACGGACGCTTGGCCCTCTCTTTGTAGGTGTTTCTGCCCCACCCCTCCACCTGGGACCTTAAACCTCTCTCTGCCATGGCTGTGCTCTTCTCTTTCTTACAAGCCTCTCTGGGTCTTCCAAGCACTCTCTCCCTGGTGGTTCCCCCGTCCCTCTGGCAGCTTCTCCCAGAGTCGGTCACAAGCTGTTCTACATCTTCCCCTCCTTCCCGCCAAGTTACTGGGGTTCTGGCTTCAGTGCTCTTCTTTCCTCACTCTAGAGGCCTCCTGAGAGATCTCATGGATGTCTGGCAGTTTCATGAAGGGGTTACAGGCACTACAGGAAGGTGAATTCAAATTCAAAAACAGGCTGTGCCATTTGCTAGCAGTGTGGTGGCCTCAGGCAGCTTACAAAGCTCGCCAAACCTCAGCTTGCACGTCTGTAAAACCGAAGTAATGACACTTGTGAGGAGTAAACGAAATAATCCGTGTGGAGCATTCAGTCCAGTACAGAGCATGCAGTGTCCAATCCCTCGGTGAACAGTAACTCCTATTACTATTATTACTGTCCCTCAACAAACCCTTACTGAGGCTTCCTGTGTGCTGGCCACTGATCCATAGCCCCCTCTCTCCTGAGCCCAGCTCTGTCTCCCACACGCCCCACACGCCGGACTCCACCTCTGACTCCCTCCTGGACACATCCCCTTAGATGTCAGAGAGACCACAAAAATCCAACGTGGACAAGTTGAACCCCTCATTGCCCTGCAGTGTCCTCCTCTTCTGACCACTGTCCTGCCCCCCTTCCAGTCCCTATCTCCACATACTGCCAATCATCAGCCCCCTCCTCCTAAATGTCTCTGAGGCCCCCCCAGAGATGCACCCCACCCTCTACCCCATGCCTCTCCGTCTGCCCGGACCCCATCGGGTTCTCCAGTTTCCCAACATCTGGGCGTCCACATGAGGATCCCTGGCCTCCAGGGCTCCTGGAGGCGTGAGCAGGCCCTGGATCAGGGTCTCCCTCCACAGAACTGACTGCCTAGACCAAGACCCCGCATTCCAAACATAGGGTTGCTCAGAGCAGGTGTGTGTGTACAGGTGTGCACGTGCACACACACACTCACTCTATTGCAAACACACATTTGTACACACACTCTTACACTCACAAACTACCCTCACACGCTGTTGCATTCATAATCACACACTCATGCATCCATACACTCTTGCATACTCATGCATGCATACACACTCACACATTTGCAAGCATATACACACTCATGCATGCACAAATTTCATAAACATGTACACATTCACACACATGCATGTACACTCTTCCACATACACTCACACACTTGTATACATACACTCATGCATGCATGCATACACACAACTCTGTCTCACATACACACATACACTCATGCACACAGAATTCTCAGGAGGGAGTTGGGTCCCCTTGTACTCCACTGTCCTTGTACTCGAACTGCACAATTATATGCCAGGCTGTTATTCATGCTGATTTAAAGGTGAAATTGAAGTGAGAGAAACTAATTTCAGTGGAGGGACTCTGGGAGGGCCACATGGAGGTGATGAAACTGGACCCACACCTTGAATGCAAGGTAGGACTTGGAACAGTGAGAATGAGCAAAAGGGTATTGTGATGGGACATTGTCAAGTGTGATGATGAGGTGAGGACAGTGATTATCAGAATCACTTGGGCTGCTTCAAAATCCAAATTCCAAGTCCTTCCCCTCAGAAGGTCTGATTCAGCACCTGTGGAGAGCAGCATTTCTAAGGCCCCAGGTAGTGTAATAGACAGCCGCCTCCGGCAGCCCTGAGCTGGGTGGAGGCCAGGGGTGCAGATCAGCTGGTGGAGCTGTCCCATGAAAGGACCATCGCTGCCGGGCTGGGGGTAGACCGTACTCTGCACATAGTAGTTGGTAAATACCGTAACTTCTTTTGAGAAAAGAAGTAAAATGATTAGATCTGTGTTTAGAAAGACTTCCTTGGCAGCTGCATATCTCTTTTGGAGGCTCCTGTGAGGGGCAGGAGGTAAGAGGAAGGAGTCCAGGCAAGGATGATAAGAATTTGACTTGATTCAGTAAACGAGAAATGAAAATGGAATAAAAGTACAGAGAGAATCTTCAGAATTTTGAAACTAATGGACTGTAAGGCCTGAAGGGGAGAGATTTGTCAAAACAACTCTAAGCCGTCAAGGCACGTTGGCTGTGAGCCCTGGATGAGGGCGGTGGGGGAACACATTTGAGAGAGATGAGCCGGCATTGGCTTAGGTGACCCTGAACCATCCCTGTGGAGATGTCCTGCAGATGGTTTGACATGTGAGCCTGAAGTTCTGGACAGAGATCTGGGCAGAAATAAAGATGTGGGACTCATGATGGAATGAAGGGCAGCTGAGGCATTCCTGGTCAACAGCAGGACTTTTGGGGAGAACAGAGGACGTGGAGGCCAGAACAGGCTGGACAGAGATGAGGCAGCTGGGCTGTGAGAGGAAGAGCTTCAAGAAGAGGGCGAGGAACTTTGTCTTAGCACCAAGGGGTATTGGAGGCTGAGAACCAGAACCAGATTTGACCAGAGCAGTTTCAAGAGAAGAGAAACTTTCCAAATGCAAGGGCTTGGCAGGTACTGGCGGATTGAGGAAAGAGAGGCTGGGATTATGGGCCACTGTCTCAAAAGATGCTTGTCAGTGACAGGAAGTGACAGTGTCAACCCACACATGTGCTGATTTGAGCCAAGAGATAGCAAATGCCACGCTCCTTTCTTCCTCCCAAATCAGAGCCACACCTCTCCTGAGGTCGGCCCAAATTCTGTTCATCCTTCAAGGCTCAACCCAGACGCTCCCGCCTCTGGTGGCCCCACAGATGTCGACAGCAGAAAGTCTGCATCTACGTTTGCACTTCTGCAGCCTCTGTCTGTCCACGTGGCCTGGGCTTTCATCTCTGTGTGGTTGTTCCGTTGTGATTTAGTTCCCCTGACAGACTGGGAGCGCCGGGGAACACGAACGACTCAGGGTTCTGCACTGTCCTGGTGGAGTTCTGTAGATTTGGAAGGTATGAGTGAGTGAAAGGCTGTGCTTGTGACCAGAGGAGCCCGCAGTGGAAGTGCCCTGCACCCTCCTCCCTGGGCCTGCCTCTGGGCCCTCTCCAGAAACTCGGCTGTAGAGCCTTAGAACGTCAGAACTGTTTGACATGAAACTTTGGCTTAAATATTTCCAGAACTGAATAAGTTGATTCAGGAAATGCTGAGGACAGGAACAGGGGTTATTAATAAATCATAACAATGATTATTTTCATTTCAAGACACTCAGTGGGGCGTATAAGTAATATGTGTGTGATTGATCAGCTGGGGAAAACCCTGGGCTGCTTTGGCAGCCTAAGTAGCATGTGCAGGAAGTGCTTCCCTGGTGAACTGAGGGGAGCAGGAGCCGGCCCCTCCCCCTCCATGGGCGCCAAGCCGAGGGGGCAGGGTGGAAACAGACTGGCTGCAGCTCCCTGCCTGAGGGCGGCCCAGCCTGCTTGCCCAGGGCTCCCCAAAACCTGCAGCCCTCAGGAGTGTGGTGCCCAGGGCTTGGGGATCAGGCCCAGAAATGTCCCCCCTTCTTTGTTTTGCCATATTGAGGGACCTGTGGGCCAGTCACGCCTGTGGTTATTTATTTACTGCACAAGAATTCTGGGCACCTACTCTCTGCCGGTCTCAGCGTCCAGGGTCCTGTGCTCTGAGGTCCTGGCTTCCTAAGCAGACACACTTGGACAGAGAGCACCTCTGCAGACATTGCCAGAGCAGGGCCGAGGGCTCCCTGGCACTCGTTGGTGCCGGGTATGCTAATGAGCCACCCAGTTTTTGTGGTGCTCCTGTGCCAGCCCTGTACAGAATGCTATAGGGGTCGCAAAAGGAAAAGCAGAGGCATCCCTGGTCTTAGCAGAGCTATGATCTGTCAAATGAAACAACTTCGGGCCCTGTCATAACAGAAGACAAGAGATAGGACCAGGGATGTGGTACTAGAACATTCTATGAAGCCCCAGAGGGTCTATGGAAGGATGGAGGGTTCTAAGCAGCCCTTGCAGATTCCTGGAGAAGAGGCAGAGGATAATAAGAGAATAGACAGTGGAGGCCTGAGCCAATCCACCCACTCCAAACAGTCTTCACTCACAGGGGTGCAGCTTTCTGCTAAGGCTCATATTAGGAATCTCATAAAAAACAAAAAACTAGGCCACCCTGATGACTTAATTTTACCGTACGTTTCTTGACCCATTAAAGGAATTTTAGCGATTAGGATACTGAGACCCAGAGAAGAAAACTCAGTCACCAAGGGGACACACCTGCCCCCTCTTCCTGTTAATCCTCTATTAGACTCCACCAGAATACGGGGATCATAGTGACCCTCATCTCATCATCATTTCCATGTCCCCAGAGCCCAACTCAGGCCCAGGCCCTGGAAAGGGACCTGTAGCTGTCTGTTGAATCCAGCCCTGCTCCAGCCCCTTGTCAGCTTGAGATGGGAGGGGGAGGTGCAGTCCTAGGAGCTGAAAAGTCCCTCCTGATGCTCACGGGTTCCACCGGGCATGACTCCCACTCACCTGCCAGCAGCTCAGCCCATCCTGGCCCGTGCAGGGTGTTTCTTCCTCCAGGGCTGGCCACTGAGATTGCAGAGCAGCTCGAGTTGTGCGATGCAGACATTGGACACGGGGCTGCAGCCCCTGGAAATGAAAAGGCATCCTTTCCAGGCCTGCAGACAGACGTCTGGGAAGGGCTGAGCCTCATTCAACAGAAAGAGGGCCCAAGTGGCCCGTGGGCCTACAGGGACCCCTGCCGCCCCCTCCCCTCACCCAGCCTTTCCCACCAGGGGTAATCCGTTAAACGGCATGGGGAGTGAGCCAGTGCCTCATGCTGTTAGTGGGAGCCTATGCAGAGATGTTCCACCTGATTAGTAATTTAATAACAGGGTGAGCTGGACAGTAACTAAGTGTCATTTTATACCCACTACATTATGGAGCAGGAGTATTCAAATTATGATATTTCATGTTGATGGTTATGGACAAAGTGGTACACTAGTATAATTTTGTGGTGAAATATAGCCACACACCAGTTTTAGAAGGAAGTGTGTAATGGCACTAATGAGCCAAAAACCATGGAAAAGTCTGTCCCTTCTGCCCCATGAGCCCACTGCTGGGGACACATCTTTCCATAGGAAACAGATCTCCATGGCCACGTCCACTGCACCGCTTCCATTATAATCCTCATTGCCATGGTAACCCATTCCTGGGCACCTGTACGGCCAAACACTCTGCCAGGTGTGGCCGTCTGTCCCCCTCCAGCTTGCCCTGCAGGGTCAGGTATTGTCATCCCAAACGGGCCCAGCTTGCTGACCATCAGACTCAGGCATAGAGAGTCCACAGAGCTGGCGATCGTCCCAAACAAGCCTGTGTTTCTTCCACTGGAGCCAGTGTCACTTTAATTGAAAAACTAACGTTGAAAGAATTTCAGTGCCCAGCAATAAGGAATCTTTAGGAAATTCACAGGGATAGTAAACAGCCATAGAAATAAAGGAAGGCAGTATACTTTCATATGGGACACAACAATATGTTTGGGGACCAGGAACAGCAGAAAGACGGGGACCAAAGATGTAGATTGGCTGGTAAGTAGAAACACAAGGGAAGCTCAACCCCAGTGCAGGGTTCAGAGGTGGGCCCCTTTCCTGGAAGGAGGAGCTGAGCCTTGCCAGCCGACTTGACTCCCCTGATTGGCTTTCCTTCGGTCTCTGGGAAAAACTACTGCGCTTAGGGGTCACCAACCAATCGTTAGTTAATCAGGTGAGCCTGGAAACAGCCTGCTTCCTCCCTGGGCCAAAGCACAGCCGAAGCTGGGCTGGAACATTCAACAGCCAGGGATGGCAACGGGAATCGAGGTGGGGCAGGCAAGGACCTTGTGGTGGGTGGTACCCACGGAGCAGTCAGCTGCTCGGGGTGCCAGAAGGAAGCGAGGGTGCCTCCCTTAACCCCCGGTGGTCAGTGAGCCGACTCCTTCCAGAGCAGGGCCCAAAGCATGGCCTCGGTATTTTGTGCTCATGTAAAAGTGGTAGATTTGAGATTATATCCCAGCTATATAACACTAAAGGCAAAACTAGCAGTCACCATACTATAGGTTCTCTTCAGATGCCAGCCAAGTGTCACGTTGCATTCAATGTCGTTAAGAAACAGACATGCCTAAAAATAAGAATAAGCCTAAGTAGCCTGACATTTGACAACCATGACTTGCATCCATTCCCTGCCACACGTGTAAAACTGGGTGAGACATCTTGTTCTCTCATCCCCACCCCTCCGTCTAGAGGGGCAGGAAGACAGCCACACAGGTACTACCAGCCATGTGTCCTGGTAGGGGAGGGAATGACTATCTGCAGGAGATTCAGAAGGAAGGTTCTGTGGAGTTAGATCTTGAAGGATGAGCAGGAGCTCAGCTGACAGCCAAAGCCAGGGGTTGAGTGGGAGAGGGATGGAAGAAAGGTCCAGGCCAGTGGGACTGCGAGGGCCAAGAAAAGGCCAGGCTCAGGGAACTGCAGTCACTGGTATAATGGGAAGAGCTTACACACACACACACACACACACACACACACACACACACACACACACACACTGACAGGTACAGTATAATAACTGGGTCGCAGGGACCCTGTGTTCCAATCAGAAGTGAGTATTTGTGGTCTTAAGAATTACAAATATGATTACATTAGGACTCAAGTTTGTTCCTCCAAAGTCCACGATGGCCCCTCTTAGTGATCACTGCAGCAGTATCCTTGACACTGGCCAGAAAGAGTAGAAAAGCTTCCCCGGGACAAAGGAGAAAGAGGGGGGGAGAAAGGAGAGAGGGACAGGAGGGGCAAGAACTCAGTCATCGTTATGAAGGGCAGAGTGCTGGTCAGTGGTGCCAGCTGGGAGAAGAGGGAGCCTGAGGGGCAGAAGGGCTCACGGCACTCAGAGGCTCTGAGGTAAGAGAGATGGCCATGCCAGGTAGTCATCAACAGATCACCGCAAAGAGCTGAAGCAGAGTCCCTGCTGTCCAGGCCCACCCTGCCACAATGGATCCACAAAAGCAGCAAGGTGGCTTTGGGAAGCTGGGCAAGGATGCTTAGGTCTGATGCCTCCAGGAGAGGGTTGCCATACAGAAACCAGAGATGGGCTCTGGATGGGGCCACTTCCCTTGGAGCCGGAATAACAGGAACCTTGCTAGAATGTAAGCTCCAGCAGAACCCAGATTTTTATGTGTTTTTTTAAATAACTTTTTTGTTTTTCAATTACAGTTGACACACAACATTATATTGGTTTCAGGAGTACAACATAGTGATTAGACATTTACCGTATATAACTTATGAAGTGATCACCCCATTAAGTCTAGTACCCATTTGACACCATCAATAGTTATTACAATATTACTGACTATATTCCCTATGCTGTACTTTACAACCCCATGACTGTTTTTATAACTGGCATTTTGTACTTCTTAATCCCTTCAACTTTTTCACCCAACCCGTCAACCCCCTTCCCATCTGCTAACCATCAGTTTGTTCTCTGTATCTGAGTTTGTTTCTGTTTTGTGTGTTTTGTTTTTTAGATTCCACATGTAAGTGAAATCATATGGTATTTGTCTTTCTCTGTCTGACTTATTTCACTTAACATAATACACTCTAAGTCCATCCATGTTGTCATAAATGGCAAGATGTCATTCTTTTTATGGCTGAGTAATATTCCATTGTGTTTGTGTGTGTGTGTGTGTGTGTGTGTGTGTGTGTGTGTGTGTAAAACACCTTCTTTATCCATTCATCTGTGGATGGACACTTAGGTTACTTACATATCTTGGCTACTGTAAATAATGCTGCAATGAACATAGGAGTGCATATATCTTTTCGAATTAAAGTTTTGGATTTCTTCGGATAAACACCCAGAAGTGGAATTGCTGAATTATATGGTAATTCTATTTTTAATTTTTTGAGGAACCTCTATACTGTTTTCCATAGTGGCTGCACCAATATGCAATCCCACCAACGGTGCACAAGGTTTCCCTTTTCTCCACATCCTCACCAGCACTTGTTTGTTTTATTGATGATAGCAATTCTGACAGGTGTGAGGTGGTATCTCATTGTGGTTTTAATTTGCATTTCTCTGATGATTATCTCCCATGTGTCTGTTTGCCATGTGTATGTCCTCTTTGGAGAAATACCTATTCAGGTCCTCTGCCCATTTTTAAAATCTGAATGTTGGTTTTGGGGTGTTAAGTTGTATGAGTTCCTTATATAATTTGGATATTAACCCCTTATTGGATGTATCATTGACAAGTATCTTGTCCCATTCAGCAGGTTGTCTTTTCATTTTGTTGATGGTTTCTTTCACTGTGCAGAAAATTTTTAATTTGTTGTATTTACATTTTTTTCTTTGTTTCCCTTGCCAGAGGAGAAATATCCAAAAAAATATTGCCAAGAGAAATGTCACAGAGTTTACTGATTATGTTTTCTTCTAGGAGTTTTATAGTTTCAGGTCTTACATTTAAGTCATTAATCCATTTTGAATTTATTTTTGTATATGATGTAAGAAAGTGATCCAGTTTCATTCTTTTGCATATATCTGTCCAGTTTCCCCAACACCTTTTATTGAATAGACTGTCTTTACCCCACTATATGTTTTTGCCTCCTTTGTCATAGATTAAATGACCATGTAGTCATGGGTTTATTTCTCGGCTCTCTGTACTGTTCCATTGATCTATGTGTCTGTTTTTATGCCAGTACCATGTTGTTTTGATTACTATAGACTTGTAGTATAGTTTCATATTAGGTAGCGTGGTATCTTCAACTTTATTCTTCTTTCTCAAGATTGCTTTTACTATTTGGGGTCTCCTGTGGTTCCATATAAATTTTAGGATTATTTGTTTTAGTTCTGTGAAAAATGCCTTTGGTGTTTTGATAGGGATTGCATTGAATCTACAGATTGCTTTGAGTAGTATGAACCTTTTAATAATGTTAATTCTTCCAATCCGTGAGCATGGTATATGCTTCCATTTATTTGTATCTTCTTCAATTTCTTTCTTCAATGTCTTATAATTTTCCAAGTACAGGCCTTTGACCTCCTTGGTTAAATTTATTGCTATGTATATTTTTAATGCAATTGTAAATGGATTATTTTCTTAATATCTCTTTCTGATAGTTCATTATTGGTATATAAAAATGCCACCGATTTTTTAATATTAATTTTGTATCCTGGTGCTATACTGAATTTATTTATTAGTTCTAATAGTTTTTTGGTGGATTTTTTGAGTTCTCTATATATAGTATCATGCCATGTGTAAATAATGACAGTTTTACTTCTTCTTTTCCAACTTGGATGCCTTTTATTTCTTTTTCTTGTCTGATTGCTGTGGCTAGGACTTCCAGGAATATGTTGAATAAAAGTGGTGAAAGTAGACATCCTTGTTTTGTTGCTGATCTTAAAGAAAAAGCTTTTAGCTTTTCCCTGTTGAGTATGATGTTAGCTCTGGGTTTGTCATCTATGGCCTTTATTATGTTGAGGTGTGTATGTTCCTTTTGTATATGTGACTTTGCTGTGAGGTTTTTTTGTGGGTCTTTTTTATCATAAGTGATGCTGGATTTTGTCAAATGCTTTTTCTGCATTTGTTGATATGATTTTTATCCTTCACTTTAATTGATTTGTGGATGTTTAACCAACCTTACCTCCTGGGGAAAAAATCCCACTTGATCATGATGTATGATCTTTTAAATTATTGCTGAATTTGGTGTGGTAATATATATTTTTTAATTGTTTGTTGAAGTATATTCAAAATATTTTTAATTAAAGTTTATTGGGGTGACAATTGTTAGTAAAGTTACATAGATTTCAGGTGTACAGTTCTGCAATACATCATCTATATATATCACATTTTGTGTTCACCACCCAGAGTCAGTTCTCTTTCCATCACCAATTATACATGCTATATATATATTTACCCTCATCTACCACCCTATTCCCCCCCTTACCCTCTGGTAACCAGTAAACTATTGTTTGTGTCTATGAGTTTTTGTTTTTTTGTTTATCTTGTTCTTTTGTTGTTTTCAGTTTTATATCCCCCATATCAGTGAAATCATATGGTTCTCTACTTATTTTTCTGACTTATTTCACTTAGCATAATAATCTCAAAATCCATCCATGTTGTCACAAATGGCACTATTTCATCTTTTCTTATGGCAGAATAGTATTCCATTGTGTATATACACCACAACTCCTTTTTTTGTTTGGTTGTTTCAGGTGTACAAAACAATGTAATAGTTAGACATTTATACCCCTCACAAAGTGATAACCCCCCTGCCCCTATCTACTACCCCTCTGACATCATATATAGCTGTTATAATTCCATTGACTGTATTCCCTATGCTGTACTCCACATCTTATGACCATATACATATTAAATTATAGTTGACATTCATTGTTATTCAGCTTCAGGTGTACAGTGCAGTGGTCAGGCAGCTACACCTCCCACAAAGTGGTCTCCCTTTTGTATGCTAATATTTTGTTGAGGATTTTTGCATCTATGTGTACCAGGGGTATTGGAATATATGTGTATATGTATGTGTGTGTGTGTATATATGTATGTATATATATATATATATATATATATATATATATATATATATATATATTTTTTTTTTTTTTTTTTTTTTTTTTTTTTTTTTTTTTTTTGGTATCATGGTAATGCTGGCATCATAAAATGAGTTTGGGAGTCTTCCCTTCTCTTCAATTTTTTGAATAGCTTGAGGAGGATAGGCATTAATTCTTCTTTGAATGTTTGGTAAAATTCACCTGCAAAGCCATCTGGTCCAGGACTTTTCTTGGGAGATTTTTTTATTACTGATTCAATTTCATTAGTAGTTATAGGTCTGTTCAGGTTTTCTGTTTCATTCTGGTTCAATCTTGGAAGATCGTATGTTTCTGAGAATGTATCTATTTCTTCCAGGTTGTCCAATTTGTTGGCATATAATTGCTTGTAGTATTTCCTGATAATTCTTTGTATTTCTATGGTGTCAGTTGTCAATTCTCCTCCTCCATTTCTGATTTTATTTATTTGGGCCCTTTCTCTTTTTTTTTTCTTGATGAGTCTGGCTAAAATTTTATCAATTTTGTTTGTCTTTTCAAAGAACCAGCTCTTAATTTCATTGATCTTTTGTATTGTTATTTTATTTTTATTTTTTTAAATTTTTTTACTGGGGAATATTGGGAACAGTGTGTTTTTCCAGGACTCATCAGCTCCATATCAAGTCATTGTTTTCAATCCAGTTGTGGGGGTCGCAGCTCAGCTCTAGATCAAGTCATTGTTTTCAATCTAATTGTAGAGGGCGCAGTTCACTGGCCCATATGGGAATCGAACCAGCGACCTTGGTGTTAATGAGCACTGCACTCTAACCACTGAGCCAACTGGCCACCCACCAGTGGGTCAGCTCTAAGCTCAAGCCATTATCTCTTACTGGCTCGTGTGGGAATCAAACCGGTGACCTTGGTGTTATGAGCACTGCGTTCTAACCACTGTGCAAACACGCCACCCTGTAGTGTTGTTTTAGACTCTATTTGTTTATTTCTGCTGTGATATTTATTATTGCTTTCATTCTACTCACTTTGGGCTTTGTTTGTACTTATTTTTCTAGCTGCTTTCGGTATAGGGTTAGATTTTTTATTTGAGATTTGTCTTGTTCTGGGGGGTAGGCCTGTATTGCTATGAATTTCCCTCTTAAAACTGCGGTGGCTGTGTCCCATAGATTTTTGTGTTGCTGTGTTTTCATTTTCATTTGTCTCAAGGTATCTTTGGATTTCCTCCTTGGTCTCTTTGTTAACCCATTCATTGTTTAGTAGCTAGTTATTTAGCCTCCATGTGTTTGTGTGTTTTTCAGTTTTCTTCTTGTAATTGTTTTGCACCATTGTAGTCAGAGAAGATACTTGATATGATTTCAGTCTTCTTAAATTTACTAAGACTTGTTTTGTGGCTTAACATGTGGTCTATCTGGCAAAGGTCCTATGTTTACTTGAAATGAGTATATATGCTGCTTTTCGTTAGTGAAAAGTCTTAAAAATATCAATTAAGACCATCTGGTCTAATGTGTCATTTAAGGCTGGTTTCCTTGTTGATTTTTTTGTCTGCATGATATATCCATTGATGTCAATGGGGTGTTAAAGTCACCTGCTATGACTGTATTACTGTCAATCTCTACATTTACGCCCATAAATATTTGCTTCATATATTTAGATGCTTCTATGTTGGATGCATAGATGATTGTGAGAGTTATAAACTCTAGTTGGATTGACCTCTTTATCATTATGAAATGCCCTTCTTTGTCTCTTGTTACAACCCTTGTTTTGAAGTCTATTTTGTCTGATGTAAGTATTGTTACCCCAGATTTTTTCAGTTTTCATTTGTGTGAAATATCTTTTTCCATCCCTGTACTTTCAGTCTGTATGTGTTATTCAATCTGGAGTGGGTCACTGGTAGGCATCATATGTACAGGGTTTTTTTTTGTTTTTTTTCATTCAGCCCCCCTTATGTCTTTGATCGGAACATTTAGTCCATTTACATTTAAAGTAATTATTGACAGGTATATAGTTGCTGCTATTTTATTGTTTTCTGATTGCTTTGTAGTTCTCTGTCCCTTTCTTATTCTCTTGCTCTCTTCTCTTGTATGTCAATAATTTTCTATAGTGTCATATTGGATTACTTTGTCTTTATTTCTTGCATATTGCTTATAGATTTTTGGTTTGTTGTTACCATGTGCTTCATATATACCAAGCTATGTCTGTAGCAGTCTATTTTAAGTTGATGGTCACCTACGTTCAAACACCTTCTAAGATCACTACAATTTTTAATCACTTCCTCCACATTTATGTTTTTGTCATTTTTTTTTTACTTCTTTTGTGTGTGTATTTGTGTGTATTCTTTAATTTATTGTTGAATTACACATGATCTCCTACTTTCATCTTTTAATCTTTGTACTAATTTTATAGTTGGTTGATCCACTGCTTTTATTAAGTATTTGCCTTTATCAGTGAGAATTTTTTTCTTTCGTATAATTTCTTATTCATATTTTTTTTTCTTTTTAAAGAAGTTCCTTGAACAATTCTTGTAATGCTGCTTTAATGATATTGAACTCCTGTAGAACTCCTTTATCTTTTTCTTATCTGGAAAGGTCTATACCTCTTCTTCAATTATAAATGATAGCTTTGCTGGATAGAGGACTCTTGGTTGTAGGTCTTTACCTTTCATCACTTTGAATATTTTGTGCCAATTCCTTCTGACTTGCAAAGTTTTATAGGCCCGCTGACAGTTTTGTGGGAGCTCTCTCGCACATTAGTAGCTGCTTTTCTTTTGCTACTTTTAAGATTCTCTCTTTGTCTTTAACCTTTAACATTTTAATTATGATGTATCTTGGTATGGACCTCTTTGGGTTCATCCTGTTTGGGACTCTCTGTGCCTCCTGGACTTGTATGTCTATTTCCTTTGCCAGGTTAGGGAATTTTTCCATCATTATTTCTTCAAATAGGTTTTCAGTTCCTTGCTGTCCCTCTTCTCCTTCAGGTACCCCTATGATGCACAAATGTTGGTATGCTTGATAGTGTCCCAAAGGTCCCTTAAACTATCCTTAGTTTATTTTGGATTATTTTTTCTTTTTGCTGTTTCTGTTGGGTGTTTTCTGCTACCTCATCATCCAGAATGTGATTTGATCCTTTGCTTCATTCAATCTGCTTTTGATTCCCTCTAATATAGTCATCATTCCAATTATTGTATTCTTCATTTCTGACTGGTTGTTTTCCTGTTTTCTATCTCCATTTTTATGTTTTCTATCTCTTTGTTAAAGTTCTCACTGCATTCATCTATTCTTTCCCCAAGTTCATTGAGCATCCTCATAACCAGCTTTTTGAATTCTGCATTAGGTAGATTGCTTGTCTTCATTTTCTTTAGTTTTTTATTTCTGGAGTTTTGTCCTGTTCTTTCACTAGAGCCATGTTTCTTTGTTTCCTTACTTAGGCTGTCTCCCTGTATATGTTTTTATATATTAGGTAGATCTGCTTTATCTCCTGGTCTTGGCAGAGTGGCCTCATGTAGTAGGTGTCCTGTAGGGCTCAGTGGTACAGTCTCCCTGGTCACCTGAGCTGGGTGCTCCAGGGTGTCACTTGTGTGGGTTGTGTGTGCCCTCCTGTTGTAGTTGAGCCTTGATTGCTGTTAGCACTTCAGTGGGTGGGATTGACCCTAACACTGGCTGGCTGTAAAGACTGGCCATGATTACAGCAGATGAGCTGTTGTACAGGGGCTGACCCATGGAGTGAGAGTCTTTTTAGTGGAGCTCTGGTGCCTACTGAGTCCACCTTTTGGATGTATCATTGTGGAACTGGTTGGGTGGTGCTCTGATGTGGCCTGGCCACGAGGTTTGTTTGTTTCTGGAGCCAATTGTGAGGGGCTCCTATGCAAGTCAGTTTTAACCCCAACTTGTGCTAGATTTGGGTCTGTCTAGTAAAAGCTACAACGTGATCTATAGTTCCTTGTGCTGGGCTTGGTGGTGCTTGGAAGAAGCTATTCTGTGAACTGAGGCTGGCTGCCACTATTGTTGGGCTTAGGACCCTTTGATGGGCACCATGATGTGAGCTGAGGCTAGTTTCCACTTGTGCTGGGTTTCTGGCCACTTAATTGAGTCTATGTTCTAAGACAAGACTTGCCACAGCTTATGCCAGGCTTGGGCTACTGTCATGCAGGGTGTCATGTGGGGTCTCTGGTCCCACTCCTCACATAAGAACGCAGGACATAGTTAGGCCAAAAAGGAACACCCACGGAGCCATAGATTTGGGAGTCATACCCACTATAGTCTCGCTGGCAGCTGGGTTGGAGACACAGGAAGCAGGAGCCACACGATCCACAACCCGCCGTTAGCTTCTCTGCCAAGCAACCAACCCCCACTTGTTAACTGCAATCCACCATGCTAACTGCAATTCACGCTTGCTAGCTCAGCCACCATCTTCTTGCCAGACCCTATTTTGCTGCTAGCATAGCCATGGCAGTTATATTAGTGGGCAATGGCTCACTGGTTACAGCTGATGGCCAACTAGCCACAGCTGACTGCCATCCAATCACAGTTGATGGCCATTTATTACCCGAGTGAGCACCTTTCCATGTGAGGCCGAGAGCCTGGAAACTGCACTCCTTGCTCTGTCCCCACAGCTACCTAATGGGAGTTACAATGCCACTGGAGACCGGTCACCACTTGCACCGGGCTTCAGGTAGTTAAGCAAGAGTACAGTGAACACTGAGGCAAGATGCTGCTTTTGGGGTGTTTGTGGACCTTTCTGAGATTTTAGGAAACTCCACAGTGAAAGCTGAGGCAGGCTGCTAGTGTGGAGGACCTGCTAGAAGAAGTTCAGCCTGGCATGCCAGTTGGGTGTGGCAGAGTCTCAGGGAATCACCAGGGTGGGGCAAGTGGTGTGACTTAGGTTAATGGAGAGCTCAGATTTGACAACAACCTGTGCCTGCTGGCTGAGTCGGGGAAGGGCTCAACAAAGGAACAATGGCACCTGCCAGCACTTTCATCCCAACCCCTGCCCCTCCAGCCCTCTACCTGAAGCTAGTCAATTTAGTTCCTCCCCATATATTCATGGTGCTTTTTGAGCTACTGCCCCCACACTGGAGCTCAGAGTTAGTGAGTTTCTGAGACAATGAGTCTGTGCATGGGCCCTTTAAGACCTACAGTACCAAGGTCTCCAGCAGTCTTCCATCTCATTTGGACGCAATCCCAGCTGGTTTTCACAGCCAGATGTTATGCAGACTCTTTTTCCCAGCACTAGTATCCTGGACTAGGGAGCCTGGTGTGGGACTGGGAACTATTACTTCTCTAGGGAGGACCTAAGCAGCCACGATATCCCTCCTGATTCTGAATCACCACACCATGTGTGAGGGGCCTGCCTATTCCTTATCTTCACCCTTCCTACCAGTCTTGATGTGGCTTCTTCTTTATATCCTTAGCTATAGGACTTCTATTCAGCTAGTCTTCATGTGGTTCTCAATGATAGTTGTTTTATAATTTAGTTATAATTTTGAAGTGGTTGTGGGAGGAATCGAGCACAGTGTTTACCTACTCTGCCATCATCACTTGGAAGTCTTATGTTTCTTTTTTCACTGCTTTATCCCCAGCACCTGGAACAGTGCTGATGCTTAGTAGGTCCTCAATAAGTAGTTGTTGAATGAATAAATCAATGAACCGTGAACAAATGGAAGAATAGATATGTGTATTCATGGGTGAACGCATGCATGGATGCATGAGTGGATGAACAAACCTGGGGAAGTGGAGAACCTAGGATCCCAGAGACATAGCAGGAACTAACCGGGCAGACAGGCTATATACCTACCCCAGGTGAATAGAATAAACTTAGGCTGTTGCTGCTGAGGTGCTTCAGCCTATGCCCCTTTGAACCCAAGGGGAAAGTATGCCAAGCATGATCATGCACTGGTCACAGGGCAGCCGGGATGCCAGGATGGGACATGGACTGACAACAGGCATGCATCCTTCCTGCTCACTGTATGTGTTCTTGACTTCCAGCTCGCTCCAAAAGTCTGGTGATGGGGGAGCAGACTCGGAGCCCCGGGCGGCTGCCCTGCCCCCGCAAGCTGGGCCCTGTGCTGAAGGCGGGCTGGCTGAAGAAGCAGAGGAGCATCATGAAGAACTGGCAGCAGCGCTGGTTTGTGCTGCGTGGGGATCAGCTTTTCTACTACAAGGACAAAGATGAGACCAAACCCCAGGTGAGAAGCGCATGGTCTGTGGTGGGCATCCCGGGGGACTCCAAGGGAAGGTTAACTGTGCCCAGGAGATCCTCTCACGACCTCCATCCCTCAAGTCCCCAAGCCACTGACGCCACTCAGAGTGACACTTCACCAGGGTTTCCAAAGTAATTTTTGTTCTCAGCCCCTATGTTCCTGGTGTCACAGCCTATTATACTCAAACATATCCACAGCTTCAGTAATGAACATGTTTCCTTATGAGGTTGATAGATAGCACCTGTGCACAGCTTGAGAAAACAAATCTTCCCTGTGCTCTTTTCAGCCTCTTTGTGCTTCTAAGGAGACACAGGTACACATATTTCATTACTTCCATTGTCCAGTGAAATGGGTATCTAGATAAATCTAACTTACAACTGAAATCTGGCTCCCTGTGAAACCCTTGTATCGGATGCCTCTGCCTCTCAGTGGTTGCTGTTTCCACCAGCACTGTAACAGCCACCTCAGGTGCTTAACACATCCGCCTTTCCACCCAAATGACATGAAGTTCATTCACTCAGAGCTCGTCGCCTCACTGTGCTGTGGTGTGGCCTGGTCACTGTTGGACTGTGCACACGCCATGATGATGTGCTGCCTTCCAAGGCAGCTGGGCTTGCAGGCTTGGGCAATCTAGTCCTTGTCATGGGATTCAGAGAAAGAAAGGACATCTGGGAGCGGCCCTCATTTCTCTTGGGAAAAGTAGACTCATCCCAAAGGATGCTCCTAGTCACTGCTCCAGATAGAAAGAAAAGAAAGATCCCTTATCTGAGGTTAAGTGTCATAAAGCCTTGGTGGGCGGAGCCTGTGCTCATCTCAGCAGTTCTCGCAGTGCGGGGATGGGTCTGGGGGACTCAGAGGGTGCTCAACAATGGACAAGGGGGCAGGAGTGATGGGCAAGGTGGGAGGAGGTACCTGAGCACAGGTACCTGGAACATCAGTGAGAAAATGCCTCCGAACTTTACCGCTCTTTCAATCCCTCTGAGTATACCAAGAGGAAGGTGTCAGTTTGGTGCTAGCATGTCTTTAACTCTTCTCCAATACTTGGGATCTTCTGTTACAAAAAATTAGAGGGTGGTGGGGGGAAGCAGGCCTCATCTCAGAGCCTTCAGTGACAGCAGTAATTCACTACAAGAGAGTAACTTTGTCTTCCCTGTGTTTATTTTAATGGTTAACTTCTGTTTATGGAAAGAAATGCTGGTTTCCATTCATGAGAGTGATAGCACATTTTCCTTCCTGAAATATATCTAAGTTAAAAATAAAATGTGTCGCACAGCACTGTGAATGGACTTAATGCCATTGACCTGTACACTTAAAAATGGTTAACATGGTAAATTCTATATTATGTATATTTTACCACAGTAAAGAATATAATAAGTGAGACTGCTTAAGGAAAACTTTTACATAAATAATAGTAGAAATAAGAGGTGGGTATGACAAAAATCAGGAAGGTGAATATAAATAAACTAAACTTTAGCAAACCTTGATCTTGTCCGGCTTCCCTGGTTTTATAAGGAATGGAAACAAGCCCCAGAGAGGCATCAGATCTCAGAAAGGATCCAGCATCTCCCAAGAGATGGCCGCATCATGCCCAGGGCTCCTCTTTTGGCTTTCTGAGACTGGCTGACACTCCCAGCTCCTGTTGGGACATTATTCATTCCCATCATTCACCTAGCAGAGCCTGAGTGCATGGCCGCTGCAGTTGCACAGGTCCCCAATCTCAAGGAGACTGTTAGTCAGATGTGACTTCTTTAGCTTATATTGTATGATCTCAAACCTGCATGCCTGCTGGCAAAATAGCCCACAAACTTCCATTTAATTGCATGAACCACATGTAATGGACTAATTCTCAATATCTGGTTCTAGAAAAATGTGCCCTGCTTACTGTTTACAGCGACAGACGTGCCCAGGCAGTCAGCACCCTCCTGACAGATGGCCTGTCATCTGTCTAGCAGATGTAATTGTCCACAGCAGGGATGTCCAGCCACCCTTGATGCTACCCAGAGCTCATAACACATGCTAAGGACCTCTCTCGGTCCACACTCTTGTTCTCTCTCCAAAGCCGTCCCCCTTCTCACTAGCGGGAGAGTCAGCAGAAGACATAGAGCGTAGAGATGGAGGAAGAGGAAATGACTTGCATAAGTTCAGATGGAACGAGTAGGCGAAGGTGCTTTCAAACAGAGCCTGCGAGTGCCCCTGTCCCTCCAGCTTTTCCCAGGGTATGTCCCTGATAGTCTCCAGCAGATACTTGCAGTTTCCCTAATAGAGGATTCCAGGTATTTTTCTTCTTAGTGGTTTTAGCTTCTGCTTGAAATATTTCCTGGGCCATGGAACTCCTGCCACATTCTATATTGAACAGCCTGGTCCATTTCCACTGTTTGAGGACTCACTTTAAGTATGCTTATACCAGTTCTTTACTTTTGAGTTTCTTGGCTTTGAATAGACATGGAATAGAAGCGAAATGAAAAGTGTAACTTCCAAAACATACAAGTAAGACAGAAAAAAAATGTAACAAGTTAAATGTGATCATTTCAACAAATGGGAAGAAAATGAGGGGAAAGGAAAATAAAAAAGAGAGAGAGACAAATAGAAAATGAAAAATAAATAAATTAGATAGCAAGGAATAGGTACAAACATTTCAGTTGTCATAGTAAATGTCAGATTCATCTGTCTCTTAAAAGACAGAAAGTGAAAATGAAAAATTGGCTTTCAAAAGGATAGAGCAATAAACAAAAAGGTTGAAAAACAAAGCAATGGACAAAAAAAGTAAGCCAGCAAATGCAAGCAAAAAGAAAGTAGACTTAGCAACATCAAAACCAAATAAAATTGAATTCAAAGTCATAAGAGCAAAAGAGAAATATTTCATAAGAAAAATAACAACCAGCCAAGAAAACAGAAACAGCTGTGAACTTTTATGCTCTTAATACATAGCTTCGAAGGATACACAAAGAAAAATAATACTCATTGTTCTCGATCTTTTTCAAAAGTTTTTCCAAAAAGTGACATGGAGACACATTCATTAACAATAGTGCAAAAAGAAAACAGACTTAGAAATTAAGAACAAAATGAAAGAGTGAGGGTGTGCATGCGAGAGAGAGAGAGAGAGAGAGAGAGAGAGAGAGAGAGAGAGAGATCTATACAAGCAGAAATAAAAGACAAACACACTTCATAATACCTCCTAAATTAATAAGAAAATCCAAACTTAAATTCAAACTTCCAGTTAAGGATGACAGATTTAAAAACCACCAAACCCAGTAAAGAGCAGTAAAGCCGTGTTTTGAAGTTGTAACTACACCTAGGTGGAAAGGACAGGAGGGGAAGCAGCAGCAACATCTGGATGCTACAAAACAGATGGACCGAGGCAGCTAATTCAGCAGACATGGGAGAACTGAATTCCAGGCCAGCACTAGGGAGAGCACAAAAGTCAATGGACAACCTCCAGACGTCTCAGATCTATGCCCCGTGTGGCTGGTGCAGCCAAGGAGATTTAAAAATCACTTTGAGAACAGGCTGGGTTTTGTTTTGATTTTTTCCAGAGAATAAGTGATGGGAAGCATGGTAGTGGGAGAGAAGATTGATTTGAAGTTTAATTTAATTTAGAGTAAAAGCTTGGAATTGGGAGGAGGAAAGACAAGATGGATGGGAAAGCAGATGCACTTCTAGGAGTGACCATTAATATCGGACAATCAGAAACCAGAACTCTTTAAGAAAGAGGAAACCACAGGGGAGGAAAGAGAGGCCATCTGACCCCGGAGCTTGAAGGTCACAAACAATGTTTGAGCCTGGAGTCAGTCATCCCTTTCCTCAGGCTGTTGTTTCCCAAACTTGGACATCAGAGAAAAAACAGTGCTGTCATGAACTGGTTCTTTGGGTCCTTGTTCCTCGAGAAGGTGCCTGCATTGTCTCCATTTTTCAGATGAGGGAATTGGAGGGCTGGCATTAGGCCGGGGTTAATGGGTATGCTACCACAGCACCTGAAGTCTGACGAAGTGCGTGACGATGCTGCTTATCGTCTGCCCACAGAACCTCATAACTCTGCTTTATTGTGGTGGGTCAGGCTCTCCCATCGTGGCCCTTATCTCCGCATTATCTGGGGCCATAATTAACATGCCTCAGCCTCATCAGAGTCCAACCTGTGTGACAGATGCTCTTTCACCTCTAGACCGCATCAATTCAACTCAGCTGGAGTTGATTTAGCAAACACTAACTGAGCACCCTTCAGAAATTATAAACTGTCACTCAAACCAGCCAAGAAGTCATTATTATTAATTATTATTATTATCCTGTTGATATTGCTACTGTTCTTTTACAACACTTAGTTTAATGTCTGTTCTCCATTCTAAATAGTAAACTTCATTCAGGTGGGAACTCACTCTATCTTTTTTTAACATAAAGTGTCTTTTAATTAAAGTATAGTTGACAGACAATATTATATTAGTTTCAGGTGTACAACATAGTCATTTGACATTTATATACCTTACAAAGTGATCACCACAAGTCTAGCAACCATCTGACACCGTACAAAATTATTACGATATTGACTATATTCCTTATGCTGTACATTACATCCCTGTGACTAATTTATGTTATAACTGTAAGTTTGTACCTCTTAATCCCCTTCACCTTTTTTGTCCATACCTCTGCTGCCGAACCCTCTAGCAACTATCAGTTTGTTCTCCGTATCTACAGTCTGTTTTGATTTATTTGTTCATTTGTTTAGTTTTTTAGATTGCACATATAAGTGAAATGATGCAGTATTTGTCTTTCTCTGACTTATTTCATTTAGTGTAATATTCTCTAGGTCCATCCATGTGTCATAAATGGCAAGATGTCATTCTTTTTTATAGCTGAGTAATATTCCATTGTATATATGTACCAGTTATATATGTACCACATCTTCTTTATCCATTCAACCATCAGTGGACACCAAGGTTGCTTCCATATCTTGGCTGTTGTAAATAATGCTGCGGTGAACATAGGGGTGCACATGTCGTTTTGAATTAGTTGTTTTGTTTTCTTAGGATACACACCCAGAACTGGAATTGCTCAATTGTATGGTAGTTCTATTTTTAAATTTTTGAGACTTCATAATGATTTCCATAGTGGCTGCTCCAATTTACAATCCCACCAGCAGTGCACAAGGGTTCCCTTTCCTCTACATCCTCGCCAATACTTGTTGTTTCTTGTCTTTTTGATGATAGCCATTCAGACAGTTGTGAGGTGAGGTATCATTTTGGTTTTTACCTGCATATTCCTGATGGTTAGTGAAGTTGAGCATCTTCTCATGTGTCTGTTCATCATCACCATGTCTTTTTTGGAGAAATGTCTATTTAGGTCTTCTGCCCATTTTTGAATTGCATTGTTTGTTTTTTTGATGTTGAATTGTATGAGTTCTTTATATATTTTGGATATTAATCCCTTATCAGATATATCATTTACAAATATCTTCTCCCGTTCAGTAGGTTGCTGTTTCATTTTGTTGATGGATTCCTTTGTTGTGTAAAATCTTTTTTGTCTAATGTAGTCCCATTTGTTTATTTTGTTGACCTTGCCCGAGGAGACACATCCAAAAATATATTTCTAAGAATGATGTCCAAGAGTTTACTGCCTATGTTTTCTTCTAGGAATCTTTATGGTTTCAGGTCTTACTTTTAAGTCTTTAATCCATTTGAATTTATTTTTGAGGTCTTACCTTTAAGTCTTTAATCCATTTTGGATAAGAAAGTGGTCCAGCTTTATTTTTTTGCAGGTAGCTGTCCAGTTTTTCCAGCACTAGTTATTCAAGACTTTTCCCCATTGTATATTCTTGCCTACTTTGTTGTTAATTTTATTGATTATATAAGCATGGATTTATTTCTGGGTTCTCTATTCTGTTCCATTGATCTATGTGTGTTTTTGTGCCAGTACCGTACTGTTTTGATTACTATAACCTTGTAGTAGAGTTTGAAATCAGGGAGAGTGAGGTCTCCAATTTCAATTTCATTTACTTCTGGTCTGGTCTTTATTATTTTCTTCCTTTTACTAACTTTGGGTTTTAATTGTTCTTTTTCTAGTTCCTTTAGGTGTAAGATTAGATTATTTGAGATTTTTCTTATTCTTGAGTTAGGCCTGTATTACTATAAACTTCCCCTTTAGAACGCTTTTTGCTATGTCCCATAGATTTTGCAACATTGTTTCCATTTTCATTTGTCTCCAGTATTTTTTAATTTTCTCTGATTTCTTCACAGACCCATTTGCTATTTAATAGCATGTTGTTCAGCCTCCATGTGTGTTTTTCCCAGTTTTCCTCTTGTAAGTGATTTCTGGTTTCATGAAAACCATGTTCTGGTTTCAGAAAACATGCTTGATATGATTTCAATCTTCTTAAATTTATTGAGACTTGTTTTGTGGCTTTACATGTGATGCATCCTGGAGAATGTTCATGTGCACTTGAAAAAAAATGTGTATTCTACTGTTTTTGGATGGAATGTTCTGTACATCTCTATTAAGTCCATCTGATCTAATAGGTCACTTAAGGCTAATGTTTCCTGGTTGATTTCCTCTGGGTGATCTATCCATTGATGTAAGTGGGGTATTTAAATCTCCTACTATTGTTGTATTACTGTCAATCTTTCCATTTATGTCTGTTAATATTTACTATATGTATTTAGGTGCTCCTATGTTGGGTGCATACATATTTACAAGTATTATATCCTCTTGTTGGATTGATTCCTTTATCATTATGTCATACCCTTGTCTCTTGTTACAGTCTTTGTTTTAAAGTCTATATTTTGTCTAAGTATTGTTACCCAACTTTCGTTTCATTTTCCGTCCCTTCACTTTCAGTCTGTGCGTCTTTAGATCTGAAGCAGGTCTCTTGTAGGCAGCATATGTGTGCATTTTGTTTTCTTATACATTCAGCCACCCTATGTCTTTTGAATGGAGCACTCAGTCCATTTACATTTAAAGTAATTATTGATACTTATATACTTATTGCCATTTTTGTTTTCATGCTGGTTGGTCTACTACCTTTACTATGTTTACTTTTAGTAGTGAGTTTCTTTTCTTGCATATATTTTCTTATCTCTAGTTTTAGCCTTTTCTTTTCTGCCTGAAGAATTCCCTTTAACATTTCTTGTAATGCTGGTTTAATGGTGATTAACTCTTTTAGCTTTTGCTTGTCTGGGAAACTGTCTCCTTTAATTCTGAATGATAACCTTGCTGGGTGGAGTATCCTGGGTTGTAGGTTTTTCCTTATATTATGTTGAATATATCATGCTACTCCCTTCTGGCTGAAAAGTTTCTGCTGAAAAATCAACTGACAGTCTTATGGAGGTTCCCTTGTATGTAACTAGTTGTTTTTCTCTTTCTGCTTTTAAGATTCTGTCTTTATCTTCAACTTTTGTTATTTTAATTATGCTGTGTCTTGGTGTAGGTCCATTTGGGTTCATCTTGTTTGGGACTCTCTGTGCTTCTTGAACTTGGATGTCTCTTTCCTTTACCAGATTTGGGAAGTTTTTAGCCATTGTTTCTTCAAACAGATTTTCTGTTCCTTTCTCTCAATCTTCTCCTTCGAGGACCCCTATGATGAGAATGTTTACACACTTGATGTTGTCTCAGAGGTCTCCTATGCTATCCTCATTTTATTTATTTATTTGTTTGTTTGTTTGTTTATTTTTAGCTCTTCCAATTGGGTGATTGCCACTATCCTGTCTTCCCAGTTGCTGATCCATTCTTCTGTGTCATCTGATCTGCTGTTGATTCCCTCTAGTATACTTTTCATTTCAGTTGTTATATTCTTCAGTTCTGATTGGTTCTTTTTTATATTATTTATGTCTTTGTTGAAGTTCTCACTGAGTTGACCCACTGTTTTGCAGAGTTTGATGAGCATCTTTATGACTATCACTTTTAACTCTTTACCTAGTAGACAGCTTACCTCGATTTTGTTTAGTTCTTTTTCTGGGGTTTTGTATTGTTTTTCTTTTTTTTTCTTTGTTTGAAACATATTTTCTTGTCTCCTCATTTTGCTTGTTTGTTTCTATGTATGAGGTAGATCAGCTACATCTCCTGATCTCGAAAAAGTGGCCTTATGTAGACGGTGTCCTGTGGGGCCCAGTAGTACTATCCCCCCAGTCACCAGAGGAGGTGCTCGAGAGGAATTCCCTGTGTGGACTAGTATGGCCTCTTGTTGTGGCTGGGACACAACTACTACAGATGCACTGGCAGACAAAGCTGGTCCCTGATCCTGCTGGCTTTGAGGCTTAGCCACAACTGTTGTGGGTACACTGGTGTGCAGGGCAGCTCCCCCCACCCCAGTGCAGCTAGCTGGTGGGTTTGACTGCAACTGCTGCTGGTGTGCAGGATGGGCCTCCAGTGTGGCTGACTGCGAGGCCCAGCCTCAACTGTTGCAGACACACTGCTGTGCACTGGTGCTGACTGAGACTGCCCGCCATCTGTGGAAGGGCAAGGACTGCTTTGGGGGGGGCACCAGTGCCAGCTGAGGCCACCTAACTAGATGTGGCAGAGCAGGAGCCACTTTGGAGGGGTGCCAGCTGGGGTGGGTCCTCAGGGAAATGCCACCATAGAGTGAACAGTGTTAGCAAGGCTAATGAAGAACATCAGAAGTGGTGCCTGCCAGTGTCAGACCAGATAGGATGAAGGACAGCAAAGAAAGGGAAAAATGGCACCCACCAGCACTCCGTCTCTGGTGAAAGTTCCAACAGATCCCTGCCCCTCAAGCACACACCCTAAAATTAGTCAGTGTATCACCTTCACATATAACCCAGGTACTTTTCAAATTGATGCCTCTGCTCTGGGACCTAGAAAGAGCCCAACCTTGGTTTCCTACAGCCCTTTGCTCTTCCAAATGGGTGATTGCCACCTGGCTCTTCTAGATGTAAGTCCTGATGGTTTTCAAAGCTACATGTTATGAGGCTCCTCTTCCTGGTGCAGGTCCCCCAGGCTTGGACTCAGACCCCTCACTCTTTAGGGAGGACCTCCAAGGTTGTAATATCCCTCCCACATGAGGAGTTGGGGGGTAGGATGGGTCCTGACTAGATTAACTCTCTGCCTTTCCTACCCATCTCAGGGTGGTTTTCTTTATGTCTTTAGTTGTAGAAACTCTGTTGTGCTAGTCTTCAGGTCATTCTCAGAGATACCTGTTCTATATGTAGTTGTAGTTTTGGTGTCAATGAGAGAAGCTGAGTTCAGGATCTTCCTACTACACCATCTTGAACCCAAAGCCAGGAGCCTTGTTCTTGAATGCCATTTTAGCTTGTCCGTGAAATGTTGTTTCTTGCAATTGGGGCACAGTCTTCGTGTCTCCAGATCACTGTGACACTGTCAGTTTATCTTATCATTTCTCTTTTCCCACCACCTAGCACAGTGCCTGACACAAAATTGATGCTCAGTAATATCTGATGCTTATATGAATAATTGAATGGATGGATGAATGAATGAATGATTGAATGAATGAAAAATAAATATGTTGAATGAATGGGTGAACACTGACCCAGCCTTGTGTTAGATCCTCAGTGGGAAAATATTTCATTGTTTTTGTAAAGTGCCTGATGGTTTTGTTGTTTTTGTAAAGTGCAAAAAATTGTGATGGTTGGCAAGGAGTTTATTGGACTGCCTTCCTCTATTAGAATGTAAGTGCATTAAGGTCAGGATTTTGTCTCTTTTATTTGCCTCTGTGTTTCCAGTGTCCAGAACGTGCCTAACATGTAGTAGAAGTTCAATAGATACTTGTTGAACAAATATTCGCTGTTTCCTTTGAGCCTCACAACCACCTTATAAGGGCAGATAAAATTAATTTCCATTGTACAGATGGAGAAAGTGATACTTAGGAAGGTGGAATGGAAGCTTGCATACTATAATGGAAAGAAAATAATACTTAGAATCAGGGAACCTGGTTCAAATCTCATCTATACCGTCTATCAGCTATAGATTTGGGCCTGTGCTCCCACTTTTGGTGTGGCATTCTGGGACTCCACTGCACTAGAGGTTGGACAAATGGAGGTTGGTGGTGGTGCTGTTGTCAATGCTTTTAGAGAGAAGATTCGTGTAATCCTTGGAATGGAATCTAAATAGAATACCTCCAAGAAGCATAAGAAGGCTTCTAAAATAAAATGAGAAATGCCGGTGACAAATTAAAAAAGCAGGGATCCCCCAAACCTGAGGAGCTCCCTGAAAGCAGCCCTGTGTGTGGCCTGCATTAAGGTTTTCAATTAGGAGTCCAGGCCAGTGCCTGTCAGGATTGCCGTGGACACCTGGTGTCTGGACCTAGCAAGTCATTTTACAGACTCCCTCATATAGAGAAAAATGGCAGATTTCTGGATTTTGACTTCACTGCTTACTGGCTAGCAACCAGAAAATGTATTTCCCTCTCTGATCCTAGTTTCCTCTTTATGAGATGAGAATAACTACACCTACCGTATAGGACTGCCATGAGAGTAAGGTTTTATAAGCAATACCCTAGTGGCATTTCCTTCCCTCTGGATGAAACTGTGTACAAAATGAAGTTTTAGCAAATCTTCCAGCTCAGTCAAGCAAGAGGTATCTAGGTGGCATGCAGCATGGCCCTGATCTTGGCTCTGCCTTATTTCATGGGGTTGAATCTAAAAGCTAACACATGCATTGTGAGCCAGGCATGCTTCTAAGTGCTTTGCATGTTTTAATTTCCTGTAATTCTCACAGCAACTCTACAAGATATGTCATTGTCTCTGAGGATGGCCACCACCCATTCCTCCCCTTCCTACACAAATGCACCCCCCTCCTCCCAATAAGAAGTGGAGTCTATTTCCCATCCTCTGCACCTGAACTGCCCTTGTGACTATTTGACTAATTGAAGGAGACAGAAGTGATGCTGTGTAAGTTCCAGGTTTGGTCTTTGAGACGCCAAGGAGTTTCTGCTTTTGCTCTGGGAAGCTGCTGCTATGCTGTAAGTATGCTTAGGTGGACCAAAGAATGATGAGGAAACATGTGGAGGAGAGAGACCACATGGCCCAGACAAACGAATGAGGTCTTCTTGGACCTTCTAGCTCATTCCAACCACCAGCTGAATGCAGCTGAGTGAGTGACTCTGGACCATGCCAGGTGGAGAAGAACTGCCAGTTGAGCCCTGCCTAAATATCTGGGACCCATAATCATGAGAAATAATGAAAAAAAATCACTGTGTTTTAAGCCACTAAGTTTTGGGGTGGTTTGTTACACAGCAATAGATGACTAAAACAACTTAGAAGTGATTGTTATCTCCTCTGTCCAGACAAGGAAACTGAGGCACAGAGAGGTCAAATGACTCGCCTGAGATAACATAAATCTAGTAAGCACTAGGGCCAAGGTCCAAAACTAAACAATCTGACTGCAGAATCCATTCTCTTAATCATTACGCTATTGTGTGTTGTTTTTGATGACATTGAAAAACCAAACCACGCTTAGCAAATTTACAGAGCTTGAGGGACAGCAAAGGAGGAAAACAGCATTGAGATTCAAAATCTTGACAGGCTGGTTTCATGGGAAATTGTTAAGATAAAATATGAAATGCTCCCATTGGTTCCAAAAATTACTTGATTCCATAGAATTGAGAGACCTAGATTTAAGAGTAGGTTGAAGGAGGTTGAGTTAAGAGTTTTAATTAATTGAAAGTTCAATGCAGACTAACAGTGAGATGTAATTGCCAGAAAAGCTACTGAAGTCTGTGGGTTATGTTGAGAGGCATAGACATTACAACAAGGGAAGGGAAGCCCCACTGAGCTCTGCCATGGTCAGATCAGGTCACAACTAGAGAACGAAAGTCTCATAAGACACCACATTTTCAGGGTGGCAGGATGATGAGGGGTCTGAACTCCTGTCCACATGAAGGACAAACTGAATACATCATCCGGTGAAGAGAAATCTTGGGAAGGGCAGGCACTGCATCCTCATATGAACAAGACTATATTCTGTGACCTTCCAGATGCTGTAGCCAGGGCAAATGGAATTGCACTAAGGCCACCATGCCACCATACGTGAGGAACACTCTTTCCAGAGTAGTAGTCTGCTTGGCAGGTGGGAGCTCCAGTCCCGAATGTTGGGCCCACCGAGGACAGACCATTAGTTCACTAAGTGGCTTTGAGGGGAGTCAGTCGTTAGGTAGAACATTGGCCAGAGATGGTGTCGAAGTGCCCTTTCAACTCTCAAAGCCAAGAGGTCAGTGGAGCCCTTATACGGCAAGGAAGACTGGAGGACCAATAACTAGAGTCAGCTAAACCACCGTGGTTTTCAGAAGTTCCATTCTAGATGAGTAAGACATGAGGCTGAAGAAGCAGGAGAGCTCTGGGAATCTTGCCAGAGCAGAGCAGATTCCCAGAATTCCTGCTGTCGGTGCCACTTGTGGACTCAGGCGGCCATTTTGTGCAGAGCTCAAGTTGTGGCACCTGACAAAGATCTTTGTGGGGACACAGTTGGCAGCAAGAGAGCTGATGGATACAGACCTTGATGACATGGGTCTTTGCAGCTGTTCACATTTGGCTTAGTGAACTTGCTCCTGACTTCCTGAGGAGTCCTGAAGAGCCTGACGTCACTTCCTTCTCTGTACTTTCCACCTGCAAATCTCTGTCCACAGAACAGTAAGTGACAAGTTTACCTCCCTAGCTGTTACCACAGATCTTGGTGCAGCAAATTCCAGCCAATCTAGCTGCACTCAGAAGGAACAGGCATGAGTGTGAGGGAGAGGCAGACCACACAGGCCCGCCCCACTTGCCACCTCAGGATACCTCAGCAGCTGTTGAGCAGCTGTCCACAGCACATTAGAAATCAGCATGAGTTGATTAGGGACTGATATTAATATTGCCATTAGTCTTGCAGAACTGAAAATGAAATGATAAATGTTTTCTTGTTTAAAATGTCTTTGGGGGCAACTTCAAATGCTTCTTTTGTGAAGAATTACTCATTTAAGTCTTATGGAAAGAGAGTCATCATTTATTTAGGTTCAAATATCAGAATTTATGGCTTTTTTTAAAAAGGGGTGTTTTATATTTTTGCAGATATTTGAGAAATATAAACTCTCCACTATTAAACAGATAAAGATGAAAGTTCTAGTCAAGTTATTTTAAATCAAATAGAACTTCATTTACTAAATTCAAATCGGCAGTAGAAGCCAACATGTTTTTAAACAATTTTTAAACAATATTTAGTTAAAATAGTTTTTGTTCATGTGGCATGTCAGGGAAAAATATAAAATTAAAGTAATCATCCCAAAATACGTGTTTTGAAGCTTATCTTGCACCATCCACCAGTGGTTCTGAAAGTAGGCCCCTAGAATGATAACATCAGCAATATCTTATGAATACCTACAACTAATTATTATATGCATCATTTGCCACTGATATAGGGAAAGAAACCAAGTTGCTAGGAGTCCTGATAACACACTCAAGAATTTATAAATCACAAGTCAAGTTGCCCCCGAATTCTTTTGCACCGGGTGTCACTGCCTACAACATGGGTCTTCACCTTCTAAAAACAAATTTTGTGTTTCCTTTGGTGTCGCTGGCTGTTCATGTAAATGTAATCAGCTTCTCTCAGAACCTGCTAATTTCAGTCAGCTTACTGTACTTAAATGTCTCCACTTATAACAGATCAATTGTTTGGCTGCCATTTGAACCCAGTTAATTTACAGTAATAGCTGGAAGACTGGTTGGTAAATTACTAGTTTTATCAGTTACTAGGCAGAAAAATGAATCGAATGACATTGAGGCAGCAAGGAAAACATTTTATTCATTAGATGAGCATAACTTACTTTTAATTATATTTGGGGCATTCTAGCTCCTTAATACATTAGTAGAAGACTGAGTTACTGTTATCAGCAAAATGGAGGTGATTTGGGGGAGCTGCTGTGGGACCAGTGCCTTGCGTGGTCTGCTGAGCATGATGGCTACAGGCTTTGCGGAGGATCACAAGGTATGCCTTCCTCAGCAGAACACAGCATGTGCCTCTTGACAACAGTCGGCTCAGCAGGTCAGCCTGGCACAGGTCAGTGCAAAAGAATCTATACCATGCCTCTCAGACGAGCCTGTTCTCAACTACATGGCATGCCCCATTCCCAGCGGCACCATAGAACCCACAGCACAGCACTAGTTGCAGCGCTTCGCTTGTAGCATTAAGACAGAACCAAACCAATTCCAGCTGAGGGAGGGCCCCTGCCATCTAAGGCGAGCCCACAGACCCAGCACCAACGTGTCTCAACAGTGTGTATTCTGAGCAGGAACAGGCTTCTGAGGGAGTGTGCTCTGAGGCTCAGGCCGGCCTGAGCAGGCAGGGTGAGCCTCCAGGAGGAACGGCCTGTTCATCGTGGCGGAGACGGCTGGAAGCTGTGCAGCCCCAGAAACATGGCAAGACGACCCATGCACGAGCAGGCCTGTGGTCTGTGCCGCAAACCTCGGGCTGTGGAGATGCCCTGTGTCCCCCTGATCTCCTCACGGTGTGGAGTAGGGGCCAGGCAGCATGGCCCACCAAGGGTTCCCTATTCTGGAGAAACAGCAGAGCCTTCTCCAAACCCTCCAGGCAGGCTCTGAAGAGCCAAGGGCACGGTGAGTCTCAATGTGGGCAGAAATCAATACCCACATCTTCCTGAGTCCTGGGTCAGAAAAGATACTGGGAAGAAGTGTGTAGCCAGTGAAGACCTCGCCCCTCTAGCCAGCTCCAAGCACATGCGCTCTGTGGGCTGGTTCCCTTCTGCATACCCCTGCCCTCCACTGTAGTGACCAACACAACCACCAAACTCTGAAGGCGCCAGAGGGATTAGGCTTATCTCAGCTTTTCCCTTAACTCCTCCACCTGGAACACCAGGTACTTTGAGGAGGCAAAGAAGCCGCCTTAGACTATTCAGTCCAGTGAGCCAAGGAGAAAGAGCAGTCATTTTCACACTCCACAACCTCCCAGGGTAGTCTAGATCGGGATCCTGGAGGGACACGGAACTAACTGAAGGGAAATCCAGGACCACAGGAAGGGGACCCAACCACCCTCTGGGGTTTGGGAGAGGCTCTGCCCAGGCCCCAGGCTTAGAGCAGCAAGTCTGTCCCAGGCCCCAGCGGGCTGGGTGGCCCTGCCGATGAGGGATTCGGGCTGTGGCCAGCTGCGGCAGTACGAGAAGGTGCAGGAAGCTGGTGCTCAGACCCCAAAGCCCCTGCTTTTTGCAGGGCACAGTGCTGTTCCTCCAACACTCTGCCCCAAGGGGCATGGCTCACATGCTGACAGGTTCTCTAGACACCAAGTGTAGCCCAAGACACAGTGGGAAGGCAGACCATGGAGCGTCCCAAGGGCATTTGGAGTGCACTGAAGTCTGTCAGGAGAAGCTTCAGGACAAAGTCCTAAACAAAGGATGAGGCTGACACATGACTCATCTCAACTCCTAACGAAGGGAGAGTCCTCAACCAAGAGACAATTTGTCACCAACTTTAGGCTGCCTTTTTAATATCTACGTTTTGGACAGTAATGGACCATGGTTACAGGCTTTCGTGATAAGGAAGAGGGAGGATGTTTCTGTACTTGGCAGTGAACTTCATTCTGATCTGTTATTTAAAATTTGGAGCGGTTCAGTTCCTGGTTGGGTGTCAGAGGCTAAAGCTTTTTAAGATTGATCTGAGACCATAATCAGAATTATAGGAGATAAGGAACCCTGAGTGATTACTTTTTAAAATGTGTCTGCAATTTTCCAAGAGGCTCCCAGTGGAAAATCTTATCATGCCACTTGCTAAGAAGCATTTCAGAAGTTGGTTCTTCAGACAGTCTCCCTCTACACAAGGTGAAAAATGGACTTTCCAGAGAGCCAGGCTTTGATCTGGTTGGAGAGAGAGCGGAATTAAGCATGAAGATCTCAGAACTATCCCAAACCCCGAAACTCAGATGTGTGGGACAAGTACAGGCATCCCGGCCCTGCAGAAGGTCCCCAGGGGATTGCCACCACAAGCCAGGAAGGAGGAACCCCGCCCTCCACCTTCCTGGAGACTCCTGCATCTACATCCTACCTTATTTTGTGGCACAAGCGATGGTATTGTTGGCAGAGGGGGGTGTTTCTAGAAACAAATCAAATAAACCAATATAGTGGTCAGAATAGGTTCTAAGAGAATAATTATGACAAGTATTCATATTCATCCAGCCTTTAGCACTTACAGAGCACCAGCTCAGGCAGCCCAGTGAGGAATGAAGCCCACTGGTTAATATCCTCATTTTCATAGTGAGAAAATCAGGCCTCCATCCTGGACCTGCTTGAGTCCCACCTAAGTTACAATGGCACCCTAATTACAAACCCCTATAATTATTTTTAAAAATATAATACACACATACACACACACATTTGGAATATATATATATATTCCAACTCCCGTAAAATGGTCATAAGCGGACTCTATTCCTTGGCTCTGTAATAATTCACAAACCATAACAACAGCACTTACTCTCGCCAGGTGCTAAACCCCATGCTGTCAGGGCATTAGTTCATGAAATCCTCAAAACATACTACATTACAGAGGAAGAAACTGAGGCTCGCCCAAGTGCACAGGCATTGACTAACGGCCCCGTCTGAGCCCGAGCCCAGTCCTAAGCTCTCACTAATGACGCCTCCACCGTGCTGCCTTCCTGGGTGCGTGCTACAGCCCAGCCCCATTCCAGGTCCTCTGCTCACTCTCTGCCCTTTGGTTCCCAGAGGATCCCATTGAACACAGAGGGAACTGAGACTGAGTGAGGCAAACTTGTCTAAACACTTAGCTTACTCTCGATAAGCAGTGGAGTCAGGATGAAACCAGATCTGTCTGAAGCTAGCACCTGAGAGCTTTCATGGCTGCTCCCCATCATCTCAGACTAAGATGTAGTTGTTGCTTAGTTCTTCACAACTTGGGTAAGTTCTGAGTGTGAGTCATCTGAATGGAGACGAGTGAACAGAAATCTTTGTCATTGTTATTATTGCTACTCTCAGTTTCCCTTGACAGAGCTCTCCAGACAATCAGCACCCTGGGAGTTGTCCCCAGAGGGTTCAGTCCTTGCCAAACATGCTACGTCAGCCTCGCGGGGCCTGTGTGCTCTCTGGTTAGAGACCTTGGAAAGTAATTTTCACTGAAAGTGAAGAGGCCTGCCACTCCAAATGTTTGCAGAAGGGAGAGGAGAGGGAAAGTCTCTCTCCTTTGCCTGGGAGTGATAGATGGGCACTCTGGGCTGCAGAAAGGCTGGCCTGGCGCTTGACACTTTAAGTGGGGGAGCATTCAGTCGGGGAGTGACAATGGAAAGATGGCAAGAGCCCATTACTCAGGCACTGGCCATGCCCCATGAATTAGCTAACTACCTTTATATATATATATATATATATATATATATATATATATATATATATATATATATATATATATATATACTTTTATGTTAAATTTTCTTATTTTAATGCACATGTTTCTTATTTTAATGCACATGTTAGGGCAAAACATAAAAGCTACCTCAGTGCTCCCACCATTCTCTCCCAAAGTGTAAGCTTTCTGTGCCATTTCTATGTATTTATGTGTAACTTGTGGGTTCTTGAGTGAGGGCAGTAACAGAAGTTGGGATGAGATCATACTAAAATCATTCTCTAGACTCCTCTTATTTTAACATTTCAGCTTAGAAGCCTTTTGTATTTACTTCATTCTGATGTGGCTGTGCCAGAAATTATTTAACCACTCCCTAAGTCATGGGCAAGGAAGTTGGTTTCCATTTTTTCTGGTAGAGAAAGATGCTACTGTGAACATCGTTATATATATTGTTGTGTATTTGTCTTTCCTTGGAACAAATTCATTCTCAAAATTCAACACTAGATTAAACAATATTTCATTTTCAAATTTTAGACATTGCAAAATTGCTTTCAAAAGGTTTTATCCAATTATCGTCATTCAAAAGTTTATGAGAATGCCCGTTTCTGCTTGCTCTCCCCAATATTAGATAGCAGTCCTTTTAAATTAAGAATCTCATGACTTGTTTATTGACCATTTGTATTTCTTCTACTAATTTCTTGTTACTAACCTTTATCCACTTTTCTATTGGGTTCTTTGTCTTTTATTTTAATAATACATTTTATTTAACCCAACATATCCAAAACTATCATTTGAATACGTAAGCAATATAAAATTATCAATGAGATATTTTACATTCCTTTTTATATTATGTCTTTGAAATCCACTTACAGCAATCTCAATTTGGACATAAAGTCTTCATCAAAAATACTTGGTCTGTATTTGGATTTCATGAAATTTACATTTGAAGAAGCAGATTCACACACCCAAATTGTTCCAAATATACTGTGTGTGATAGGCAGAATAATGGTCCCCAAAAGATGTCCATGACCTGGGAATCTGTGAATATTATTCTATTCAAGAAGAATTAAGGTTGCACATGGGATCATGTTTGCTAATCAGCTGACCTTAACATGAATAAATTATCCTGGATTATCCAGGTGGATCCAATATAATCACAAGGGTCCTTTAGAGTGGGAAAGGGAGGCAGGAGAGGAGCTTGGCACCAGAGAGCAATTTCAAGATGCAGTGCTGCTGGCTTTAGAGAAAGGGGCCAGGAGCCAAACAATGCAGGCAGCCTCTAGATGCTAGAAAAAGCTGGGAAACATCTCCCCTGAGTTCCAGGAGGAACACAGCCCTGCCAGCTCTTGACTGCAGCCCAGTAAGGCTCATTTCAGACTTCTGCCCTCCAGTACTGTAAGAAAATAAGTTTTTGTTGTTTTAAGCCTCTAAATCGGTGGTAATTTGTTAGGAAACAAATATATATATTGAAAAATATATAACAAATATATATTATATATGTTAATATATATTTTAAGTTTTCCAATAAGTAAATCAAGTGTCAGTTTTTCTTAACAGCTTTATTGCAGTATAATTGACATGCCATAAACTATCTATTTAACATGTACAATTTGATTAATTTTAATATACGTATACACCTATGAAACCATCTTTACAAATAAGATAACAAATATATCTATTATCCCCAAAGTTTCCTTATATCCTTTTGTAACCCCCACTTCTGTCCCTCCTGACCCCTGAACTCAGTCAACCACTGATGTGCTTGGTGTGCAGTTTCTAGAATTTTATATAAATGGAATAGGACAGTACATATTCTGATTTCTTTTGCTCAGTATAATTATTTAGAGATCCATCCATATTTGTAGCATGTATTTTTATTCATTTTTATTGCTGAATTGTATTCCATTATATGTCTGTACTGAGGTCTGTATATCCATTCACCTGTTGATGGCCATTTGGGCTGTATCCAGCTTTTTGGATATTAAAGATAAAGCTGCTGTGAGCATTCATGTACAAATCTCTGTATGGACATAGGCTTTCATTTCTCTTGGGTAAATAACGAGGCGGGATCATGTCCTAGATGTACATTTAACTTTTTAAGGAACTGCTGAACTCTTTTCCAAATGGTAGCACCATTTTACACTCCCAGCAGCAGTGTGTGAGAGTTCTGGGCCCTCACGCACACCAACACTTTGTTTGGTCAGTCATTTAAATTTTACCTATTCTAATAGATATGTAGTGGTATCACGTTGTGGTTTTAATTTGCATTTCCCTAGTGATATGGAGAATCTTTCCATGAGCTTACTTACCATCCTTATATTGTCTTACAGTATCTGTTCAAATCTTTTGCCCTTTTTAAAAATTAGTTTGTTTCCTTACTATTACATTTTGAGAGTGCTTTATATATTTTGGGTACAAGTCCTGTACCAGATGTATGATTTTCAAATATTTTCTTCCAGTATGTAACTCGTATGTTCATTCTTTTATTCTTATCTTTGGAAGAACAGGGGTTTTTTTTACTTAAATAAGTCAAATTATCAATTAATTCTTCTATGAATTGTGCTTCTAATGTTGTGTCTAAGAAATCTTTGCCTAATCCAAAGTGACAAAAGTTTTCTACAGAAGTTTAGCAGTCTTAGATTTTACATATAGGTATATGATTCATTTTGAATATAACTTTGTATGGGTCAAAGTGCATTTTTTTGCACATGAATATGGAATTGTTCTACCACCATTTGCTGAAAACACTATCTTTCCTCCACTGAATTTCCTTTGAACGTTTGTAAAAAGTTAGTTATTCATATACCAGGGATGCCAAAAAAAACATATACACATTTTAAGTGATGTTATCTATGTATTACTTTTCAAAGTTGAATTGAATTACGGAGCAATGTGTAGTATGATGTTCGCTTAAAAGATGGAATTAATCAAATGAATGCTAGCATCATTCATTGTATCACAATTTTAGTACAGTTTTTTCCTGTCTTAAAATGTGTATACATTTTTTTGACACCAGGTTGCCAGAAATGGTGCCAAAAAAAATGTATACACATTGTAAGACAGGAAAATACTATTAAGATTGTAATACTCAATATATACCGATAACAAAAGATGAATACAAGTCATGTTTGACTTCTGCAATTACAAGAGGTGCTCAAAGTGGTTCCCATCAGCGTCCAGACACTTCTGATTACGACGAACTACTGCTTGAGCAAAGTTGACCAAAGTGTCCACTTGTATACATTTTTTGGCACCCCCAGTATATACGTGTATACAAGGGTTATGAAACCTTACCAAGCTGTTTGTACAGTGCTGCCAATGTAAGTGCACAGTGGCAAGTTCGCGAACCTAATTGTCAGACCTCGTATATTTAGTTCTGAACTTTATATTCTGTTTCATAATCTATCTATCTTACTGCCAATATCAAAATGTTTTATGATAAGTCTTGAAATCTGGCAGTGTTAGATCTCCAACTTTGTTACTCTGTTTCAAAGTTATCTAGTTAATGTAGGCCATTTACAATTCTACATGAATTTTAGAACAGCTGGTCAATTTCTACAAAGCACCTCCTGGGGTTTTGGTTGGGATTGCACTGAATCTATAGACCAATTTGGAAAGAACTGACATCTTAACAATAGTAAGTCCTCTGACTGACAAACATAGTATATCTCTCCATTTATGTATATCTCCTTTCATTTCTCCCAGCAATGATTTATAATTTTTCGTGCACAGATCTTGTACATCTTTTGTTGTATTTATCCCTGAGCATTTCATATTTTTGATGCAATTAAAATGGTTTTGATTTTCAATGTCCAGTTGTTCATTGCTAGTATATAGAGATATGATTTAGTTTCGTGCATTTATCTTGTACCCTGCAATCTTGCCACTCATTTATTAGTTAGATACCCTTTATCATATTGAAGAAGTTGTCTTCTATCCCTAGTTTGCTGAGAGTTTGCGTCAGGAATGGATGTTGAATTTTGTCAAATGCTTTTTCTGCATCTTTTGAGATGATTGTATCTTTTCTCTTTTTTATTAATACAGTGAATTACATCGATTGATTTTGGAATGTTAGCCAACTTTGTATAATTAGGATAAACCCCAATTGGTCATTAGTATTTTCATATATATAGTTTTGTTTTGTTTTTTTGTTTTTTTGAAATTGACTTGCTAAAATTTCACCAAGAATTTTTGTATCCATGTTCCTGAAGGATATTGGTCTGTGGTATCCTTTCCTTGTTATGTCTTTGGTTGGTTTTATATCACGGTATTACTGACCTCATAAAATACATTGGAAAGTATGCCCTCTTTTTCAATTTTCAAGAAGAGTTTGTGTAGTATTGGTATTATTTCTTCCTTAAATATTTGGTAAAATTCACCAGTGGAGCCATTTGAGCCTGGAGTGTTCTTTGTGGGAAGGTTTTTAACTACAAATTTCATTTCTTTACCAGATAGAGAGCTATTTAGCTCTTTTTTCTTGAGTGAGCTTTGGTAGTTTGTGTCTTTTTTTGTTTGTTTCATCTAAGTTGCCAAGTTTATTAGCATAATGTTGTACTTAACATTACCTTATTGTCCATTTATTATCTGAAGAATCTGTAGTGATGTCACCTCTTTCATTCCTGATACTGATCATTTGTCTTCTCTTTTTTTCCTAATTATTCTGGCTAAAACCTTATCAATTTTATTGATCTCAAAGAAACAGCTTTTGGTTTCACTGATTTTTCTCTACTATTTTTCTATTTTTCATTTTATTTATAGCTACTCTAATCTTTATTCTTTTTCTCTTTTACATTGAGTTTCATTTACTCTTCTTTGTGTAGCTTCTTAAAGTGAAAACTCAGGTCACTGATTTGAGGCTTTCATTGTTTTCTATTATCTGCATTTCATGCTATAATTTACCTCTTAAGTATTCCTTTAAAGGCATTTCACATATTTGTATATGTTCTATTTTCACTTTTATCCAATTCAAAATACTTTTTAATTTTTCTTTGACCTATGAATTATTTAGAAGTGTGTTAATTAGCTTCCAAATATTGGAGAATTTCCCAGAAATCTGTCTGTTATTGATTTTTAGCTTAATTCCATCGTGGTTGTAGAACATATGATGTATTTGAATTTTCTTCCATTTATTGAGACTTGTTTATGCCCATCTTAGTAAAAGTTTCATGCCCATTGAAAAGAATGTGTATTCTGCTGTTGTGGGAGGCAGCAATTAGGTAAAGTTGGTTAACAGTATTTTTTCAGGTCATCTATATCCTTACTGATTTTTTTGTCTACTTCACAAATTTCAAGACATATTGAAATTTTTTTACTATAACTGTTTTTTTAACTTCTCCTTGAAGTTCTATCAGTTTTTGCTTTATGTATTTTGGAGCTCTCTTATTAGGTGCATAAACTTTTACGATCATCATGTTCTTTTATTGTTATGAAATGGTCTTCTTTATCACTGATAATATTCTTTGGCCTGAAATCTCTTTCGTCTGATATTAATGTAACCAGTTCAGCTTTAGTTTTTTGTTTTGTTTTGTTTTGTCCAGTGTTTTTTTGTCCAGTGTGGCCTTTTAATTAGGGGTATTTAGATCATTTTCATTTAATGTGATTATTGATATGGTTAAGTTTAAATATATCATCATTTTTCTATTTGTTCCCTCTTTGTCCTATTCCCTTTTTTCACCTCTTTTTCTGCCTTTTTCATTAATTAAAAAATTTGTATTCCATTTTATCTCATTTGCTGGCTTAGCTTTACCATTTTATTATTTTAGTTGTTGCTTTAAGATTTTAGTATACAACTTTAACTTTTTATAGTCTGCCTTCAAATGGTATTATATCATCTTATGTATAGTAAAAGAAACTTATAACAGTATACTTATATTTGTTCCATCCCATCCTTTATGCTATTAGTGATACATATGTTGTTTTACATATGTTATCAGCCTCACACTATACTACTATTCTTTTCACTTAAACAGTCGATTACATTTTAAAGAGACTTAAATCGTAAGAAAATAATTTTATATACTTATTCACAGTTACCGTTCCAGTAATCTGCATTCCTTTATGTAGATCCTTATTTCCACCTAATATTATTTTCCTTCTGCCGGGTTGTCTTTAGCAGTTCTTGTAGTGTGACTCTGGTGATAATGCATTATTTCAACTTTTGTATATCTTACAAGGTCTTTTCTCAGCCTTCATTCTTGAGGAATATTTTCACTAGATTCAGATTACTAGGTTGACAGTTTTTACTTTCAATACTTTAAAGATGTTGCTCCACTAACTTCTCATTTGCATTGTTTCTGACAAGAAATCTGATGTCATCCTTACCTTTCTCCTCTGTACGTAGTATATCATTTTCCTCTGACTACTTTTAAGAGTTTCTTTTCATAACTGACTTTGAGTCATTTAGTTATGATATGTCTTCAGGTATTTTTCTTCATGTTTCTTGAGCTTGGGGCTCATTGGACTGCTTGGATCTGTGGTTTTATACTGTTCATAAATTGGGAACAGTTTCAGCCATTATTTCTTCAAATATTTTTCACTTCCCCTCTCCTTTTACAGGAAATCCAATTACACATATATTAGACTACTCAAAGTTGTCTCTCATCCCACTGATACTCTTTTCATTTTTTCAATTCTGTTTTCTCTGTGTTTTATTTTGAATAGTTTATATTGCTATATCTTCAAGTTTTGTAATCTTTTTATCTGAAATATCAAATCTGCTATTAATCCCATCCACTGTATTTTTCATTCACATATTGTACTTCTCATCCCTAGAAGTTTGATTTGAGTCTTTTCTTCTATCTTCCATTGCAGGAGCCATCTTAGTAACATATCCTCTGGCCTCACTCAAGCTTTCAGATGTCTGTAGCCCCACCCAACATCTTGACTATCACTTCATAAAAGACCCCACCCTAGAATCACTCAGCTAAGCCACTCCAAAATCCCTGACCTACAGAAACCCTCAAGAGAATAATATGTACTGTTGTTTCAAGCTAAGTGTTGGGATAATTTATAATGCAGCCATAGATAACTAATATGTGCGGAATCTGACCTAGGAGGCTGTTTGGGTTCTGAGCATCTTCCCCAGCCCCTGAGGGTTGCACCACATCCTGGGTTCCCCATTGCTGGGTTTAGTCAAATGAGGGGAGCGAGGCTAACCACAAGGCTGCTCCCCCCTCCCTGCAGGGTTCTTGGAGTTTGCATTTAATATGCTGTAGAAGTGATGGATTTTGAATAAACCTGTGAATTAGACACTAATATAAGAAATATACTCTATCCCAAAGACCCCTCTACTGGGCATACCTTACCCTTTTCCCAGAGGTTACTCGCTGAGCAAATGAGTTTCTGGAGATTTGGCTGGGGGCTCCACCTGCTGCTCAGGGAACCCTCAGGCTGGCATATTCACAAAGGTTGGGGAGGTGGAGCTATGGTGAGACAGCAGCCGGTCTGGGAGTGGAGTCCTACTGGATGCAGACAGGATGGCACATCCTTTGTCATTAGCCACTTACACCAATGGACTGCACTGGTGTGGAGCTACAGAAGAATTAAATCAGCTGCAACCTCTCAGGACAAACTTGGACACGCAGCCTGAGTAAATAGTAAAACAAAGCCAGTGCACGTGAGCTCAGACACACAGGGAAGGGGGATGGGGACTAACCTTTGTGGGAACCTCTTATATGCCGGAATTTACACACTTTCTCTCTGCACCTAGGTGCCTGTCTGTGCGGTTCTAGGCACAAACGACGTGCCCTGTCCCTTGCCAAGCACTGCAGTAAGGAGGCTGGCTGACCTCTCCAACATGCTAACACTCGCTTTGGGCCCCTCAGGGAAATTCCAGAACGCCTCTCATCTAAGGCACTGTCTGAGGGGCTTGAGGCAGGTAGCCCTGGTTCCTGTGACCTGCGTGTGTCCGAGGCACAGAAGCTCAGTGAAGACCCAGCTCTCCAAGGCTAGTGAGCAAATATCAAGTCATTTAATCCTCACAGCAGCCTCATGATGTAGATACTGTTATTATCCTCATTTTTACATATGAGGAAACAGGTGCTGAGTCAGCTCATGGAAAGGGAACTTTCCTTTGGCTACTTTCTCTAAGTGCCCTAACACCAGTAGTTCTCAAAGTTGCTCCCTAGAAAACTGGTTAGAAAGCTCGTTAGACATGTAAGTTCTCCTATTTCCCCAGGCCATACTGAGTCAGAAACATCAGTCCTATGCTTGCCAGCCAGTGGTTAGACACTTCCATTGTTAGGAATTAAATCATACAAACCTGCAATTAGGTAAATTGTATTAAAAACAAAGGCTTAAGTACTCAGAATGCATCACTCCCTGATTGTTTGACTTCATTTACCTGTGCTCTTGAGCTCATTGCCTCTGTGTGGTGGAAGCGCCATGGAGCATCTCGTCCCGGCTCCATGTTCCATTATGTCATGGAATCAGCCATGCGTTTATGTCACAGGAGTTGGCAGACACTACAGATCAGGTAGCCATGTGTTTCTTGGAGGGCCTGTTGTTAAACTTTTACCACCACAACACCAGACTCAGAGTCTGTGTTTTAACAAGCCCTGGGGTGGCTGATGCTCACTCAAGGGTGAGACCTACCTACAGTGTTTCAAGCGAGGCTTCATACTGACTCCTCACGTGTCTTTTCATCACAGTCTTAACCAATGTCACACCAGAACAGGAAAGCAGATGCCCTCTGCTCTTGTCCCTCCCAGCCCCTCCCCCACACTCTGTGCCTGAGAAAATGCTGGGATTAAAACTATGCTCTTGACCCATGGGAGGCAGGAGGGACCTGGTGGCTCCACAAGCCAGTTCTGAGGACCCCTTGCAGTGGTGGGGGCAACATTGGGGTTCACCTGAGAGAAAGGTGAGTGGTGGGTCCCAAAGTCACAGCCTGGCTTTCTGCAGCTGTTTCGTGCACACAAAGCCAGCCAGCAGCTGCTGTCAAAAATATGGAGAACAAAGTACTCCAGTATCAGACATGACTGGGTGCACACCCCAGCTCACCCTTGCTAGCAGGGTGACCCGGGGCTGGTTGCTTCATCTCTCTGACCTCCATCTGCTCATCCAGGAAGATGGGACAGTAGTAGCTACTCCCACAGGGCCTTTTGAAAGATTAAATCCAATAATTTAGACAAAGAACCAGGAATATAGCACAAGCTCTGTAAACAGTAGCTACTACTACTTTTTCCTTTAGCTGTGGTAGAAAGTAATATCAATGTCAGTATTGTTACTCCCATTTTCTGGGTGACAGATATTGAGGCACAAAAAAAAGAAAAAAGAAAAAAAAAAGAGCAAAGTGCCAAGAATTACACAGAGACAGTCACTGAAACAGCAAACACCAAGACCCATCCCATTAGCCAGTGATGGATCTCGCCCACACTTTCAAATAAGCATGGCTCCCCATCCTGACGCTGCAATCTTAATTATTCCCAGTAGCTCCAGATTCCCTAGAAACAAAGTAAGCGGTCATTCAGTTACACCGAAAACCAGACAGTTCTCTGGTTTATTGCTGTAATTTCTCTAAAGCAAGCATCTGTGGGTAAAAATCTTCTACCTTTACTCACTTAAATGAGCAAAGGCATCTCCATGAGTGCTTGCAGCACCAGACTCCAGCAGCCACATGGAGGCTCAGTCACCCTTTAAAGCCAGGAATCACCTGGAAAAAATGGGGGTGGGAAGAGGAGTGCTCTGTAAGCATGCATAGGGTGGGGGGCTGGAGGCCATGTAGATAAAGCAGATGACCACGCCCCTCACCTGGGCAAGTGCAGACACAGGGATGCTGTCATGCGGGGGACCCTGCTCGCTGCGCCATGTGTCGTGCAGGGTCTCTGGTCCCGCTCCCCACACAAGAACGCAGGATATGGTGAGGCCAAAAAGGAACACCCACGGAGCCATAGGTAGGGGAGTCATACCACTTTATTCTCTCTGGCGGCACTATACTCTCACTGGAGGCTGGATCCACACTGTCCGCAAACCGCCATCCACGCTTGCCAGCCCAGCCGCCATCTTCTTGCTAGCCCCATCCTTCTTCTCTCCTTCTCTCAAACCGCCATCTTTCTTCTCTCTCCTTCCGTAGCCACAGCAGTTATATTATTGGCCAATGGCTCACTGGTTACAGCTGACGGCCAACTAGCCACAGCTGATGGCCATGCAATCACAGTTGGCCATTTACTACCTGAGCCAGCACCTGTCTATGTGAGGCCGAGAGCCTGGAAACTACTCTCTGGGGCTCCGCCCCCACACTCCACCCCTACAGGCTCTCGCCTCACAATCTACGCGACAAACGTCTTCCGCGAGGGGACCTGTGCGAGGAGCCTGGGGGTGAATGCAATATCCTGGACACAGCCAGGCTCTCTGGGCACAGCCAGGGTTTCTCAGGGCACCACCAGTGCTTCTGGGCACTGCCAGACTTCCTGGACTTCTTAGGGTACCACCTGTCTTCCCGGACACAGCCAGGGTTTCTCAGGGCACCACCAGTACTCCTGGGCACTGCCAGACTTCCTGGACTTCTTAGGGTACCACCTGTCTTCCCGGACACAGCCAGGGTTTCTCAGGGCACCACCAGTACTCCTGGGCACTGCCAGACTTCCTGGACTTCTTAGGGTACCACCTGTCTTCCCGGACACAGCCAGGGTTTCTCAGGGCACCACCAGTACTCCTGGGCACAGCCAGACTTCCTGGACTTCTTAGGGTACCACCTGTCTTCCCGGACACAGCCAGGGTTTCTCAGGGCACCACCAGTACTCCTGGGCACTGCCAGACTTCCTGGACTTCTTAGGGTACCACCTGTCTTCCCGGACACAGCCAGGGTTTCTCAGGGCACCACCAGTACTCCTGGGCACAGCCAGACTTCCTGGACTTCTTAGGGTACCACTAGTTTCCCCGGGCACAGCTAGGATTTCTCAGGGCACTGCCACTTTCTCTGGGAACAGCCACACTTCCTGGACACAGCCAGGGCTCTCAGGGCACTGCCACTTTCTCTGGGAACAGCCACACTTCCTGGACACAGCCAGGGCATTCAGGGCACTGCCACTCTCTCTGGGAACAGCCCGACTTCCTGGGCACAGCCAGGGTACCTTCAGGGCTCAGCCAAACTTCCTGGACACAGCCAGGGCTCTCAGGGCACTGCCACTCTCTCTGGGAACAGCCCGACTTCCTGGGCACAGCCAGGGTATCTTCAGGGCTCAGCCAAACTTCCTGGACTCAGCCAGGGCTCTACTCTCTCTGGGAACAGCCCGACTTCCTGGGCACAGCCAGGGTATCTTCAGGGCTCAGCCAGACCTCTCAGCGCACTGCCACTCTCTCTGTGCCTCTCAGGGTACCCTGCTGGAACAACAGCGACTCACAATCAAGGTGCTTACATATTCTCAATGGCGGCCAGTCAAGAGACAAAAGCAAATATCCCCCAGTTCCACTAACAACAGTTCCCAAACAAACAGTCAAGCGGTCCATTAAATTAGGGATGGAAGGCAATTCCCCATAGTCCATAGTCATTCGCCAGGGCTGTCCTGGGGGTGAGGGATGACCTTGACCTCACCCTTATCTCCCACGGAGGACTCAGCAAGCGTTACCTCCTGGGACTATAAGTCCTGCATCCGGGCTGCCTGAGCAGGAACTTCCCTGGCCCACAGGGCTGCAACGACCTTCGCTTTCTCCGGCCTGTGCTGGTTGGGGAACCGTCCACATCTTTCCACCTCTCCACGGGGCTCCATCTCTGCAGCAGCTGCATGGCTTTTCCTGTGCTGGTGGGAGAACCGTCCACGTCCTCCCACCCCTCCACGGGGGTCCAGCTCTCCGGCAGCTGCTCCTCCTGGTCTTCCTCAGACTTACGCAGAAACTGCTCCACCGCACTTCGGAGAGCTTTGGCCGGCACCATATCCTGCTCGCTGCGCCATTTGTCAGGCGGGAGACCCTGCTCGCTGCACCATTTGTCGTGCGGGACGGCCTGCGGGGTCTCTGCTCCCGCTCCCCATACAAGAACGCAGGATATGGTGAGGCCAAAAAAGAACACCCACGGAGCCATAGGTAGGGGAGTCATACCACTATATTCTCTCTGGCGGCACTATACTCTCACTGGAGGCTGGATCCACACTGTCCGCAAACCGCCATCCACGCTTGCCAGCCCAGCCGCCATCTTCTTGCTAGCCCCATCCTTCTTCTCTCCTTCTCTCAAACCGCCATCTTTCTTCTCTCTCCTTCCGTAGCCACAGCAGTTATATTATTGGCCAATGGCTCACTGGTTACAGCTGACGGCCAACTAGCCACAGCTGATGGCCATGCAATCACAGTTGGCCATTTACTACCTGAGCCAGCACCTGTCTATGTGAGGCCGAGAGCCTGGAAACTACTCTCTGGGGCTCCGCCCCCACAGATGCTGTTCCCCACCTGGTAGGAAGCTGTGGGGACAGAGTCCCAGAGAGCAGTTTCCAGGCTCTCGGCCTCACGTGGAAAGGTGCTGGCTCAGGTAGTAGATGACCCTCAGCTGTGACTAGTTGGCCATCAGCTGCAACCAGTTAGCCATTGGCCACTGATATAACTGCCGTGGCTGAGCTAGCAAGCATGGATTGCAGTTAACAAGGGGTTTGTTTGTTGGTTGGCAGAGAAGCGGAAGGCAGATTGTGACTCCTGCTTCCTGTGTCTCCAACCCAGCTGCCATCGAGAATATAGTAGTATGACTCCCCTACCTATAGCTCCATTGGTATTCCTTTTTGGCCTCACCGTATCCTGCGTTCTTGTGTAGGGAGCGGGACCAGAGATCCTGCATGACAGAAGCCCTGACACTTGATTATAACTGGGGTTTGTTTGGTAAACACACAACTATGCTCCAGGCACTGCTCTAAGGACTCCCCAAATACTAATTAATTTAATGCTCACCAAAGCCCCACAAAGTACTATTACTATACTACTATATAGTACTTTAGTAGGCTGCACAGAGAAGTTAAGCAATTTGCCTGGAATCATACAGCTAGTAAGTAGCTGAGGCAGGATTCGAACCCAGATGGTTAGGCTGTAGGGATGGAGTTTAAAATGGGTTTCCCATGGAGAGAGCTAAAAAATGTGTAGTCAGAGCCACACGCAGTATGAGTTAAGCAAATCTGAGCATGAACCAAATAAAGAAAGGCCTCAACAGATATCAGACACTAACAGAGAAGGGAGACAAAGGAGGTCTACCCTTGTGGGTGGGGAAAGGTAAGTCAAGATAGTTATGACAGTACCTCATCTAGAGCAGAACTTCCTAAACAGGAATCTGCAGTCTCAACATCCCTGAGAAGTAGCAGTTACTGTTTCATTGTAGAGCTGTGGAAACTGAAGTTCAGAGAAGTTAAGCCATCTCCCTGAGGTCACACAGCCAGGAAGTACAGCATTGGGACTCAAACCCAGCCTAGCCATCCCTACACCCCATGCTCTTTCCTTGCATCTTTCAGCCTTGCTGCCAGATTTTAGCATCACATACACACACAAGTAGACCAGGCATGTGGCATGATGTGTGCTAGGTACCTCCTGTGTGACAGCTGACTCCCATTAAACAATTAAGACAAGTGAAATCTCTCCCAGCCAGGAGGGACCCACGCGGCTCTGCTGATCCTTTCCCTCATGTCACCTCAGAGACAATTACATACTAGGAGAAGCCAATTCCAGTGTGCCAGACTTTCTCTCCCTGGCCCTCTGCAGCCTAAAACTTCTGCTGCCAAAAGGCTGAAGATGGGTACATTGGAAAGGGGAGCCCTCCGGTTGATGGGAGCTTTCCCCCTGCTCCAGACTTAGGTTTCCATGCCGTAACCAAGGGAACAACAAGTCTGGGCAGTGCTGGCCGTGCCTGTGGGCGGAGCTCCTCTGATGGTATATGCAGACACTATGTCCCCACTCCACCCGGGACCCACGCAGGGCCTCAGCTCTCCTCACACCTGCCTTGAAGACGAGGCCGGCGCTCCTCCTGGCACCCAACCTGCCCAGCCAGGGCCTGGAGGGCTAGGCCCCTGACCCCACAGCCTTGCCCTCCCTCTCCAGGGGCCCTGACCACAGAAGTCCTTTGCCAGCCATCTCATACCCCTGTGTTTGTGTTTGTCTCTCTCCTTTAGGGATTTATTTCTCTACAAGGGACACAGGTGACCGAGCTTCTTCCTGGCCCTGAGGATGTGGGAAAGCACCTGTTTGAGATCAGCCCAGGTAGGCCTGAGCACTTTGCAGCTCTGTGCTGTGCTGGCGCTGGTGGCCCTGATGGGGATGTCACTGCACCTCTAGCCTGGGAAGGGCAAAGCTCTTTCATGATGCTCCAGCACTGTCTCCAAGCATGACTTGGAAATTTGGGCCAAATCTAGAGGATATTGCAAATTTGGGGGGAAATTAGAAAATCCAGTCAGTTACCTGGGTCATTAGCTTTGGAGAAAGAGGAAAATGTAAATTTTAAAATTCACAGTAAACACAAGGGAAGAAACCAATCAACATGAATACTTTAGGGCAGGGTGTCCAAACTGCGGCCCACGGGCCAACTGCGGCCCGCGATCCGTTGTTAATTGGCCCGCAGCAAATTCCAAAAATATATTTAGTTTACTTAAATAAACCACGTGAGGCAATACGTATTTCACCTCGAGTGAGTGGCCCGGCTGTTTGTGTATTTTACCACATATGGCCCTTGGTAAAATAGTTGAAAAAAGTTTGGACACCCCTGCTTTAGGGTGAAAGTCCAAACACAACAAATCTGGGTTATATGCAAATAAGTCGCTAGTACGGATTCAGAGCATTAAAATAAGCTTTATCATGAATCCCAAAACAGAATTGCTGTGTGGTGGGAGGAAAGGAAATAATTTAACCCAAAGAACTGCTGTCATGTTAGCAGTCACAAAACAATTTTTTAAAGTCCCTGGTTTTAAAATGTGATTGTTATGAGCTAGGTAAATGTGTCTTGCAGATGAGCCTGTCTGTTCACAGAAAGGCCAGGTTCTGCAATCAGGCTGTGTTGTATTTAGACTGACCTTCCCCAGAAGCAGAGCCTGAGCTGGTATCTGAGCAGTTTATTCTGAGGTGATGCCCAAAAAGCATGGGGAAGGGAACAGGAACGGACGAGAGCCCATCAGAGTATGCTGCCAGCCAGCTGCTGCGGTGCCACCCAGGGCTCCGTTTCAGTGGGGACTTGTGGAGACTGTAGGGAGCAGGCCCCAGGGGGTCTCGCCCAGGGACTGAGGAGGCCGGAGGTGTACCTGCCAACTCCCACCAGCCATTAGTTGAGAACTGCTTCCTGGGTAGCTGATGCTGGCATTTCTGGTCTGCCCTGGCCACGGACGAAGCTGCCTACAGACAGAGAAGACCTCCAGGGAGAGTTACAGGTGCTTGAGGAAGAGGCCACCCCTGTGGATAGGAATCTTGTGCCAGGGCTCTGGGCAGGTGTCCTAGCAGTGTGCATCTGATTTTAGACTTCCTTCTGGGAAGTGGTGGCTGTGAACTGACTGAGTCAGGGCCCCACTGGGGTCCTGAGCCAGAAAGTTTATAGTTTTAGAGCAGCATGGCAACCCAACGACTCTGATGAGGTGACCGAGCCACGGACCAGCCCAGGCTCAGGCCAGCCAGCAGCAAGCGGCCAGAGTGACCACATGTAAGCCTGGGGCAGGCCGTGTTCATCTTTGCTCTGTGCATCCTGGGAATTCCAGGAGGCACGGGCAAAGCTGACATACAGGGAAGCCTCCAGCTGCAAACCTGGCAGGCAAACTTCCCGCACCGTGGTTTCTTGTGGGCACTCCCGGCTTGGGCATTTCATCTATTGCAGGTACTAAACTGCACATTAGAAGGTGGCAACAGAGCGATCCCGGGTAGGGCGTGGAAGATCCAGGCTTGGTTGACTATGGAACAGGAGCAAAGCCTTCTGCAGAGAAGACAGAGAGGAAATGAGGGAGGGCAAGGAGGTAGACAGAGCTCTGCCATCTGGGGAGGGGGAGCTGGTCACAGGGAAGGAAAGGCTTGGGGAGGCGCCTGGCCTGGAGAATGGAAAGGTGGAGGTCAAACCCTCCCCGCCCCCGTCATAAATTCAGGAAGGCTGGTGCCCCAAGGACCAGATGGGGTAAATCACCAGTGTGCACGCTCTTTATCTGGGTCAGAGCTATTTACAAGGATTTCTTGATTCTGGGAGGATGAAAACCCATTTGCCATATAAGGTAACATTCACAGGTCTGGGGATTAGGACACTGAGTGGGAAGGGGACATCTCTGTGGGGACTTTATTTTTCCTACCACAGTACTCGAAACATCCAAGGGGTACTTTTATGGCTATTTTATTAAAAAGGGCACTGGACTTTAAAGGATAGGAGACTTGCTCAAGGACACACAGCCAGATCGTAGTTGGCTCAGGGCTTGTACCCCGGCAGTGTGACTTCCAAAAACACACACTGAAGCTGCCCTCCAGGACAGGCACCTGGCACAGGTTCTAGCATCTTTCCCACCGGGGACTGTGAGGTCTAGGGATGCACTTGTAGGAAGGAAAGCTCCCTGCACCCCATCAAGGTCTCAAGCACTGCAGTGGTCTGAGCACCAGATTCATGCAGGTGCCAAGTGCTGCCATCTCTACCCTTTGCCTCTGCACATGCCTGAGGGCCTTGGGGGCTGTGGGCTGCGCAGGCAGCTGGGAGGCTGCTCAGAGAAAGCAGGCCAGGTGTGGGCCGTGAGGAGCTCAGTCAGACTTTGGGGAGCATTGCGGAGGAAAGACTCAATAGCCTCCCCTGGACTCATCATTCTGGCTGGGGAAGATCAGGTGAGGGGGCATGTCTGCCATACCCCATACCCCAGAGGGGAAAACGACAACCCTAGGAAATACGATAGAAAACCCAGGTATGACGATGCAGACGATCAACTGTGTGAATTTTAAGTCATATTTCTATTTGTGCTCTTCAACAATATTTTTTTAAATCAATTTTTCAAGACAGAAAGATAAAGAAAAGTTATACTGTGAGTGCCATCTAGTGGAGAAACCTGACAATTTCAGGACAGGAGGTGCTTGCCTCCTGCCCACCCCCAACCTTTGCAGCCGTACCTCTGATTCTTGCTGGGCCCCACAATCACTAAGTGTGGGGTGGGGATGGGGGTTGCAGCTTGCGCCAGCTCTAGCCGCAGAGCCCCGCTCCACCAATACTCTGAGGCTGGTTCCAGGTCAGGCCGGAAGGAGCCAGGCCCCAGGAAGCAGCTGGGATTATAGGCCAGTCACCTTTACACCTGGGCCTCTTCTCCAACCTGGGCAGTTACCGGTAGTTGCCTGCTGTGATATTGTGATTTATAATAAGAAATATATATTTGGTCTTTGTCCTGGTTCCTGGTACAGAGCTCCTAAAACCCTCGGAATTTCCTACCTGAGGCGAGCGGTAAAAGTGTCCTTTTTTATGTTAATGAGGTGACTCCTGGAATGCACCTAACAGTGAGGGCTGGTTGTCACAGGAATCAATCCTGTGATTAGAGGGTTGGAACTTTCAGTCCCCAGCCTGACCTCTGCGGAGCGGAAAAGGGCTGGAGGTTAAGTTCGTCGCCAATGGCCAATGATTCAATGTACCATACCTACGTAATGACGCCTCCGTAAAAACCCAAAGGACAGGATTTGGAGAGCTTTCAGGTTGCTGAACACGTGGAGATGTGCGGAGCGTGGCACATTCAGAGGGCATGGAGTCCTGCGACTCTTCCCACATACCTGCTCATACCTTCCATCTGGCCGTTCCTGAGTTATATCCTTGTGTAATAAGTGGTAACCTAAAAAGTAAAATGTTTCCGTGAGTTCTGTGAGCCGCTCTAGCAAGTTAATCGAACCTAAGGAAGGGGTTGTTAGAAGTTCCAGTAATAGCAGGTTGGTCAGAAGCACAGGTGACCACCTGGACTTGTGTTGTGGGAAGAGGGGCTTGAACCCTTGACCTGTGAAATTTGATGCTATCTCCAGGTAGATGATGTCAGAATGGAGTTAAATTGTAGGACACTCAGCCAGTGTCTGAAAGTTGCTTGGTGGTGTGGAGAAAATCCCCCCCACACATTGTAATTGGTGACCAGAATTTTGCCTGGCAAACTGCCCACACCCAGCCCTTTGAAAGCCGTCTTTTCCTTACAGACTGGATCGTGTTGGTCTCCCAGACTCTCATATCCTGGCAATGCAGGCATCTGGCACCAAGCAAAACGTAGGCCTCCCTCTGAAACCACAGGGATGGGGTGGCGGTAGAGGCCTGCTCTGGCACTCTGGACAAAAAGAGTTGCTAAACCCATTAGGTGCTTGTGTTTGGTGGGAAGAATTCGGTTATCAGTAAAGCAGAGTGACATCCCTCTTCTGGTGTCAGCATAATGCTACCAAAGGGAGGAGGTCGGTTCACTACAGGGATTCAGACAGAGCCCCAGGTCTTTCTAGCAAGTAACTGCTGGACTATGGTGTCTCCTCCATTGCTGGGTATGTCTTTCAAGACCCAGCTGGAGGTAGCAGAAGCCAGCTCTGGCTAACTCAGGCAGGGGCAATTGGCCAGAGGCTATGGGGCCACAGAATCATCAATCATCAGGGAGTGAGAGAGCTGCCTGTGGAAGGGGCAGGAAGGGGAAGGCGCAGGGCTGCTCAGGGGTCCTGGAGCCAGGAACAGAAAGCAGTGAGTGGGTTGGTGCTGGAAAGTTGAATCCCCCCTGACTCTGCAGTCCTGGCGTTGCTCGCTGGGGGTCTGATCTCAGTGGCCATGTTTAGGCCACATGCCTGCCCCTGATGACACTGTGGTGGTGAGGACAGGCCTGTCCCTCTCACCAAGCCTTCTGACAGTGGGAGCAAAGAGCCCCAAAAAGGTAGTCAGTGTCTTCAGGAAGGCAGGGGAAGTGACAGGCGGCAGTCTCCATCAATGTGCGCTGCACCAGACGCAGCTGATGGTTCTGTTTCTGCCAGGCCAAGTGTCACATCGCTGGTCTTAGCCCTTTCTGCAGAGCCATACCAGGGCCCCAGGACGGGTGCATTTCCTCCTGGGAGTGCAGGGCGTCCAGCACGTGAGACATGATTGCCCCCTGCATATCAGGGAAGAGGAGACCAAGGAAGTGCCATCTTCCAAGGAGGATGTAATGGCTGCTCTGAAGCCTGGGCCTCGTTCCCATGGCAGAACGTCTGTCTGCTTTGGGCCCCACAGGCAGTATTTCTCAAGATAAAGTGCTGGTGGCTTCAGCGAAGCCACCCAGTCCAGAGGTCTGCCAGGTGCCTGCTCTTGCACCCAGCTCTTGGGCTGCCTCCCTCCCACCAGGCTGCTGGGGCCTCCAGCCCACTCCCCAGCACTGGCTGGGTACCCTGAAGGCAGTAGGCCAGGTGGGGATGGCTTTGAGGTCTTGGGGGAGTTGGGGGCTGAGGTACAGCAAAGTGGTCAGTGGCACCCCAGGGAAATCAGGGAGATGTGGCTGACTGTGCCCAAGAAAGCCAGGAATGCAGATAGATGTTTCGTGGGGCAGGCCAGGGTCTGCATGCAAAAAGGAAGGTTGCAGGGAGAGAACTGGAAGATGAGCCCAGGAGCCATCTCCCTGTTTAGACCTGTTTTTTGTCAGTCAGGGAGAACGGGACAGAAGCCCGGCCCTGCCACCCGGGACAAGTCACCGAATGTCCCATGCCTCTGTTTCATCATTTGTGAACAGGATAATAACAGAACTGAGAGCCGTGGGTTTGGGGAAGTGGCAGTGAGATCCAGTGCCTGGCTCATATTTTTGCATTCCCTCCTCCCTGCAGTCTCTCTGTTTATCATTATTCTGTATAGAAACAACATAGTTTAGCTCTCACCTGTAAGTAAACAGTCCCAATACTGTGTGATAAGTGCTCGGACAGAGGTGACCCTAGGGTGAGAGCCTGGGGGAGGGGAGATGGGGGGACTTGCCCTCGTGGTTAGGAAAGGTTTCACTCAGCCTTGACAGAAAAGTAAAAATTATCCAGATGGGCAAACAGGAGAAGGATATTCCCAGAGTGGTCTGGAAAGATGGATCGAGTTCACAAAGGCACAGAGGCCTAGAGAAACATGGTGTACGGGAGATTCAGAGAATAGAGGACCGGATGAAAAGGTTGGCAGGGGGCAGGTCACACAGGTCAGGGATGCTGGGCGAAGAGCCTGGACTTTAGCTGTTGAAAATCTTCGGCTGGCTGGAGGGATGGTTCAAAACTACTGTTAGAAAGAGCACTAGGGTAGCGATGGAAGTTGCAAGGACCAGCCAGGAGAATGGGGGGGTGGCAGGGGGTGAACTGCTGTTGATCTGTGCTATGCACCCCCTCCCCCCATCAGTGTCCTTAGAGAAGACCTCTATGCCACAGGAGGAACAGGAAGAGGGGCCCTGCCACATTGCTCACAGGGTCCCATGGGGGAAGCAACTCAGAAACCTGGCCACTCAGAGCTCAGCCCTGATTCTCTCTGTTCAGTTACAAGTTCGTGTGCCAAGGTCTCAGGCAAGGCAGCCAGATCACACACAGCATCTCTGCCTTTGGGGCCTGTTTCAGGGGTTCCACACCCAGCTCAGCCCCTAACTCGCTGGGGGAATCAAATCAGATTTCCCTCTTCTCTGGGTCTCAGTTTCCCCATCTGTAAGATAAGAGGGCTGGACTTGATGACCTCCAAATTGGCACCCTGAAAGAATGGGTGCCAGCCGTTTCTTAGGGCTGTACTGCGTCTTTGAAGCCACTCTTGGGCATTGACCTTACAGCTGTCTGCCCTTATCTGGCCTACAGCTTGAAGCTGATAAGAGAACTGCTGCTGCTATCTCTGAGGCCTGACCTTGAAACAGAGCCAGCACGCACAGCTTACTTGTAGAAGTAGACTGATACCCTGCTCCTGACATCTACAGAGAGAGCATCGCTCATCTCCCGCCTCCAGAGTGGGATGCCAATCTTGGCCTGTCTCGGCACCTGGTACCAGCCAGCCTGTGTATCAGCCTGACCTCACGCGGCCCCGCGGAGTTTGCCTGCAGAGCACCAGATGATGGGTAATGACTAGAAATGAAGTTAGATGAGAAGTTCACAGGAGCTCTCCACCCCTGAGAGTGGGAGAGTCAGCAAATCCAAGAGTGGTGCTTGTGCTTCCCTGCTCTGCGTCGCCCTCCTGTCTTAACCTCACTTTTCCCAACTAAACACAGGCCCAGGTGTGGGAAACTCCCACTGGTGTCCCTGGAATAGATGACCTTGAAGAGGAGCGTGCAGTTCATTCCTTTGGCCAAAATCGTGTTCTACGGCAGATCTGTTCAGTAGAAAATCGAATGCAAGCCACGTCTGTGATGAAATTGACAGTTGTGATGCTCAGTCATATTAGCCACATTTCAGTGTCAGCAGCCGTGTGTCTGGTGGAACCATGCTGCCGAGATGAGGAGGGTCCCCGGTGCACGGCCTGCCATAGAATCGGTGCTCTGCAGGTACCCTTAGGATGAAAGGAAAGAACACCTGGGGGCAAGCCTAGGCTTTCAAGTCAGACAGACACCTAGATTCACATTTTAACTCTGCCGCTCGCTAAATTGTGAGAACTTGGGCCAATTAACTTAAATTCTCTGCGTCTCATGTTCATCATCTGTTAACAGAAATTAAACTACCTGCTTGGAAGATGGCAGTAACCATCAAGTGAACTAAGATCTGTGGAAGTGCAGAGTACACTTCTCCCCACCTGCCACTTCCTTGCTCATTCCCCACCTCCCTCTCGCTCACTCTTTTTTCTTTCTTTCTCTTGCAACTCTTTTATCTGCCATATTTAAGAAAGATTCAAGTAAGATTTTTAATTTCTTTAGTTCTGTTGCTTTTTTTTTTTTTTTTTTTTAAAGAAGGAATCCTAGATCCTAGCTCCACAGCATTTGTTCTCAAATTTTCCTGGTATCAGAACCCCCTGGGGGGCACTCATCCCCAAAGTTCCAGATTCAGAGATCTGGAGTGGGGCCTAAGAATCTGCATTTATTTTATTTTTTTTATTTCAGTTATACAAAGCAATGTAGTAGACATTTAAACACCTCATAGAGTGATAACCCACCCCCCAAGCTACTACCCCACTGACATCTTATGTAGCTGTTACAATACTATTGACTGTCTTCCCTATGTTGTACTCCACATCTTGTGACTATATATACACCTATATATTTAATTATAGTTGACATTCAATATCATTCTACTTCAGCTCTTCAGGTGTATAGCATATTGGTCAGACATCTACATATTCTATGATGTGATCCCCCAATAAGTCCAGTGCTCATCTGGCAGCTTACATGATCTCTACAATATTGTTGATTATATTCCCCATATTGTATTAACTACCAATTTGTATTTCTTAATGCCATCACCTTTTTCACCTTGTCCCCAACCCCATTCCCAACTATCACCCTGATAGATCTAGCACCTATCTGGCACCATACCATGTTATTACAATATCATTGACTATATTCCTTATGCTATAACCTACATCCCCCTGACTACTGTATAACAACCAACCTGTACTTCTTAATCCCTTCCCCTTTCATCCATCCTTAACCCCCCTTCCATCTTAAAGAAGTCCCTCTAAGATTCCTTGTAATACTGGTTTGGTGGTGATGAACTCCTTCAGCTTTTTCTTGTCTGGGAAGCTCCTTATCTGTCCTTCAATTCTAAATGACAGCCTTGCTGGGTAGAGCAACCTTGATTGTAGGTCCTTGATTTTTATGACTTTAATATTTCCTGCCAATCCCTTCTGGCCTGCAAAGTTTCTGTTGAGAAATCAGCTGACGGTCTTATGGGAGCTCCCGTGTAGGTAACTAACTGCTTTGCTCCTGCTACTCTTAAGATTCTCTTTGTCTTAAACCTTTAGCATTTTAATTATGATGTGTCTTGGTGTGGGCCTCTATGGGTTTATCTTCGTTCGGACTCTCTGTGCTTCCTGGGCTTGTATGTCTATTTCCTTCACCAGGTTAGGAAAATTTTCTGTCATTATTTCTTCAAATAGGTTTCCAATTCCTTGCTCTCTTCTCCTTCTGGTACCCCTATGATGCGAGTGTTGGTGCACTTGATATTGTCCTGGAGTCACCTTAAACTCTCTTCAATTTTTTGGATTCTTTTTTCTTTTTGCTGTCCTGGTTGGGTGTTTTCTGCTACCTTATCTTGTACATCACTGGTTGGGTCCTCTGCATCATCCAGTCTACTGTTGATTCCCTGTAATATATTCTTCATTTCTGCTATTGTATCCTTTATTTCTACTGGTTCTTTTTTATGGTTTCCATCTCCATTTTTATGCTTCTTATATCTCTGTTGAAGTTTTCCCTGAGATTACTGAGCATTCTTATAACCAGTGTTTGGAACTCTGTGTCTGATAGATTGCTATCTCTGCTTCGCTTAGTTCTTTTTCTGGGGCTTTGTTCTATTCTTTTATTTGGAACTTGTTTCTTTGTCTCCCCATTTTGGCTGCCTCCTTGTGTTTGTTTCTCTGTATCAGGTAGGACTGCTATCTCTATTGATCCTAGTAGAGTGGCCTTATGTAGTAGGTGTGCTGTGGGGTTCAGTGGCACAGTCTTTCTGGTCACCTGAGCTGTGCACTCCAGGTGTGTCCCTTGTGTAGGTTGTGTGTGCCCTTCTTTTGTAGTTGAGCCTTGGTTGTTCATTGCACATCAATGAGAGGGACTGACCCTTGGGCTCACTGGTTGTAAGCACTGGCCTTGACTACAGTGGAAGGGTTGTTGTGCAGGGGTTGATCCTATGGAGCAGGCCTGCCTCAGCAGGACTCTGGTGCCTGCCCAATCTGCCCCTTGGATGTTTTGTACTTGGAGGCAGCTAGGTAATGTTCCAGCTCGTTTTGAAGCTGGCCACTTGTGGTGCCAGCCCCACGACCACCTTGGAAGGGCTCTGCTGTAGGTCTACTTCAACCATAGCCCATGCCCCACCCAGGTCCACCTAGCGGGAGCCAGAAAGAAATCCACAGATGGCTGCCACCTATGCTGTGCTTGGAAGTGCCTTGAGAGGCCAAGCTGTGAACCAAAGCTGGCTGCCAATAGTGCCGGCTTAGGGCTGCTCAGCCAGAGATACAGGACACCCTCAAGCCAGATGCTGCTTGTCTGGGTTCTGCGAATCTTTGAGAGACCCTAGGAAAGTCTGCAGCTTGAGCCAAGGCAGGCGGTCTGCATGAAAAAGCCACTGAAAACAGCCTGGGTGTGCCCGAAAGTTGGGCAGGGCCAGGTCTCGAATCGCCAGGGTGGGGTGAAGGAATGGCAGAGACTCAGAAATGGCGGCCACCTATGTTTGTATGCAGGGAAGGGGAGGGCTCATCAAAGAAACAATGGCTTCCACCAGCTCCTCCGTCCAGGAGAAAGCCGCTTCTTCAGCCCCCATCTCAAGACAGACAACTCAATTCCCCACCATTTGTCCCTGCTGCCCTTCCAGCTGCTGCCCCAGTACTGGAGCTCAGAGTGTGTGATTCTGTTGGTGGGTAAGTCCACACACAGTCTCTTTAAGAGAAGCACCTGTGAGTGCAGCTGCACTGTCTCACTCAGTCACAGTCTCCGCTGGTTTTCAAAACCAGAAATTATGGGGACTTCTCTCCCCGGCACTGGAACCCTGGGCTGGGGTGGGGCTGGGATCTCTCACTCCTCTAGTGGATGGAGGGGACCCCCACAGGCAAAATAGCCCTCCCAATCTTTAATGGTCACATACGGGTGTGAGACCAGCCTGTTTGTGTCTCTGACCTTCCTACCAATCTGGAGGTAGCCTCTTCTACAAGTCCTTAGTTGAAAGACTTCAGTTCAGCTTGATTTTAGGTGATTCTCAATGTCGTGCGGGAGACCCTGCTCGCTGCGCCATTTGTTGTGCGGGGCGGCCTGCGGGGTCTCTGCTCCCGCTCCCCACACAAGAACGCAGGATATGGTGAGGCCAGAAAGGAACACCCATGGAGCCATAGGTAGGGGAGTCATACCACTATGGTCTCACTGGAGGCTGGGTTCACTGGACATGCGACCTGCTGTCCGTTTTCTCTGCAACCGACTGACGACTCTCTCCGCTCTCCTCCGCTCTCCTCCGCTCTCCTCCGCTCTCCTCCGTAGCCGCAGCAGTTATATTAGTGGCCAATGGCTCAATGGCTACAGCTGACGGCCAATCAGCCACAGCTGATGGCCATCTACTACCCGAGCCAGCACCCCTCCACGTGAGGCTGAGAGCCTGCAAACTACTTTCTGGGGCTCTGCCCCCACACTCAATAATGGTTGTTTTGTAGATTAGTTGTAATTTTGATGTGGTTGTGAGAGAAGGTAAACACAGCGTTTTACCTACTGCGCCATCTTATTTGTCTTAGAATCTGCATTTCTAACAAGCTGCCACATGATGCTGGTCTCGGAACCACCCTTTGACAGGTCGAAAGAGAGTTCAGGGAATAAAGGAAAAACTTTATATTCAATACTTTTAATGGCACTTTTTTCCTGCTTTTCGAAGACGGAACCCTGTGTTTTTATTTTGCAGTGGGTTCCACAAATTATGTAGCCAGTCCTAAGGTCAGTGGAGGAGCGACTACAGAAGCCAGAAGCCCAGGGGCTGTGTTCATGGAGACATGAGTCTGCAATAAAGAAGGTGACAGCCCTGAGCCTGTTCCATTCTGGTGCTGTGTCAGGAGGGACCTGTGCATATGGGGTTGTCTCCAACCTGGTGGGGAGGCTGGAGGCCACCATACTTCTCTGCCGCTCTAAGGAGCTTCGCTATGGGAGAAAAGGACACTGAGGGACTTGATGGAAGCACTAATGGATATGTGAAGTGCTCTGATACAGGGGCAGGTGTAGCTGTACTTCGTGCAGGCCTAGGAGTTGAGCAGGCATGGTACCTTTCATTTGCTATTTGAATTATTCATTCCCTTGGGCACGGGGATACTTGTGGGATAAGAGGAGACTCTTACAAGCACCCAGGGTCCCCCAAGTTGCCAAATACAGACCCACTAGCTGTCAGGTCTCTCTCCTTCCATCCACTGGACCCAGGCACTATGCCCTATCCCAGATGAGGAAGTCAAACCAGGCATCTCACCTCCCTCAGCCTGCCATCCTCACCCTGTGCACTGGTGCTGCCACCTGGGGCAAGGACCACCATGTGCCACACACCAAGACTGCAGGGTGTGTGCCTTCAACCCTGGCCCTTGCCATACTTGTGCCCAGGCCTCCTCCAGGTGCAGGGAAGCATGGGGCGGGAGAGCAGTCACAGAGCAGAGATTGGGAGGGGGCTGGAGGCCTCAGGGCACCAGGAGGCTTTAGGTGGCTAGGAATCCCTAAAGGCTAGAGGCTGCAGAAGGCAGGACATGGGAGAGCTGAGCTTTCTAGCCCCAGCACACACTCTACTGGCTCATGAAACTCCACATATAAAACACAAATTTAGACAAAATTATTAAAACTTTTAAGACAGCAACCATAGAGCATTAAATTCCTAGCACAGGGCTCTTCTGAGTGGGGGCCCTCTGTGCCTGCTCTGGTCGCAGCCCCATGAAGCTGACTGACCCTGACTGTGGGCTTCTGGATGTAAAGGTGGACTTGACTCTCTGTCTCTGTCCTAGGCTTTGCTTTGTGAGTGCAGCCACTAGCACCCCATGTTGATCTCTCCCTACAAGTTCACTAGCCCTCAGAGCCTCGAGTCAAACGAATGCAGCCCACATCTTATCAGAGTCCTTACCCACTTACGAACCTGGCACCCAAAAAGGGGATATGGCTTCTTCAGGGCCTGAGCACACTCGACCCATTGTACCCCAGCCCATTCTGGCACCAGCCCTGGGCCTGCAGCCACTCCCCTTTCTGTCTTCTCCCTCCAGGCTGTGATAGAAACACCTCTGCACGTGCTGCAGAGACTGCTGGCCTAGAGTCTCCCTCCACTTCTCCCCCATCCTAACCACGGAGGGAGAGGGGTCCTTATGGAATGCCCCCACAGAGGCCACAGGAATGTTACCCCAGGCGGCCTGGCTTGCCCCTGCATCCTTGCAGATCCAGGCCATGCTGTGTTAGGTGATGAACCTGAAGCCGTCTCTCTTGAATGAGGCCTCCTATCAGAAAGAGCCTTTAGCGGCCCGCCAGGTCTGCCAGCTGGGGCCGGGCTCCCTGAGTGTGTAACACGGTCCTCATGCCAGGGTGCTCACACCACCTTGGCAGGTGTGACACTCTGCCGGACTCCCCAATTCCACAGGCTGCTGATATGCACAGTAGGGGACACTCCAGGAGGTGTCCCGCCCTGCAGTGGGGTGGGTGCCCGATTCCAGACTCCAGGCTTGTTGCTGTCTTCCTCATCCCAGCCAGGTGACTGACTTCTCCCACCTCAGAGTTCTCATTCCAACCTGAACTTACTCCTGTGGTCACTGCTTCCACACACTATTGAAAATACCTCTTTTTTTTTCCTTTTTCTCTTGGGTGGCAGTGATATTTCCCTCGTCAGGCGTAAGGCTCCTCAAGGGCAGAGTCCATGTCAGATTAATGCCTATAACTTCAGCCCCGTGCTCAGTGCCTGACCGAGAGGAGGAGCCTAGGAAGAGTCACACACGTTGTGCAAATGTCCTGGGGCTTGAGGCTGCTTGGCGAACTGAGCCATTCGTTGTGATGAAGTATGTGTAGTGTCAGGTAGAAGGGGAATGTGGCTGGATTCACTGGAGGGTCAGCTGGAGTCAGACACTGAAGAGCCTTGTGTATCTATCAGCTCAGGCATTTGGACGGTCTTAATAGGTGATGAGGAGCCACTGGAGGCCCCTGAACAGGGGAAAGGTGTGAGCATACTTAGCAACAATGAGAAGACAGGATTGGGTGCACAGTAACAAAGGGGCCCAGGGAACCAGCTGGGGCTCCAGATGCAGACAAGCTGGAACCAAGCACCAGATGCTGACAAGGTGGAACCAAGCAGGGCCTGGGAGGATTATGGGGGGAGGAGAAGCCTGGGAAACAGGATGGCCAGACCTGGTAAGGGACCATATGCTGGGGATGGAGTCCAGGATGACTGCCAGGCTTCTGGCCATACAGGAGGAGAACCAGTTTGGGGATACAGTTGACTGGGTCATTGTGAGGTCACAGAAGCTCAGGCTAGCAGCTGTGACAATCTGGATTCAGTGCTGTAGGAAGCAGGGCTGTTTTGTTCCACTCTCATGGAGTCCGATGTTCCAGCACTCCTCAGTTGTAAGTGTTGCTCATTCTTCTTTCAAAACCAAGTTTAATGATCAGTTACTCTAGGAAGCCTTTTCAGGCTAAACTCCCAAATGCTCTCCCAACCCCCTCCATACAATAAGTCTCTTTAATGGTAGAGTTCAAAAGCCAGATCCAGCACTTACTAGCTACTTAACCATGGACACATTACTAACTTCTCTGAGGATAAAGTCTCTACACCTTGGGTTAGGGATGGAGCTGAAGGGGTTGGATGTTGCTATAAAGGGGCAAAAGAAGGAGCCTTATGATGATGGTACAGTTAGGTATCTTGACTGTGGTGATGGTTCCATGAAGCTACACATGTGATAAAACTGCATAGAGCCCCCCCCCAGCCCCCCAACCCCACACACGAGTCCATGCAGAACTGGTAAGATGTGAATCTTCTCTGTGGGTTGTAGTGGGTCAGTTTCCTGGTTTCAGTCTCGTGCTATAGTTACTTAAGATACTAACACTGGGGTGGCTAGGTGAAGGATGCAGGGGACCTTGCAATACATTTTTTTTTTGCAACTTCCTGTGAACCTAGAAGTATTTCAAAATAAAAAGTCTTTTTAAAATACCTTCCCCGAGAGGGATGACATCACAAAAATGGCAGTGTGAGGTAGGCCTCTTGAAATCTCCCCTGGAATTTACAACTAATTGAACAACTATAACTCCACAAAGGACTCCCTGCGCAGCAGACAGGCAAGACAAAGAGTCTCGCTACTGAATTCACCTAAAGGTGGGCAAATTGCGCGAGCAGGGGAGGAGGGAAGGGAGAAGTGAGGAGACAGACCCGCACGGGCGCAGGATGCAGACCTAGCTCAGTGCTCCAAGCTCGCTGCTTCCCGGAACTACCGCAGCTGCGGGAAAGGGAAGAACTCGGACTGCTGGGGCTCCGCTTATGGCCCACAGGGCTGAGGGGGCAGCATATAACACGGCTGAACCCAACGCTCATGGCAGAGACCTCGGAGAAAAGACTGAGGGAAGAAGGCTGAAAACGGTGGTTTAAGCCCTCACTGCTGAGCAGAGAACAGAATTAGGCACTGAGCCTAGCTGCCCCCACCCTCCCTCCCAGAGCTCCCCCCACCCCCACCTGCCCAGTGCTAGAAGCAGAACAATAGCAGTGTCAGATCAAAAGAACAGAATATTTGCAGTTCTGAGAACTGTGGTCCCCAGACGCGGACTCATAGCCCAACTAGTTCCGTCAAAGGGGAGGGAGCCATAGAAGCAGGACTGGCTGTGGTGGTGGTCGCCACCATTGCCCTGGGCCACCTCTAACAATCCACCCCACCCCTGTCCCCACCTATCTGGGTGGATCCCTGCAGGAGTAAACAGAGCTCCTGAAAACAAGCTCTGAAGCTGGTGCAGGAAGAGCTTTGGAACTTCAAAAGCTCTCCACGTCCCTCCACGGAGGTGGCACCCTATGGCCCAGGTGAATTGTTCACAGAGGCAAAGCCTGCCTTCCAGGGAATCCCCCCATGGTGTGACAAGCCGGAATAGTGAAGAGAAAATATAACACTACAGTGTGAGACAGAACAAAAGCCTGCACTTGGAGAGAAAATAAAACATTCTACAACACATACTGGAAAACAAAAGAAAGACCTCTTTCTATGAACTGTTGCAGAACCCACTCCTGTAGATGTCTAGGAAGAGAAATAATAAATCATTAATTGTCATGAATAACCAAGGTAACAAGACAGCTCAGGAAGAAAATGAAAAGTCTCCAGAAAAGGAACTTAAAGATATGGAAATATGTGACTTAAATGACAGAGAATTTAAGATTGCAATTCTTAAAAAACTCAACAAGATGCAAGAAAACACAGACAGGCAATTTAATGAACGTGGAGGTTAAACAACATACTTTTAAAGAATGACCGGGTCAAAGAAGAAATAAGAGGAGAGAGCAAAAGATACATAGAAACAAATGACAATGAAAATACATCCTACCAAAATTTTCGGGATTCGGCAACAGCAGCTCTAAGAGGGAAATTTATATCATTACAGACCTATCTCAAGAAACAAAAACATTCCTGATAAATAACCTCACGTTGCACCTTAAAGAACTAGAAAAAGAACAAATGAGACCCAAGGTCAGTAGAAGAAAACAAATAATAAAAGTCATAGCAGAACTAAATGAAATAGAGAACAAAAAGACAATAGAAAAAATTAATGTGACAGAGCTGATTAATAAAATTGACAAACTCTTGGCTAGACTCACTAAGATCAGAAGAGAAAAGACATTAATAAACAAAATCAGAAATGAAAAAGGGGAAGTTATCACAGATGCCACAGAAATACAAAGGATCATCCAAGAAGGACTATTTGCTACCAAATTCAATAACCTAGAAGAAATGAACAAGTTCTTAGAAACATATAGACTTCCAAGACTGAACCATGAAGAACTGGAAAATCTAAACAGACCCATCACCAGTAAGGAAATTGAAAGTCCAGGACCAGATGGCTTCACTAGTGAATTCTACCAAACCTTCAAAGAGGATCTAATACCTGTCCTACTCAAACTCTTCCAAAAAATTGAAGAAGAGACAATACTCCCTTACTCATTTTATGAGGCCAACATTACTCTGATACCAAAACCTGGTAAAGATAACACATAAAAAGAAAACTACAGACCAACATCTCTGATGAATACAGATACAAAAATTCTAAACAAAATTCTAGCAAATCGAATGCAACAATGAATTAAAAAGATTATTCGTCCCAACCACGTAGGGTTCACCCCGACCAAGTGGGGTTCATCCTAGGGGGCATAAGGATGGTTCAACATTATGCAAATCCATCAATGTGATACATCACATAAACAAAATAAAGGACAAAAATCATATGATTATATCAATTGATGCAGAAAAAGCGTTTGACAAGATACAACATACATTTATGATTAAAACACTTAATAAAATAGGTATCGAAGGAAAATACCTTAACATAATACAGGCCATATATGACAAACCCTTAGCTAATATTATAATTAACGGTGAAAAACTGAAGCCCTTTGCTCTACATTTAGGAACACGACAGGGCTGTCCCCTATCACTTCTGCTTTTCAACATAGTGTTGGAAGTCCTTGCCAGAGCAATCAAGCAAGAGAAAGAAATAAAAGACATCCAAATTGGGAATGAAGAAGTTAAATTGTCACACTTTGTAGATGACATGATGCTATATATAGAAAACCCTAAAGACTCCACCAACAAGCTATTAGAAACAATCAACGAATACAGTAAAGTTGCCGGCTGCAAAATCAACGTACAAATCCATTGCATTCCTATATACTAACAATGAAATCTCAGAAAAAGAAATAAAAAGAACAATTCCTTTTGCAATTGCAACAAGAAGAATAAAATACCTAGGAATAAACTTAATCAAGAATGTGAAAGACCTATATGCTGGAAACTATAAGACATTTTTAAAAGAAAGAAGACACAAAGAAATGGAAAGACATTCCGTGCTCATGGATTGGAAGAATCAACATAGTTAAAATGGCTGTATTACTCAAAGCAATATACAGATTGAATGCAGTCTCCATCAAAATCTCAATGGCATTTTTTAAAGAAAGAGAAGAAAACATCATCAGATTTGTATTGAACCACAAAAGACCCTGAATAGCCAAAGCAATCCTAAGAAAAAAGAACAGTGCTGGAGGTATCACATTCCCTGACTTTAGTTTGTACTACAGGGCAACAATAATAAAAACAACATGGTATTGGCTGAAAAACAGACCCATAGACCAATGGAATAGAATTGAGAACCCAGAAATAAACCCACATGAATATGGACAGCTAATTTTTGACAAAGAAACAAAAAACATACAATGGAGAAAAGACAGCCTCTCTAATGAATGGTACTGGCAGAATTGGAAAGCTACATGCAAAAGAATGAAACTGGACTGCTATCTGTCACCATGTACCAAAATTAATGCAAAATGGATCAAAGACCTAAGCATAAGACTGAAACAATAAACTGCATAGAAGAAAACATAGGTACTAAACTTATGGACCTTGCGTTCAAAGAACATTTTATGAATTTGACTCCAAAGACAAGGGAAGTAAAAGCTAAAATACATGAATGGGACTATATTAAACTTAAAAGCTTCTGCACAGCCAAAGAAACCATCGACAAAATAAAGAGGCAACCAACTAAATGGGAGAAGATTTTTGCAAACAGCGCCTGTGATAAGGGGCTAATATCCAAAATATACAAGGAACTCATACAACTCAACAACAACAAAAAAACAACCCAATTGAAAAATTAGCAGAGGACCTGAAGAGACATTTCTCCAAGAAGGACATACAAATGGCAAATAAACATATGAAAAAATACTCAACATCACTAATCATCAGAGAAATGCAAATAAAAACCACAATGAGATATCACCTCACCCCAGTCAGAATGGCTATCATCAACAAGACAAATAGTAACAAATGTTGGAGAGGCTGTGGAGAAAAAGGAACCCTCATACACAGTTGGTGGGAATGCAGACTGGTGCAGCCGCTATGGAAGGCAGTGTGGAGGTTCCTCAAAAAATTACGAATAGAATTACCATATGACCCAGCAATCCGTCTCCTGGGTATCGACCCAAAAAATCTGAAAACATTTATCCATAAGGACATGTGTGCTCCAATGTTCATTGCAGCTTTGTTTACGGTGGTCAAGACATGGAAACAACCAAAATATCCTTCGATAGATGAATGGATAAAGAAGTTGTGGTATATATACACAATGGAATACTATTCGGCGGTAAGAAAAGATGATATAGGAACATTTGTGACAACATGGATGGATCTTGAGAGTGTAATGCTGAGCGAAATAAGTCAGACAGTAAAAGCAGAGAACCATGTGATTTCACTGATATGTGGTATATAAACCAAAAACAACAAAAGAACAAGACAAAAAATTAGAAACAGAAACTCATAGACACAGACAATAGTTTAGTGGTTACCAGAGGGTAAGGGGGGTGGGGGGTGGGAGATGAGGGTAAGGGGGATCAAATATATGGTGATGGAAGAAGAACTGACTCTGGGTGGTGAACACACAATGGGATTTATAGATGATGTAATGCAGAATTGTACGCCTGAAATCTATGTAATTTTACTAACAATTGTCACCCCAATAAATTTAAAAAATGAATTAAAACAAAAAAGAAGTTGTGGTTTATATGCGCAATGGAATACTATTTGGTGGTAAGAAAAGATGAGATAGTACCATTTGTGACAACATGGATGGATCTTGAGATTATAATGCTAAGCGAAATAAGTCAGACAGAAAAAGTCGAGAACCATATGATTTCACTGATATGTGGTATATAAAACTGAAAACAACAAAATAACAAGACAAACAAATGAAGGAACAAAAAGTCATAAACATAGACAATAGTATAGGGGTTACCAGAGAATAAAGGCGGAGTGGGGGGGCTTTAGAAGAGAGTAAACAGGGTCTAATATATGGCGATGGAAGGAGAACTGACTCTAGGTGGTGAACACACAATGGGATTTATAGATGATGTGATACAGAATTGTACACTGAAATCTATGTAACTTTACCAACAATTCTCACCCCAATAAACTTTAATTAAAAAAAATTACCTTCCCCAGAGTGTCATAACATTATGCACTTGTCTCTTATGGTAATACCTGGTCCGTGTAAAGTGCTCAGTAAAGTCTAGCAAGTGTTAAAACAGGGTGTCTGCAATATCAAGAAAAAGAGGATAAACTTAGTTTTAAAGCGGATGTTAGTAACCTTTTCAAATAATAGGTGCCGTTTGTTTTTCTTTAACCACTATAACCTTTCCAGGTAAAAATCCCTCTAAATGTAAAGCAGTTTTAAATCTTTTAAAAAGTATGTGTTTAGCGCTGCTGGGTGGCTCAGTTGGTTAGAGTGCAAACTCTGAATAACAGGATTGCCAGTTCGATTCCCACATGGGCCGATGAGCTGTGCGATCTCTAAACAACAATCTCTAAACAAGGTTGCCGGTTCAATTCCTGCATGGGATGGTGGGCTGCAGCCCCTGCAACTAAGATTGAAAACGGCAACTGGACTTGGAGTTGAGCTGTGCCCTCCACAACTAGACTGAAGGACAACGACTTGGAGCTGATGGGCCCTGGAGAAACACACTGTTCCCTAATATTCCCCAATTAAAAAAAAAAAAAAAAAAAGTATGTGTTTGCTGACAGAATGAAAGGCCTCTCACAGAGGGAAAACTGCTAACTCCTTCAAGCACAATTGGTTGTGCTCTTGACGCAGCAATACAAATGAGTTCCCTATATTGACATTTTTTGCAGGACACAAGCAATGCGAGAGTCTTAAAGTGATTAGCAGAGTTTCTTTTTAGAAAGGGAAATGGGGAGGGCACCCTACAATGGATTGGCTCGATCTTCCTGACAGACCAGTGAGTGGACATTAAGCTCCCGTTGCACAGATGGGAAAAACAAGGCACAGAAGGGTACCTTGTCCAAAGTCACATGACTAGTACAATGTGGAATCCAGCATCCATCCAGGGTCTCACACAGGCTGCCAGCAGGAGCCCTGGAGGGTGCTGGGTACTACAGCTCTGAGACACGGAGGGGTGCGGACAGAAATTCCTCAGCTAGAGCTAGTGCACTGGAAAGGAAAGGGACGATGGGCAGGGGGAAGCATGCTGGGTGCCAGCTCAGAACAGAGATGTAGATAAAATTCTTTATGAGTGATCTCAGCTAGACTAAATCTCTAGATAAATTAGGATGTGAGGAGGATTGTGGCAAAGGGTTAATGAGTGGGAGGTAGGACGACCCAGGTCACCTCTGGAAAGCCAAGCCCAGGAACAGAGGCTGCTCCATCCAGGAGCCTTCCATTAGGAACTTTCTTAGACTCGAGGCTGTTCTGCCTGCTCACGCTGTGGTCCATGGACCGGCTGCGTAGCATCTCCTGGGGGCTTGTTGGACACACAGGTTCCGGAACTACCGAAACAGTCTGTTAGAGCAATTTGTCCCGAGTGATTTGTGTGCACATTCAGATATGAGAAACACTGCTAATGAATGAAACATTGGTGCTACCCGACCCTGAACTGTGAGCTCCTGAAGGAAAAGATTGCATCTGTGCACTCAGAGCCTGGGACTTGGCTCTTAAAGGTGCTTGATAAATTAAACCAATGAAGTAGCAAAAATTAAAAAGCAGGAAGACAGCTGAAAGTGATGGTAGAGAGAGGCAACGAAAAGCAAGAAACTGAGTCTAGTTTTCAGGCTGCAAACTGAGCTGCCAACCAGGGCTGAGGACACCTGGGCTGATTCTGGCCCACAAGACATATTTTGTTTGGCTCACGAAATATTTGTAAAAGCAAAAGATTTTACCCATAGAAAATAGAGATTTCTGTAGGGCAAATGTGGGCCTGCTTTCTCCATACAAACAATTATCAGGAACTTAATAACAGCTGCCCCTTTTAGACAGAGCTTGAGTGTTCTCAACTGGCCCATGTGCCCACCTCTTCCTATTTCCCCCTCCACCCCAGTCTGCTTTCTCAGTCCATCTTACCTGCCTGATCTCTCTATACGGGTTTGAGTCTGTGAGCCCTAATAGATACTAAAACACTCAAAATTAAATGATAATCATAGTGTATTGGCTGAATCATGTGACACCCCCAGTTACCTGTCATGTGGGGTTATGGTTAAGGATGAGGTGTCAGTCATACTGTCTGAGATTCAGTTCTGTCTCAGCCTTTCTCCGGGTCTGGGGTCCTAAGTAAGTCATAGAACCCCTTAAACTTCAGGCTCTTCATCTGTAAAATGGTCTCAATCCAAGAGCTCATTGTGGAGCATTAAGCACCATGGGCCATGGGCCTGGCACAGGGTTAGCAGTGGATAATTAGTACCCTGTTTCCCCGAAAATAAGACCTAGCCGGACCATCAGCTCTAATGCGTCTTTTGGGGCAAAAATTAATATAAGATCCAGTCCTATATTATATTATATTATATTATATTATATTATATTATATTATATTATATTATACCTGGTCTTATATTATAGTAAAATAAAACCAGGTCTTATATTAATTTTTGCTCCAAAAGATGCATTAGAGCTGATGGTCCGGCTAGGTCTTTTTCGGGGAAACATGGTAAGACATTAGTAATTGCAGTTGCCAGAGCAAAATCACACATAAGAGTGCAGGTATTGATTCCCTGTGTTTTTAAAATGTCACCATTATCAATATTTTCCATAAAAAGGCATACTGAATACATAAAATTTTTAAATTCAATGAAACTAAATATTTTATACATTTCAAATAAAAATGTATACATATTAAAAGAATTAAGTGAAAACATAAACCTATGAAATATAAACATTAAAAATAATATTTTTCTAATAAAATTATTAACAGATGAAATTAGTAAAATAATATTCAAAGATAACAAACCATACCATATAAAATAAAGAAAATTTTAATAATAATAATAAACACTTGAAGTAAAATACTATTTGATGTTATTTTTGAATCTTGAACATATATTTGGGCCCATTTTTTTCTAGCTGCCAAGACATTTTTTACTTTCCACTGCTGAGAAGATTGATTGTTCCAAGCTGAATTTCAAACTAATTCCAAATATTATCCTTTGAGTTCTTCATCTTCAAATAGTCCCATTTCTTATTCGATACTTTAGAGATTTTTTTCTTTACTCCTTTTTTGTTGTTGTTGGCAGGGATTACGTCTTTTTATTATTATTATTTATTTCTTTTTCAGTTACAGTTGACACTCAATATTATTTTATATTATTTCAGGTGTACAGCATAGTGGTTAAACATTTATATAATTTATGCGGTGAGCCCCTCGATTAGTCTAGTACCCACCTGGCACCATGCATAGTTGTTTCAACATTATTGACTACATTCCCCATACTGTACTTAACATCCCCATGACTATTTTGTAACTACCAATTTGTATTTCTTAATCCCTTCACCTTTTCACCCAGCTCCCCAACCCCACTCCCCTCTGGCAACCATCAGTTTGTACTCTATATCTATGAGTTTCTGTTTTGTTTGTTCACTTATTTTGTTCTTTAGATTATACATATAAGTGAAATCAAATACTTTTTTTTCCTCAGTCACACTTATTTCACTTAGCATAATACCCTCTAGGTCCATCCATGTTGTTACAAACAGTAAGAGTTCATTCTTTTTTATGGTCAATTAATATTCCATTTTGTATATGTACCACTTCTTTATCCAATCGTCTATCGATAGGCACTTGGGTTGCTTCCATATCTTGGTTATTGTCAATAATGCTGCAATGAATACAGGGGTGCATACGTTTCTTAAATAGTGTTTTGGATTTATTCAGATAATTACCGAGAAGTGGAATTGCTGGGTTATAAGGTAGTTCTATTTTTAATTTTTTCAGGACCCTCCAAACTGTTTTCCATAGTGGCTTCACCAATCTGCAATCCCACCAACAGTGCACAAGGGTTCCCTTTTCTCCACATCTTCGCCAATACTTATTGTTTATTGATTTATTGATGATAGAATTCTGACACGTGTGACGTGATATTTTATTATGGTTTTAATTTGCATTTCCCTGATGATTAGTGATGTTGAACGTTTTTTCTTATGTCTAATGGCCATGTATATGTCCTCTTTGGAAAACTATTTATTCAGGTCCTCTGCCCGTTTTTTAATTGGATTGTTTATTTTTATTGGTATTGAGTATTCAGATCTTACACTTAAGTATGAGTTATTTATATATTTTGGATGTTAACCCTTATCAGATGTATCATTGGCAAATATCTTCCCCATTCAGTAGGTTGTCTTTTCATTTTGTTGATGGTTTCCTTTACTCTGCAAAAGCTTTTCAGTGTGATGTAGTCCCATTTATATTTTCTTTTGTTTCCCTTGCCAAGGGAGATAAATCAGAAAAAAAATATCACTAGGAGCAATGTCAGAGAGTTTACTGCCTATTATTTTCTTCCACGAGTTTTATGGTTTCAGATCTTACACTTAAGTCTTTATTCCATTTTGAGTTTTATTCTTGTATATGAAGGAAGAAGGTGGTTCAGTTTATTTATTTATTTATTTTTTTGCCTGTATCTGTCCAGTTTTCCCAACAACTTTTATTGAATAGCCTGTCTTTACCCCCACTGCATGTTCTTGCCTCCTTTGTCATAGATTAAGTGACTATATATGCATTGGTTTATTTCTGGGCTGTCTATGCTGTTCCATTGATCTATGTGTCTGTTTTTTTGCCAGTACCATGCTGTTTTGATTACTATAGCCTTGTAGTATAGTTTGATATCAGGTAGTATGATACCTCCAATTTTGTTCATTTTCTCAAGATTGCTGTGGCTATTTGGAGTCTTTTGTGGTTCCATATAAAATTTAAGATTATTTGCTCTAGTTCTGTGAAAAAAAATGCCATTGATATTTTGATAGGGATTGCAATGAATATTTCGATTGCTTTGGGTAGTATGGACATTTTAACGATGTTAATTCTTCCAATCCATGAGCATGGTATATGCTTGCATTTATTTGTATCTTCTTCAGTTTCTCTCTCCAGGGTCTTATAGTTTTCTGAGTATAGGTCTTTTACCTTCTTGGTTAAATTTATTCCTAGGTATTTTTTTGTTATGCAGTTGTAAATGTGATTGTTTTCTTAATTTCTCTTTCTGACAATTCATTATTGATATAAAAAAATGCAACCGAGTTCTGAATATTAATTTTGCATCTTGCTACTTTACTGAATTCATTTATCAGCTTTCACAGTTTCTTGGTATGGAACCTTTCAGGTTTTCTATATGTAGTATCATGTCATATGCAAATAATGACAGTTTTACTTCTTCCTTTCGAATTTGGATGCCTTTTATTTTATTTATTTATTTATTTATTTTGTCTGATTGCTGTGGCTAGGACTTCCAATACTACTTTGAATAAAAGTGGAGAAAGTGGGCATGCTTGTCTTGTTCCTGACCTTAAGAAGAAACACTCTGAGCTTTTCCCCATTGAGTATAATGTTAGCTGTGGGTTTGTCATACATGGCCTTTATTATGTTGAGGCATGTTCCCTCTATGTCCACTTTGCTAAGAGTTTTTTTTATCATAAATGAATGCTGGCTTTTGTCAAACACTTTGTCTGCATCTATTGATATGATCATATGATTTTTATCTTTTGTTTATGTGATGTATCACGTTAATTGATTTGTGGATATTGAACCAAACTTACATCGCAGGAATAAATCCCACTTGAATATGGTGTATGATCTTTTTAATGTATTGTTTAATTTGGTTTGCCAATACTTTGTGTCTATGTTCATCAGGGATATCAGCCTATAGTTTTTCGTTTTGTAATGTCTTTTCTGGTTTTGGAATGAGGGTAATGCTGGCCTCATAAAACGAGTTTGGGAGCTTTCCCCTTTCCCTCCTCTTGAACTTTTTGGAATAGTTTGAAAAGGATCTCTGCTAATTGTTCTTTGCATGTTTGGTAAAAATCACCTATGAAGCCATCCAGTCTAGGGCTTTTGTTTATTGGGAGTCTTTTGATTACTGATACAATGTCATTAGTAGTAATCGGTCAGTTTAGATTTTGTTTCCTCTTGATTCAGTCTTGGAAGATTATATATTATCCATTTTTTGCAGATTGTCCAATTTGTTGGCATATAATGGTTCAGAATATTTTCGCACAATCCTTTGTATATTTGTGCTGTCAATTGTCACTTCTCTTTCATTTCTGATTTTATTTATTTGGATCCTCTGTCTTTTTTTCTTGATGAGTCTCATTAAAGATTTATCAATTTTGCTTATCTTTTCAAAGAAACAGCTCTTGGTTTCATTGATCTCTTGTATTGTTTTGGTATGTTTCATTGGTTTCTGCTCTGATCTTTATTATTTCATTCCTTCTACTCAATTTGGGCTTTGTTTGCTGTTCTTTTCCCAGTTCCTTTAGATGTAAGTTTCAATCGTTTATTTGAGACTTTTCTTGTTTTTCGAGGTAGGCCAGTATTGCTATGAATTTCCATCTTATCACTGTTTTTGCTATGTCCCATAGCTTTTTGGGTCATTGTGTTTTCATTTTCATTTGTCTCAAGGCATCTTTTGAGTTCTTCCTTGATCTTGTTGCTGACCCATTCATTATTTAGTAGAATGTTATTTAGCCTCTATGTGTTTGTGGTTTTTTTTCTTTCTTGTAATTGATTTCTAGTTTCATACCGTTGTGGTCCAAGAAGATGCTTGATATGATTTCAGTCTTCTTAAATTTATTGAGACTTGTTTTGTGGCCTAATATGTGGTCTATCTTGGAAAATGTTACATGTGCACTTGAAAAGAATGTATATTCTGCTGCTTTGGGATGAAATCCTCTAAAAATATCAATTAAATCCATTGATCTAGTGTGTCATTTAAGGCTGCTGTTTCCTTGTTGATTTTCTTTCTGGTAGATCTGTCCATTGGTGCCAATGGGGTGTTAAAGTCCCCTATGATGCCTCCCTTTATGTTGATCAATACTTGATTTGTATATGTAGTTGCTCCTATGTTGGGTGCATCAGTATTTACAAGGGTTGTATCCTCCTGTTGGGTTTACCCTTTATCATTATATAATGTCCCTCTTTTTCTTTTAGTATAGCCTTTGTTTTAAAGTCTATTTTGTCTGATATAAGTATTGTTACTCCAGCTTATTTTTCATTGCCATTTGCATGAAATATCTCTTTCCATCCCTGATTTTCAGTCTATGTGTGTCTTTTGATCTGAAGTTGGTCTCTTGTACACAGCATATGTATTGTTCTTGTTTTCTTATCCATTCAGCTGCCTTATATCTTGTAATTGGAGCATTTAATCCATTTACAATTAAAGTGATTATTGTTAGATACATAGTTATTGCAATTTTTCATCTTTATGTTCTTTCCCCCCTTTTCTTCTTCTTAAAGAAGCCCCTTTAACATTTGTTGTAACACTTGTTTGATAGTGATGAACTCTGTTAGCTTTTTCTTGTCTGGGAAGCTCTGTATCTCTCCTTCAATTTTAAATGATAGCCTTGCTGGGTAGACTAGTCTTGGTTGCAGGTCATTGTTTTTCATCACTTTGAATATTTCATGCCAATCACTTCTTTCCTACAAAGTTCCTATTAAGTAAGGGGGTGGGGGGTGGGGGGTGGGAGATGAGGGTAAGAGGGATCGAATATATGGTGATGGAAGGAGAACTGACTCTGGGTGATGAACACACAATGGGATTTATAGATGATGTAATACAGAATTGTACACCTGAAATCTATGTAATTTTACTAACAATTGTCACCCCAATACATTTAATAAAATTAAAAAAAAAAACCACACACACAGAGAAACAAATAAACAAAAACGTACCCTGTGGGGGGGAGAAAAAAAAAAGAAATCAACAGACAATCTTACAGGAGCTCCCTTGAAAGTAACTAGCTGCCTTTCTCTTGCTGCTTTTAGGGTTCTCTCTTTGTCTTTAACCTTTGCCATTTTGATTATAATGTGTCTTTGTGTGGGTCTTTTTCAGTTCATCTTTTTTGGGACTCTGGACTTCCTGGGCTTGTATGTCTATTTCCTTTGCCAAGTTAGAAAAGTTTTCAGTTGTTGTTTCTTCAAATAGGTTCTCAATCCCTTGCTTTCTCTCTTTTCCTTCCTATGATGTGAATGTTGTTATGCTTGATGATGTCCCAGAGGTCTCTTACACTCTTTTCATTTTTTAAATTATTTTTTCTTTTTGCTCTTCCAATTGGGTGTTTTATACTACCTTGTCTTCCAAATCGCTAATTTGATCCTCTGCTTCATCTAGTCCGCTGAAAGTCTGCTGGTGATTCCTTCAAGTGCATTTTTCATTTCAGTTATTGTAGTCTTCATGTCTGACTGGTTCTTTTTTACATTTCTATGTCATTTTTTTATGCTTACTATCTCTGTGTTGAAGTTCTCACTGAGTTCATCTATTCTTCCCCTAAGTTCATTGAGTTTCATTATAACCATTGTTTTGAACTCTGTATCTGGCATTTTGCTTGCCTCCATTTCATTTCGTTATTTTTCTGGAGTTTTGTCCTGTTCTTTCATTTGGGGTGGTATTTCTTTGTTTCCTCATTCTGGCTGCCTCTCTGTGTTTGTTTTTATATATTAGGTAGATCTGCTACATCTCTCAGACTTGGCCAGGTGGCCTTATCCAGTAGGTGCCCTATGGGTCCAGTGACACCATCTCCTTGGTCACTTGCAATGGATGCTCCAGGAGTGTCCCTTTTGTGGGTTGTGTGTGACCTTCTGTAATAGTTGAAACTTAATTGCTATTGACACATCAGTGGGTGGGATTTACTCTCAGGCTAACTGGTTGCAGGGTCTGGCCATGTCCACAGCCTATGAGCTGCTGGGAGGGGAGCTTACTCCATGCTGTGGGATTTGCCCCAGTGGGCTTTGGTACCTGTTGAGACCACCCTTTGGGTATGGCACTCGTTGGGCTAATTGGGTCATGCTCTGCTGTGGTCTGAAGCCAACCTCCAGGTATGTTGATTCTGGGACCTCTTGGGAAGGGCTCTGATGCAGGTCCAGGTCAGCCACCGACTGGTAGGGGCTACCTGGTAGGAACTACAAAGTGATCCATGATTGGTCGCTGCCAGTGCTAGACCAAGAGGCACATGGAAAAGGTCACACTGCGAACCAAGGATGGTTGCCACCAGTACCAGGCCTGGGGTAGCTCCACCAAAAGCCCCGGACACTCTGAGGCCTGCTGTCACCTGCTGGCCCCCATAAGCCTGAGCTGCCGATAATGCCTTGTGAGGTATACAAGTTGGGTGAGGCAGGTCTCAGGGAGTCACCATGGTGGGACAAGTGGCATTCACTAGGCTAGATTCTGGTTTGGTGCCAGTGCTGAGCCTGGAGCTACTTAGCAAAAGTCTCAGAGCACACCAAGGCCAGCTGCTGCCCACCTCAGGCCCTCAGACCCCTGAGAATTGTCCAGTAAAGAGTGCAGCACAGGCTGGGTTGACTGCTTGCCAAGAAAGTGCCCCCAGTGTTGTATGAGTTGGGTTGTGCAGGTTTCTAGGGAGTCACAAGGATGGAGCAAGTGGAGCTCACCAGGACAATGCAGATTCAGATTTGACCATGTGGGGCAGGGTTTAATACAGGAAAGATGGTGCCCACCTATTGGGTTCATAGGAGAAAGACTCTACACAGGGAAAATGGCAACTGTCTGTCCAGTCCTCGCCTTGAAGCCACACAACTCAGTCTCTCCACATATGTCTCTGATGCCTCTTGGGTCACTGTCCCTCCACTGTTGCCCAGGGTGAGTACCTGTGAGCATGTGAGTCTGTGCAAGGGCCCTTTCAGAGGACATCTGTGTTTTCAACAACCTTCTGTCCCACAAGGATGGTCAGAACCTCACTGTTTTTCACAGCCAGATATTGTGGGGGGTTTTCTTTCCAGCATTGGCACTCCAGGTTGGGAGCCCAGTGTGAGGCTCCTCTGGTGGGGACCTCTGTGACCAAGCTATCCCTTCTGATGCTCATCTGCCCCAGCAGGTGTGGAGCCTGCCCGTTTTGTGTCTCTGCCTCTCCTACTAGTCTCAATGTGGTTTTTCTTTATATCCTTAGTTATAAAACTTCTGTTCAACTAGAGTTCAGATGCTTCTTCAGGTTGATTTTTCTATAATTTAGTTGTAATTTTAATGTCATCACTGGAGGTAGAAAGCACAACATTTATCTGTTCTGTCATCTTATATCCTCCCCCGAGGAACTACATCTTTTCATTGATCATGAGTTTTAGGTTTATTTAAAGAAAAAGTTTCTAGTTTGTCTTCATCTTCTTCTGGGTAGGTGGAGATCCCTGTGGGTCACCTAGAACATTTTCCAGATTGTTGTGTTTGAATTCACCTGTTTGAAAAGTCTTTGAATGAGAATAAGGACTCATGTTATGATAGAGGCAACTGGGTTCTATTTCTCCCATGTGTATTATGGAGGAATAGAAAAACACTTTCTGACCAAGTTTTCCTTTAGTTGGTCCAAACTTCTACTGCAGCATATCTTGAGTGTAAATAATTCATGTTTTTAGAAAATATATCACAATAATACCTGTAATTCAGCATTTTTAAAAGCACATTATTCTGGAATACCAGAATGTTAAAAACTGGGTTATAATCACTGAAACACCAGATTTGGAAGTTCTTCTGAAGTTTGGTGACACCTTCCTGGATTCTGAGTGCACAGCTGTCCTTGATGCTTTTCCACTGACTTGAGTGGGAGGAAGCAGAGCTGGGGAGATGGTGGCTGGGAAAGGAGGGAGATCATTAGACTGTGTTAAATAATGTCTTCCTAAAATTGATGCCCACCGGGAACCTCAGAATGTGACCATATTTGGAAACAAGGTCTTTGCCTGTGCAATTCTCTAAGATGATGTCCTATAGGAGTGGGGATGGGGGTGCCTAAATTCAATGAGTGGTATTGTTAGAAAAGGGAAATTTGGATACACAGGAGAGACCAGGTGAAGATGGAGACAGAGACTGGGGTGGAGTAATGCAGCTACAAGCCAAATAATGCCAAGGATTCCCAGCAGCATCAGAAGCTAGTAGAAAGGCCTGGAACGGATCCTTCCCTAGAACCTTCAAAAAGCGAGCATGGCCCTGCCAACACCTTGATTTTGGACTTCTGGCCTCCAGAACTCTGAGAGAACAACTGTCTGTTGTTTCAAGCATCCAGTTTGTGGTAATTTGTTACAGCATCCTAGGAACCTAATGCAGTTGTGAAGCTGCCAGAGTGATTCGCCCTTCACAGTAAGACACTACTTTCACCGAACTTGGGAATCCAGCCCACACTGTTAGTTGCCAACTCCCAGAAGACCTGGCTCACTCCTACCGTCCTCCCCTGGAAGCTCCCCGTCCTCCTGTATCTCCTCTCTGCCCCGCCCCTACTATGGTGTGTCATTCACTTGGCCCATGGCATGGTCTGGTGACGTCCAGTTGCTGGCTGTGGTTGAGTGGGAAGAACCATGTGTCCAAGAGCTGTGAGAGTACAAGCGACTCAGGAAGGAACTGGCTTTTTCCTCGTTCTGTATGCTGCCTCATATTCCTGAGCCTTGTTGCATGATGACAGTAACGACTTTTAGAGGCCTTGGCAGGGATGGCAGGATCCAGCAGTGCCTGGTACGTAGTAGGTACTCAATACGTGTGAGAAACTCCTTTCACCCCAGTGTAGGAATGATCGAGAATACGAGTGGCCTGGAGAGCCAGGCCTTTCCGCACAGGCTTGCAGCAGAACTGGAGCAGGTGGGGCTGGCTGGACACACCTGCAGTGGGCAGCGCCTTCCTCGGGATAGGAAGGTGGGAGCTGCCTATCCTCATCACACGTGCACAGGCCTCGGGCTGAGAAGAGGCATCAGGCAGAGGGCCCTGGTCTGTGGTTTCCTGTGTCTGGCCCAGAGTGGCACTCCACAAATTACTGTCAAAGGAATAATATTGGAAAAGGAAAGAACAATTCACCAGATGTGTCAAAATGCTGTCAGACCAGCCTGTCTCCAGAGAGCCTGTACTGAAGGAATGTGCAGAGCAGAGGGTTCTTTTCTTTCTTTCTTTTTTTTTTTTTATTATTTGAGAGAAGCTAAACTTCTTTGTTCTGTGAAGGGTCACTTAAGTGGCACTCTTGGGTATGCAAACGCAGACAAGTAAGCAGCCAGGTGGTCCTTAGGTCAGTTTGTGTAACAAAACCCTTGTGGCTATTGGTGATGGCTCTATGTTTTATTTGTGAGTGGCTCGGCAGAGATTGTGCCCCTCATAGGCTTGCAGCAGACAGGGGATTTGTCGGGATAGTTGGGGTCGAGGAAAAATTGGTGGATTTATTTTCACAAAGAGACCAAGTTTTCTGGAAGGAATGAGATGGACATACCAGCACAGTGTTTTCACACTTTTTTGACAAGAAATAAACATTACATTGCATCCCAGGACCCAGGCACACACTGAAGCAAGTTACATGAAACAGTGCTGTTCCTCCATGAGGTGCCCACTGGCATTTTCTAGTCTACTTGATTCTAGCTCATTTTTAAAAATACTGGCTAAGACACTATGAGTTGATTTCATGACGCCCTAATTGTTTGGAGTCCATAGTCTGAAAAATGCATCTTGGAATTTGGTATTAGTAGATCTGTTGGGTTGACCAAGGCCTGGCTACAGAAAGGGTGCTGAGGCCATAGAAGTAGAAGCCTTGGGGGTCAGTGAACCCTACCTGGTACTGAGAAAGGAAGGAGGTGAGGCACTATGGTCCTTGGGAGTCATCAGATGTTAGAACAGGATCTGACCGGGCCATAGGAGGCCAACTCACCCCTGCAAATTGTGTGTGTGTGTGTGTGTGTGTGTGTGTGTGAGAGAGAGAGAGAGAGAGAGAGAGAGAGAGAGAGAGAGAGAGAGAGAGAGAAAGAGGCATGAGGAGCTTATAGATTCTCTTTCCAAGCAGGAAGTCATGTGCTGGAGGTGCTGTGTGCCCCTGGAGAGACTTGGTCGCCTTCTCCCTCCCCATGGGGATATTTCTGTGGTACCCAGCAGCCCACTACCACACAACTGTAAACTCATTGTCACCACCAAGGCTAGTTTGGGAGGGGCCAGCCCTGTGCCCATCACCCCTGCTGCAGCCAGCACCCTGCGTGAGTGACCAGGTAAGAGACTCAGTCATACCCCAGGCCCTGCCTTATCTGGCAGGGAGCCCTCCAGACTGAGCAGCATGCAAGGGCAGATCGCCCTGGAGAAGTTGCTGCTTCTCCAGCAAAACCATGGAGAACAGGGACTTCACCCATCTCAGCATCTGTGCTTTAGGCACAACCAAGACCAGATTCTGCTCAGCAGGCTGCTGGGCCTCAGGATGGGGCAAAAGTGGCCTGGGCACTTGCCTACGAGCACCAGAAATGGGAAACCAGGTTGTCCTGTGTTTTCTCCATCCACAACGAGGTAGCAGCAGCAAGCACACGTGCTCCATACCTTCCCATGGACTCTGCTGTCACACCTCTGTCCCAGTCCTGCCGTCCACCTGCCCAACACCCCGGGACACAGCTCTACTGAGAAAGGAGAGGCTGTTGGGCACTTACTATGTGTTAAGCTCTTTTCTTAGCTTTTCTTAGTGTCCCAGTTAATCTTCATAGCACTTCAGAAACTTCAGCCCCACTCATTGCTGTCCTGGCATGGAATTAACCCGTGGTCATTTGCAGAATGTGAAAGAATTCACAGACTCTACAAAATGGGAAAGCAAAGAAAGTTTTATTAAAGTTCAGGCAAAGAAAAAAATGCCATGGCAGTGTCTAAAGAAGACAGCTGCCACAGGTTTCTGCTTGAAAGAGAAATGCTGGCAAAAAGGAGTTTGCCAGGGCAGAGTCTGATAGGGACACCTGTCCCGGGTAGTAAGGAGAGAAACACCAGTGGGGAGAGGGGGCAGTGGGGTCGCCAGAGCAGTCTCAGAGTGGACAGCTGCGCTGATCTTTAGGTTAGCTTTTTCTTATATAGCAAAGGGGGAGTTGGTCAGGCAGTTGTGAGGGCTGACATCCTTCCTGGGGTCTGATCTGTTTGAAGATGATATTATCTCTGGACTCCAGACTCAGACTCGGACAGCAACCTGGGACTTTATGCATCACGAGTAAATACTGCAAGGGAGTTGTAAATCGGGTGCCGGTGTCTGGGCGCCTGAGGATTAAGAAATTGCTCTTTTCCAGTTTAGGATTTTGTTAATTAAATAGATTAACAATGTATGGATAGCCTTGAGAAAGGGAACAGAGTTCTTTCGTTAATCAGTGAGGGGAGAAACAAAGAGAGAACAGCTGAATATCAGGGTGGATCTAACTGCAAACTAGTAAGTCCAATTACAGGTGGCTAGATAGCAAGCTGTGCAGTGAGTCAAACTGTAAACTAGCTAAGTCTAATTATGTTATCGATTTACCGAATGTCACCCTTACAATTGTCCATTGAAGCACTGGGGAGCTTTTAACATGGTGGAAACTGAAATTCAATTCAGACAGCTTTGGCATTGGTTTCAGTCAAGACAATATGGTGGCAAAACACAAGCTTGGGCATCAAATGGTCCAGCTGCCCCTCATAGCACCTCATTCGTCTGAACCCGAGTGGCAGCCAAGCCTGGTTCCTTTTCCTTTGGCCATGCAGACAGACTCCACTTGCCAGCCTCCCCACAGTATGACAGGTCACATGACTGAACTCTGGACAATGGAATATGGGTGGGAGTGCCGATATAGGCCCAATCATAGCCTCTAAAACTCCCTAAGATCACCTTGCTCCCTCTTCCCTTATCTGACAAAGCAGATGGAGGTTGCTGAGGTCCTAGGAGGAGCCTGAGTCCCTGAGTGACCATGTGGAGCAGAGCCCCCTCCCCGCTTTTCAGGCTGACCTACCCGTACGTGAGATGGTGACATGATCAAGTGTAGGGACAGAGTTCCAGAGAGCAGTTTCCAGGATCTCGACTACATGTGGAAAGGTGCTGGCTCGGGTAGTAGACGGCCATCAGCTGTAACCAGTTAGCCATTAGCCACTAATATAACTGCCATAGCTACCTTAGCAAGCGTGGATTGCGGATGACACAGCTAGCAAGTGCGGTTAGCAAGCAGATTGCGGGTAGCAAATAGGGTTAGCAAGTGTGGATGGCAGATTGCAGATCGTGTGGATCCTACTTCCTGTGTCTTGCCTGGCCGACAGCGCAACAAGGGTGCAGGAAGACCCCCCTGTTGGGGTGCTGGCGATGTTTGCTTTTGTGTCTCCACCGGCCGCCATCAAGAATATAGTGGTAGGACTCCCCTATCTATGGCTCTGTTGTTGTTCCTTTTCGGCCTCACCATATCCTGCATTCTTGTGCAGGGAGTGGGAGCTGAGTTCCTGCATTATAAAAAGAAAGAATCTTCATAGAGTTAAGCCCCTGAGCTTTTGTAGTTTGTTATAGCAGCAAGCATTAAACTACCGGATTAATTTGCCCGTTTCCTCATCTGTGACATGGGGTTATCAGTACTCAGTCTTAGCATTGTGGTGTCCGTGACATGTAATGTATGTAAATGTATGTATGTAAATCGCCAAACCTGGGAGCTGGCACATTGCAAATACTCAAAGACTCACTGGTAACAGGTCATTCCCTTGCACTGTCAGCAGCTGCGGCAACAATGGTGACAATAGCAAGGAGGACTGGTTAACCCTCAGGTCACAGTGCTGTGCCCCCAGTCAAGTGGACCAGGTGCCAGGTGGGCCAGGTTCATGTTAGAGTGGCATGCAGGTATGCTGGGGAGTCTTCAAAGGTGCACAGGTCCATCTATGCAAATGCTTTGCCCACCTGAATTTTTGCTGTAACTGCAAAGCCATGCCATCAGGGCAGTATCTGCAAGTGAACTGCTGAGAGTATGGGGGTCACACATACTGAAAGTGAGAGGTAAGAGTCTCGCTGGAGCCAGACACCCCTCTTCAAATCCTGTGTCTTCTACTTCTTAGCTGTGAGACCCCAGGTATGTCACTCAGCAGCACTGTGCCTCATTTTCCCCATCAGTAAAATGAGAGTTGTAGAAGGGCTTTTGTGGGGATTCATGAGTAAATACATGTAGAGTGCAAAATGCTCAAAGCAGTGCTTGGCGCACAATTGGTGCCCACTATGTGTTGCTCTTATTACTGAGGCAAGTCTCCCAGTTGGTAACTCCTGGTCAAGTCGCTGAGACAGCCTTCCGCCCCTCTAGTGCGCGGAAAGGGCTGATGCCCCCACAGCTGCAGGGAAGTGCCTTGCCTCCCTCCCTCCTGGCGCTGCTGCTGAAGCTGTCCCCATCCCCGGCTGGCAGGAAGTGAGAGTCCTCAGGGCCATGGCTGTGGTCACCTGCTCTCTCCCATGCTGCGTTTCTCCTGGGGGTAGGGGAAAGAAAGGCAGGCAGAAAGAGCAGGTGGGAGCAGGGATGAGAGGAAGACTTGGGGAAAGGACAATGGGCTTTGTAAAATCCCGCTCTGGGCAGTCTGGCTAAGTTCAATGGCTTCAGGCCACATGAACAGCAAGAAAAATGTGGCCCAGGAATTTCGCCCCAATGATTCCCCTTGTCTTTTTCTGTGGGAATTTGGAGCTGCAGACACATTCCTTCCTTGAACAACGTTCACAGCAGCCGAAGACCCATTGGTCTGAGCTGGGGAACCCAGCTAGCTGCATACCCCTAGGGCACTGTCTCCAGTGCTCCCTCCCTGAGGAGTGGACATGGCAGAGTGGGGGGAGGTGGGGGGAGGGGGTGGGAACGGACTCTTGCTGGCAGACATCAGAGCCTGCTCTGTCAGGAACTGACTCTGCCTGGGCACTGCATGCCCCTCTCAAGAGCCAACTGTCCAGAGAGTTTGTGTAGCTGCTTTCCTCCAATCTCACCCAGAAGTGGAAACTAGACATCTTAGAGATGGGAATTTATTTTTTTTCTAAGTACTTCCTAATTTCAGAGGAAACAATTCCCCAATGTTCTACAATTCTTTTAAAACAGAGGGCTGCAAACTATGTAAAGCCCATGGGCCAAGTGTGGCTTACTACCTGCTTTTGTAAATAAAGTTTTATTGAAACACAGCCACACCCATTCATTTATGTATTGTCTGCGGCTGATTTCACAGTATAAGGGCCAAGTTGGGTAGTTGACCATGTGGCACACAAAGCTTAGCTATGTTTACTCTCTGCCCCTTAGAAAACCTTTACCAACTCCTGATTTAAAATAGAATGTATTACATTCACTTATTTACTTATCCTGTGTTACCGACACAAAGGATTTGAAATGGCTTCTAAAGAGGACATTTAGGATAAAATAAGCACAATAGTAATTTTAAAAATTAAGGACCTGAGAAATGCAAATAAAAGTAGAAAAGCAAAATCAGGAAGCAAAGCACAAATATGAAGGCCTATTTTAGGGCCGTCAACTTATTTACCAAAACCAAACTTTAAATTTTCCCTGAGCTTCCTGGCAGCCAATGGAAAAAGAGAAATCAGACTTGAAGTCTCATTAAGAGAAAGGAAAAAGCATACCGTGTTTCCCCGAAAATAAGACCGGGTCTTATATTAAGTTTTGCTCCAAAAGATGCATTAGGGCTTATGTTCAGGAGATGGCCTCCTGAAAAATCATGCTAGGGCTTATTTTCTGGTTAGGTCCTATTTTCAGGGAAACACGGTATTAGCCTTATGGGATCCATAACCTTTTCCAGCACAAGTAGTGTGGGCTTGCTTCAAACAGACTCTACGTTCCCCAGAGTAACATACTTCATTAAAAAAAAAAAAAAAAAAATCAAAACAATGAGTGTATAAAGTGAGTAATAAATACAGTGCTGTTGATTAGAGATAATATGGGGAAAAGGGTGCAAGTTAACACGTTTAACCAGATATCTAAATCCAAATCAGTTGGCTTTCAATGCACTGTGGTAAAAGTGCACAGAACTTATTTTGAGAGATGGTTGAGAAGCCTCTTTTTTTTGCTTATCACTTTTGTAGGTCTATTTGTTTCCGCGTGAAAACTGAAGTTGACTGGATATAGCCCCAACTTGTCACTAACTCACCTTTCAGTGCCTGACACATAGTAGGCCCTCGAGAAATATTTGATGTGGAATGGATCTAGCCCCTCTGGACCTCAGATTTCCCATGAAAGATGAGGAGGCAGTAGTAAAATGTAGAGGCCCTTTTACTTCCAGAATGTCTGTGTGTCTATGGTGTTGTTCATATGCTTGGCTTTTGGCCAAACTCCTAACACAGGTCAGAGCTATAATGGGAGGAGTGGATGAGGCGGGGGAGCCAGGCCCAGATGGAGACCCTTACCTCCAGGAGGCAGGAGGAAGGGGGCTGCTCAATAGGAAGGTGACCTGTGGTGGGTGAGGCTGCCCAGATTCAAGTACAGGCTCTTTTACCTACCAGCTGAGTGGCTGGGAGCTCACACAACCTGGGCGAGTGTCCACATTCGCATTTGTAAAATGAGCGCGATGACATATCACCATCACGGGGCTGTTATGCAAATTCAATGAGAGGATGCCTGTGTGGTACTAATGCCAGTAAGAAGCAGGCTTGTAGTAGGGGGTCGACAGACACCCTTATCACTCCCACCTTCAAGAAGCTCCCTCTGCCTGGTGCCAGTGCCAACAGGACGCAGACAACAGACAAGCTAACAGAGCAATGAACCTCACGTGGCCTTCCTGCTAGGTGCCCTCCAGCACGGCACAGGGTTTGTCTTTTTACCACGAGTGTCACCTACAGATATGCCTTAGATCCACGGGGCGTTGAATTCATCACCAGGTGCTTTCCCTTCTGCCTCCACATTATCTACCAGAGTCGTTAAGAGCAAGATGGGCTGGTTCCACTCTGAGCTCAGCCATTAATTAGCTGTGTGACCTTGTGTTAAGTATGTCACCTCTCTGTACCCCAGTATCCTCCTCTTTAAAGTGGAGATAATAATGATACCAGACACATAGGGTTGTTCTCAATTCCAGTGGGATGTCAATCTCTTAACCTTGTACACTGTTCAGGGCCGGACAGTGTTAGCTATTAATATGCATTACTCCCCATGTTTCAGTTTTATTACTGCATAACAATCACCCAGAGCTTAATGACTTGAACATGTTATATGCTCACTATTCCGCCGTGTGAGCAGGGTTGGGCTGTGACAGCTCTGCTCTTAGGTATCAGCTGGAGGACCCACTTCCAGTGCACCCACTTCCTCCGTCACGTGGCTGGAAGAAGCGGTTGCTGGCCTGAGCCTCACCTCTTCATGTGGTTTCTCCACATTGCTAGGTTGGGCTTCCCGGGCACAGCAGTCTCAGGATGACCCCCCTGCTCAGAAGGCAGTGACTTTCCTTGGAAGACAGCAACAGAAGCTGCCAAGCCTTCTTAGGACAAGGGCCCAGAACTGGCCCAGCATCACTTCTGTCACCATCTATTGGTTAAAGCCTGTTACAGGGCAGCCCAGAGTCAAGGGGCCAGAACACAAGGGGCATGAGAGTTGGGAGGTATGGGTCACTGGGGGCCAACCTGCTAGCACATAGCCCCACCTGGTCTCCATCTCTGATCTGCTTATGTCTTTTGCTTCTTAGCTTTCTTCCTGCTCCTGGTCATCCCCTTGCAGTTCCCACTGCACTCCAGCACGAGGCTGACCATCCAGAATCACAGGCTGTGTCATAGCCCCCTACCCGAAACACCCTGTGCTCTGCCCTACCCCAAAAGTCAGCTCCTAAACATAAAAACACTGCTTACTAGAGGACCAGCCCTACTCTATCCCCTGAAGTGCTGGACTCCTCACCTCTCCACCTCAACTCTCACCTCAGAGACCTCTCCTCTGTCACTGGATCACTGTCTCTGGAGCTCCCACGGTGCCCTCCGGGCCTCCCCAGAGCTCAGGCCCTGGGCTTTCTCAGGTATGCAGTTGTGTTCAGTCATCGTGTGGTACATGGATGAATAAATGAATGAAAGAATGAATGAATTACCATCATAGCCCCCAAAGCTACACCTGTGACTAAGATGCCATGTCTCCATTTCTTCCCCTCCCCTGAGTTGCCCAGGACTGAGCTCAGGCCTTGAGATGGTATCATAAGGTTATGGATATGTCTGGGGAAGAGCAACCAAACTCCTGCAGAGGGGTATCAGGCCAGGCCCTGAGTCTCTTAAGGAAATCCTCGAGTGCCCTGGGACGTAGCTGGAAAGGCCAGGATCCCAGCAGTAGCAGTGGCCTCCCTAGAAATAACCCCATATCCTCACTGTCACACTTGGGGTCTCCCAGAGAAATGGAATAAAGCAACAGGAGGTGGAGCTCTGGGTGGCTGGAGGCAACCCCTGCCCCCCACAGCTTTTGTCCTTCCGAGCTCCCCCCGGAGCCTACTGCAGTCACTGCATACACAGCCCCGGGTTCTGGCACTGCTTCCCTGTGGCCTGCAGGATGCCGGCCCTCCAGCTCAGGAAGATGTCCCGGAGGTCCCTACCTCCCCATCACTCTTCTGGAGTGGGATGGCTTGAGCGCAGCTGGAGCCTTGCAACACTGACTCATCCTGACATTTTGGTTCAATTCAAAATGGTTGGGGGTCATGATCAATTCAGGGGACAGAGCTATGTTCAAGAAGTTTGATTTTTCAGGCAAATTCTATGTTCAGTATGTGCTTTGCCAATTGCAGCCTATGGTGAAATGCCATCTGCCCATCCATCCATCCATCCATCCATCCATCCATCCATCCATCCACCGACCCACCCACCCACCCACCATCTATCTTGGTTCTACACTTACTTCATTCATCTTGGACAAGTCTCTTCACCTCCCTGAACTTTAGCTTCTTCCTCTAGTATAAGACAAATCTAATGGCAACTGCCTCATAGGTTTGTCCGGTGGTTAACTGAGAACACAGCATTTGTGAATTGCCTGGCCCATGGTAGGCAGCACATAGTGAACTTTATTTTCTTTCCTTCTTGAGGAATAAACACACAGCTAGAAAACTATAAAAACACAATGTATAATCAGGAATTAAAGTGTGTGAAACCAAAGGCACTAATAGAAGCTCTTGCCTTGCTTTTTGCCTCCTAAACTGCCCTGGGAGTTGCTATTTAAAGCCACTTGGAAAAGTCAAGTATCCCAAAATTATTTGAACAGTTCAGCGAGGGTGCTGACCCTCCATAATAGGCTCATTTGAAATGATCCCGCTTTGCTACTTCCTCTTAGAAAGATAAACAACAGACCACAGTGGCCGCTGTGATGTTTTCTTTTAAATCTTCCTCTCCAAATGTAGGACTTGGCCGTTGGATAATCACCCGGGGGCTCGCTCCCCACACATGCACTCCCAGAATGCAGGAGCCTAGCTTAGAATTCCTGGGGCCTCATTAAGCCCGCTGTGACTAAGTCATCCTGCCTGGTGCTAAAACTGTTTAAAATGACTTGGCAGCAACCAGAAGTCAGGTCTCTCCGCTTTTTCTCAGTTACTCCCTCTTCGTAACCCCCGCCTACGTGTCATGAAGTGAAAATATCTTTCTTTCCGGGTCTAGTGCAGGACAATCCTTCTCTCTCCCCAAAGAAGCCTCACGCTGGTCTTTCTGGAGAGTTAAAGGAGAGGGTGGCAGAAATCTGCCCCACCGTTGTTAATCTCTCCTTTGAATGAGACTTAACTCCTGGGAAAACCTCTTCCCGCTCCAAGTCATTCTATCCTCCCTTCCTCCCCCCAAGCCATTTAACTCTTCTGCTCCTGGCCGCAGGCAGCCTCTGCCTCTGGCCTGGCCTGGCCAAGCTCTCACCCTGGACTACTGCTGTTTCCTAAGATGGGAAGAGGGTGGGTGGAAGGGAGACAATCTCCGTCAAGCCACAGCCCAGTTTCAGGGACAGGAAGAGATCTTAGAAACTAGAGGAATGAGAAAGAACGTGGTATTAAGAACCCCACTCTGTGCCAGACACTTGATCAGAACTCATTTGATTGTTTAATTACACAATAATATATAAATATACCTTCCTTGTAAGAGATTAGACCACTATAAGAACACTTGACACCTACTTTCAATCCATTCTTGTCCCTCACTCTCTTCCCAGAGGGAACCACTCTAGGTTTCCTGTTTTCCTCCCATGTATGTCTCTGGGCCCTGGTGCCCAGAGCAATGCCCAGCACAGAGTGAACACTGGAGGAATATTCTGTGGGTATGTGTTTTACATAAGTGCCATGAATCCATAGATCGCAAGCATTCAGCTCCAGCTCCCTCCTCTGAGATAGGATTTCCGTTTCGGAAAATGCCAGTGTATTTGATCGTCTCTTAACTTGTGAATAGCCTTGTACAGGTTTTCCTGGGCATGTGGGCAAGTATTTCTGTAGGGTACATACTGGGAAATGGAATTGTTTGGTCCCAGGTATGAGCACTTTTACTGTTAATAAGCAGCTCACGTGTTACCTTCCAAAAGTGATCACACCGAAGCGCGCCTTCACGACAAGAGCACCTTTTGCCCAAATCCTAACCAACACTTAATGATGGTGATAGTTCGCACTTACAAAGCACTTAGCAACATGCCAGTTGTGTTCTAAGTTGTGTTCTATATGTATATATCCCTTGAACAAGGTGGGGTTAGGGGAGCCCACCCCGTCCAGTCCAATATTCCAGTATAACTTTTGACTCCCCAGAAACGTAACTACTAATAGCCTACTGATAACAAAAGCCCTACCAATAACATAAACAGTTGATTAACACATATTTTGTATGTCATATGTATTATATGCTGTATCCTTACATTAAGTTAGCTAGAGAAAAGAAAATGTTAAGAAAATCATAAGGAAGAGAAAATACATTTACAGTACTGTATGTATTTAATGAAAAAAATCTATGTATAAGTGGATCTGTGCAAGTGTATATATCTCAACTCATGTAATCTTTGGAAGGGTCCAATGAAGCAGTTCTATTATTTTCTCTGTTTTATAGACGGGGAAACTGAGTGTTCAACTTGATACCAGCAAACCTTTAATTTGTGCTAAACGACATCTGAAATGGTGTTGTTTCCCTCACTTTTCAGGTGAAGAAAGTCTCAGAGGGAAAGTGACTTCCCTGAAATCACGCAGTCCATACGTAGCCCAGGCAGGTTTGGGGATAGCCTGGGCAAACAGTTTTTCCGCAACTGCATAGTTGTAGAATGCAGATGAACTGGGAAAAGGAGAGCAGGGTGGCCCTGGTATACGCTCTGCCAGTCACCCATGAGGTCAGAGGCCGGGGGCGGGGAGGCGCCACGCTTACACAGCGAGGGCATCTTTCTTTCGGGTTTGCGCGGAGGGGTCAGGTCAATGTCGCCCCCACCCCTTGATTGGCTCCCGGGGCAGGGCGGAGGTGGGAGCGGAGACAGCGCTGGCGCCCCCTGGCGGTCCCTCGCTAGCGCGCAGCTCGGCGCCCCCGGGTAACCCGCCGCGGGGAGGGCGCCCGCGAGGACTGGGAGCCGCGCAGGGCCGCCCCGGCGCGCGGAGATAAAAGCGGGCTGGCGGCGCCGCTGGCGCGATCTGCGCGTTCTCCTGTTGATTAGCAGGGTCTGCCCGGAGCTGGGATGCCCGCGGCGCGGGGCCAGGACTGAGCGTGAGGGCGAGGGAGGCCAGGCCGGCAGCTCCGCGCCCGGCTGGGTACTGCCCGCGGGCGAGCCTCCGCCACGCCGCCCGGGGGTGCCGGCAGCAGGCGGCTGGGGGGCCAGCAGCTGCCATGGGGCTGTGCTGCTGCAAGGACTGGAGGGAACACCTACGAGCGCCCAAAGGTAACTCTCGGTGCGCACGTGCGCCGCGGGCTCGGGACCTCTGCGCTTCGGTGCGGAGCGCGCGCCGCCGGCTCCCTCCAGCTGCGGCTGGGGGCTACTACCTCCTCATCCCGGACTTGTCTGCCAGTTTTCCTGGGCCGCCCGACACCTGCCGCAGCCTTGGAAAGGACTCAGGTCGCGTCTCCGAACTTTGGAGTGCGCATTCGAGGGTTGCTCTTGCTCCGCGGTGCCAGCTGGAGCCTGGGGCCGGGCCCTGGGCGGGAGAGGAGCGGTGTGGGGCGCACAGTGGGCACCCGCTGCAGGTCCGCCAAGTTCACGCTGGGGAGGAGGAGTCCCGGGTGCCCTGCCCCGCCCCGCCCACACGCAGGTCCTCTGCAGAGGGAGCCGGGCCAGCGCCCGGCGCCGCCTCTGCGGCTTAACCGCCAGGGAGCGGATCCATTCATTCTCATCCGCCTCTGTCACAAACTTGGACCCATGGGCTCTGAGTCAGAGTTTTCCGAAAGTCGCGCCGGAACCTGTGAGGGGAGCTGCTTATGGAATGCAGCGGCTGGGAGAGAGCTCCCAGCCAAGAAACAACGCTGAGGATACCGATAAAGGTCCGGCCTCCTCAGGCAGTGGCCCTTCAGACTTAACCCTTGACTGACTGATACGATCCCTGTTGATTTTGGGGGAACATAGTGGGGCGTCCCTATACTGCAAGCATGCGGCAGCTCTTCCCAAGCTCGCCTGACCCTAAAACTCACCCGCCCCGTCCAGCCTCTTATTAAACATGCAGTTCCGTGGGCCCCACCCTGCCCTGGGTAGGCTCTGGGGAAGAGCCTGTGTAGCTGTGTGTTTAAGGACTTCCTTAAGTGACTGCTGTCACCAGGTGAGTTGGAAAGCCTTGTCTGTAAACTATAAGGTTAAAGCAGGCTTTACCAGAATGGGCACCAAGTCCTGGTTCAAAGTATATTTTGGATACAGATAAATAAAGCGTATGAATGTGTCAAGCATCTTGGACTTTTTTCCAGGTGATAATGATGCCACAAATGTACAGGTTTGTTTCACAAAGGGTTTGAGGTAGGTAGCTTATAGCATGTATAATAAATAAATATGAAAACACTAAACAGGACCCTATATTTAAACAGGACATATGGAGCAAAAAGAGAAAAGCGCCCAGTTAATCCCGCTATAAGAAAGATACTCTCTGTGATTGAGCCTCTTTGCAGCCAAAACCAAATAGGAAATGTGAACAGTTGCGTGGTTCTCATTGTCCCAGAGCAACAGTTTTCTTAGAATTTGATTTTAAAAAGAAGTTGCATGTGGGGGTTTCATGCTTGGAGGGGACTGAGAGCAGGCCTGTTTGGCTGTTCCAGTGGGTAAGAAGGCAGGGTCTTGCCTCATGCTCACTGAGGGCAGGTCAGAGCCCTGAGCAGAGGAGGACAGATTTCCCTGGGGGGCTGGCAGGGCTAGAGCAGCTTTTGTCTTCCCCGGAGGGGGTGGAGCCTGAGTCCCAGAAGCAAGGGTGGATTTGCAAGGACTTAATTAGGAAGGGTACATACTCAACTTGCAGTCCCAGAGGGGAGCCAGGGGCAACTCCTGCTTGATTTGTCTTCTGGGGTTGTGGATACTAGGCTACACTGATCCAGGTGAAGAACAAGCTGGTGTAGGAGTGTTTCCCAATTTGCCTCCACCCTCCCACCCACTTCAAAAGCACAGCTGGCCGCAGCAGCCTAGGAGCAGGGACCCTGTCTGAGGACCCACAAGGTCCTGCAGCCTGTGTAAATTAGCAAAGCTGGACAAGTCTGGGACCTGGGACAAAAGGGGGTGGGGAGCACTGTGGTGCCAGAATGCTTGCCCTGTCCAGAGCGGGCAGCCAGCCTCTGTGGTTCAAGGAAGGCAGCCGTTGGTTTTCTGATGTAAAACTTGCAAATGTTTAGAGGTTACTTCATTTAACAAGTTTGAACTCATGTGGCCAATCCGGGTAGTTAGTGGACAGTTTGGTCCATTGTTCAAAATGAGTTGTGCCTTAAACAGGGGAAGGGGTTCCTTGATCAAATAACCTTAGAAATCACGAGTTATCAAAGTTGGGAAGGTTTGTCACTGCAAGACATATCAGCCTTTAGACATTGGTGTGATTGTGTATCTCCAAGTCAGGTGAATTGTAGGTACAGTCTCTAAACCTTTACCCAGGGAGCCAGCTTTTCACAGAGCTGCTCATAGCCTTCATATCTTGGGAAACACTTGGAGAAATGCTGCTCTAGACATTAATCGATTCAGTTGTCACAGCAATGACACAGTACATCTGTTCCAAGGGGGACTGTGCGTATGTCTGTGTTGTGTTTAGCGGTTGCAAGCTACCTATGTAAGGAACTTTCTGACTTTCCAGACAAGAAATGTGTGTATGTATTTTATTTAAGGAAAGGTCAAAAGAAAGTCAATTAGTCATTGATATAATTTAAGTTTTCTCAAGACAACAGCTGTCATTGTCAATTTTATTCTTAGATATTTCTGAATCAGAACTTTTACAACAGAATATTTGAGCATGTTGTCCCTGTGTAAAAGTGGACTTGATAAAGTAGAAAAGCTCAAATAATAAATCGCAAATCCCATGAAGAGAGCAGCAAAAAGGCAGCACGTGCCAGAGTCACCACAGTGGATCTAGTCATTACGCCTTTAAAATCCAAAGCCTGGCACTCTCTTCAGGAGACACCTGCTCTCCCAGTAGTTTCCCAGCTGCAGGTGGGCAGCATGGACCTGGGGAGGGACTGCCACAGGCACTTTGGGGTGTGACACACTGATACTGATCACGCCATCCTATGCCAGACAGATGGCTGCAAATGCAGCAGTCCTGGGTTCCCGTGCATCTGAAGAAGCCAGAGGTCAGTGAGCAGGATCTGATGTGTGGAGAAGGGTTACACCCTCCTAAAAGCAGAGGCCAAGCGGATTTGTTCGGAACTCTGAGGGTACTGTCTGATTTTATTGTTTCTGGGCTATGTTTCCAGATGCTTCTGCTGTGTAGAGCTCTGTGGTGGGTCTGTTCAATGGCAAATTTCATTTTCTTCAACTTTGCATTGTGGTCCACGACTGAGACTTTCAGGAAGCAGTATAGGAGTACAGCACTGAGGTGGCTTTTGTTCAAGACCAGGGTGGGGTAAAAGGGCAGACTGGTGGGCCCCTAAGATCTTAAGGAGCACTGGCGCCTGCTGCCACTTCATCCCCCAATTCACCCTTCACACTTCCTGCTGGTTTCAGTACTTGGAGTCCTTCTTTGTCTTCTGGGATCTTGCCCCCTGTCATGTCCTCTCTCTCCCCAGCACCCTCACCCTTCCTTCCACTGCCTGAGTCTCCCAATCAGAACATTTTTGAAAAAGCCATTCTCTTTCCCCAGTGTGCTCACAAGCCTTGCCCTTCTCTCCCTCCCTCCATCACCAGCTCCCCAGAAACAGTCTACATGGCCCTGCCTTTCCCATATCCTCCTCCTGCACTTATTCCTGTCACTGTGCTGGACATGGTGACCAGTCTTGGCTGAGAGCCTACCCCCTTCTCTGCCCTCCTCCTGATCTGCAGGGGCTGCCCCTGCCCAGTCTTTCTCCTACCTCTCCTTGGCCCACTCCTCTCCCCCACCCCACCCCCTTTAATACACCACATTCAGCTGTGAATTCTCTTTGTTTTGCCTTCTGATCTCTGTCTGTGGGTCTCCTCCGGGCATCTCCCCCAGGGTCCTGATGATTGTGATTGCCTCTAAATACACGCCCCCAAATCCTCTGCAATGCCCATCTCCTGCCTGCCCATCTCTAGCCTGCAAGCCCAGAACTCCAATTGAAGTCCTGCACTCCTACCTGCCCCTTCTGGGTTCCTGGCTGTCAGCCCTGCTTTCTGCTTCATTTTCCCCCCGCCAAAGGCTGACAGCTCCTGTGATCCTACCCAGGGCAGTATTCCCACCCGTCCCCAAGGCCACCTGTGCAGACCCTCATCATCTCGACTGTTGGCTTTCTGACTGGTCACCCCGAGTTCATCCTCGCCTCTTCTCGTCCACTGCCCAAGCCAGCACCTCACGCACAGCTCCGGTCACGTGTCTCTCCTCAAACTCTGCCTTGGCCCCACAGCACCTCCATAAAAAAACCCAACTTCTTAGCCTCGCTGGTGTTGGGTGTCCCCCCTTCCATCCCCCTCAGCCTCCCCCTGCCACAGCCTGGACCTTTCTGGTCCCTGTACACACCACACCTTCTCACAGCACCTTTAATTTGCCCCGAGAGGGGTCAAGTCCCAGGAAAGGTGGCCTATACCTGGAGCTTTGTGATACCTTGGCCCATGGGCCCAGTTCATTTCATTCTCCAGTTGGTCTGGGTCTGTCACCCCTAGCTGATCTGGAACCAGACTCCAGTTGGTCTGGGTCTGTCACCCCTAGCTGACAGTCATCTCGTCACCTTTGTGATCTGGAACCAGACTCAGCAGATAATCTGTGCTCAGTAAACACTGGCGAGAGAGCAATAGGTAGAGACGGGGAAGATGGTCATGCTCGCCTTCACCTGTTCATGTCACTGATGCCCAGGGGATCCTAGTGGCAGCCTAGTTGGGAGAGTCCAGCCGCACTCAGTGTATCTCTCTGCTGTGATGGAGTGAGGTGCTGGGCCTAGACTCCATGCCCCTTTCTTGATGGACACAGCGTTTGTCAGGGCACCTGGCGGCCAGGGTGCAGAGGCCAGTGTACCGGGCAGGAAGGCTGCGGCTGCTGTGCCCGGTGCCCCTTGCTCCCCCAGCGGTGGGCAGAGAGAGGTGTGGCCATCACTGGGTGGGGGTGATAGAACTGGTCCTGCTGTGTAAACTCCTGGACAGCCTCTGAGTCCACTTTGAGAAGGTTCCGTTTTTCACGTAGTCTTCCAGGATTGCTAAATAGGAAGCTGCCATCCAGGCTTCTAGCCATTCACTTAACAATCATTTGTTGGGTACTGACTCTACCCCAGGCCTTGTGCCCAGTATAAGAATGAAGAGCTGGGGAGGCTGCAGCGTCTGCCCCCACCATGCTTATAGCCTGGAAACAGTCAGTGATGTGGCAGGCCAAGAAGAAATGCAGGGAGACAAGTAAACCTGGGTGCTCTGAGTGGACTGGGGGCGGGGATGCCACCCAGCCTGCAGGTTTAGAGAATGCCCAGGCCAGCTGATGTCCGAGCTGAGTCTTAAAGGAAGAACAGTCAACCCCGCAGAAGAAATAGGGGAGGGCTTTCCAGGCCTGTAGAGGTGTGCCCGCCCGGCCGAGGCGCTCTGGGAGCTGCAGTGGCTGCGCCAGCTGCGCTCCTCCCTCCCAAGCTGCTCCTAGGGACCTATGCAAGCCGATGCTCCTCCAGCTCACTTCTGTCCCCACCCACTCCACCCCCTTGCTGGCAAACTTCAGAGTCACTGGTCATTTCCCCGGGCAGGCCTTGCTCTGAGCAAAAGACCCACTTGACACTTCCATTGGGTATCTCCTGGACAAGAGCTATGCAAAGGCTAATCAGGCTAAATCTGAACTCTTGGTTTTATCCTGCTTTGATTTGCCATCAGTAAGTCCCGCCAGTTCTATTTCCAAAGTGCCTCTGAATCCCTCTGCTTGTCTGTATCCCATGCCGGCTGTCTGGCCCCATTACCAGCATGCTGCCGGATCACGGCAGTGGCCTCCTGATGGGTTTTAACTTGGACCCTCCCTCTCTAGCCCATTCTCCAGCAGCAACCAGTGACTGCTCAGGTTGCCTGCATGACCTCACGCTCCCTGCTCACAAACGCTCAGTGACTCCAATGGCATTCGCAGTGAGACGAGCCCTTAGGCCTGCCCTCTGTAGCTCAGGGTGTTCCATGCTGTTTCTGAGAAGTGACCCTGTTACCTCTTCCCCATTCAACTGCCCTGGGCATCTGTCTTGTGGGTTTTTCAAAAAAGGAACCAGCCTTAGGCAGAGGATTTGGTTCCATTTCCTAGTCGGGACCACAGGCCACTGGTTAGCTCTCAGAGCCTCTGCATCCCGCCTGTAAATGGGGACAGGCGTGCTGCCCTAAAGCGCTGTCAGAGGCTCAGTGATAGTCCTAGCTCCACCCCTGTCTAGCTGGGTTACCACTCAGAGCCTTGGTTTCCTCATCTGTGAAGAGGGAACCAGGCAAGACGGATGATCTCTAGGGTCCCTGTCAGCTTGAAGTTCAGACAACGGAGGAAACTTGAGCTGCTCTGTGCTCCTAACAACAGGGCATTCGAAGGCCAAATGCCTTTCCCCTAGCCCCTCTCTGAGTGGCAGTGGTCATCTGGCTGGGTAGGGGGTATGTGAAACAGCAAGGTCAGCAGCCCCCCCAGACAAAGTTTCTGAGCAGGTCTGTTTGACCAGCACAGAGCCAGTCAGCACTGCTGGCCCCTGAGGTTTGGTTGTGGGGGTGGGGCTGAGGGGTGGGCTTATGGCCCCTGAGAGGAGCCAGCATTGGGGAAGTCCCTGACCTTGACAGTTAGGGCAGCAAGCCTTCCAAGAGCTGGACTCCTGAATTCTGGAAGGGAGGGGGAAAGAAAATGCCTGACGGGAGTTTTCTCATCCCGTTAGTCTGTGGTCCTTGCACCTGTAAGGAGACTCTCCTTCAGGAATCCTGGGGCCAAAATGCGGGACATGCACATGAAGTGAACCCCTAAAATAGTTCTTATCCTACCTTCCCCAACCCAGCTATGTAGCTAATGCACATTCTGCCTGAGTTACATCTTTTGCTGGGCTCTTCCCACAAACACCCCATCACCAGACTCTTTTAAAGAGCTTTATTGAGATATATTTCACATATTGTAGAATTCATCCACTTAGATCGTACCACTCAGTAGTTTTAGTATATTCACAGTTGCGCCACCATCACTATAAGCTAATTTTGGAACATTTTTATTACCCCTAAAACAACTCCCATGCCCATTGCAGTCACTTCCCATTCCTGAGACAACCCTCCCCGCGTGTCCTGCAGCCCCAGGCAGCCACTAAACTACTTTCATAGAACATATGGCCTTTAGTGATTGACTTCTGAAACTTAGCATGCTGTTTTCAAGGTTCATCCATGTTGTGGCATGTATCACTATCGCATTCCTATTCATGGCTGAATATAGTCTTAGTTTGAGTACATTACATGTGATTTATCCATTCATCAGTTGATGAGCAATTGGATTGTATTTTGCTAGTATTTTTGTGTGTTTATAAGGGATGTTGATTTATAGTTTTCTTGCAATGTTTTTGTTTTGTTATCAGAGGACTACGGGCTACACAGGAGCTGGGAAACATTTCCCCCTCTTCTATTTTTTGGAAGAGTTTGTGAATAATTGGTATTAATTCTTCAAATGTTTGGTAGAATTTACCAGTACTATCTGGTGTTAATTCTTCGTAAATAATTGGTAGAATTCTTCAGTGAAACATTTTTAGGCATGTTGAAGTTATTTATTCTCTTGTTAAAGCTTTATTTAGATTTTTCTATTCATTCTTGAGTTGATTTTGGTAATTTATGTCTTCTAGGAATTTGTCTGTTTCACCTACATCATCTAATTTCTTGGTGTACAGTTTTTTATGTTATTCCCTTATAATCTTTTTAATTTCTTTATGGTTGGCAGTGACGTCTGCTCTTGCATTCCTGACTTCGGTAATTTGAGTTTCCTCTTATTCTTGATCAGTCTAGCTAAAGTTGGTCAAATGTGTGATCTTTCAAGAATCAACTTCTGTTAGTATTGATTTTCTCTATTCTTCTAATCTTTATTTATTTTCACTCTAATCTTAATTATTTTCTTCCATCTGTTTGATTTCAGTTTGGTTTGTTCTTTTTCTAGTTTCTTCAGGTGTAACTTTAGATTACACCTGATTGATTTGAGATCTTTCTTCTTTTATAATGTAGGCATTTATAGCTATAAGTTTCCCTCTCAACACGCTGCATCCGATAAGTTTTGATACGTGTGTTTTCATTTTCATTCACTTCAAAGTGTTTTTTAAATTTCTGTTGTGATTTCTTCTTTGGTTATTTAGGACTGAGTTGTTTGATTTTCACATATTTATAAATTCTCCAAGTTTTCTTTTCTTACTGATTTCTAATTCCATTCCTATGTAATTGGTAAATATACTTTCATATTTTGTTTTATTCAGTTCTTCTAAATATTTAAGGCTTGCTTTATGATCTAGCATATGGTCTATCCTGGAAAATGTTCCATGTACATTTGTGAAGAGGGTGTATTCTGCTGTTATTGGGTGGAATGTCCTATAGATATACGTTAAGCCTACTTGGTTCCTTGTGTTGTTCAAGTCTTCTGTTTCCTTATTGATTTTCTGCCTAGTTACATCGATTACTGAAAGTGGAATGCTAAAGTTTCCAATTATTATTGGTGAATCTCACTTCAATTCTGTCTTTTTTTTATTTAATGAATTATGGAGCTCTGTTAGGGGCATATATGTTTATAATTTTTATATCTTCCTGCTGGATCAACCCTTTTGTCATCATAAAATGTTCCTCTTTGTCTTCAGTAATATTTCTGTCTTAAAGTCTATGTTGTCTAATATTTGTAGAGTCACTCTACCACTCTTTGGGTTTTGTTTACATGGTATGTCTTTTTCCATCATTTCACTTTCAGCCTATTTGAGTTTTTAGATCTAAATGTGTCTCTTGCAGAAAGAATTTAGTTTGTCTTTTAAATCCATGTCAACCTTTGCCTTTTTGTTTAAATGTTCAATGCACTTACATTTAATGTAATTACTGATAAGGTAGGATTTATGTCAGCCACTTTGCTGTTTGTTTTCTGTAAGTCTCTGCCTTTTTTCTTCTATTCCTCCCTACTGTCTTCTTTTTGTGTTAGATTTTTTTTATTGTATCATTTTAATTTCCTTATTTTATCTTTACAGTATTTTTTAAAGTTATTTTCTCAGTGGCTGTTTTTGGGATTATAATCCCAAGATTATAATCTTCCTAATTTAACATATCTGGTTCAGATTAATACTACCTTAACTTCAATAGTATACATTTTCTTTCCAATATAGCTATTCAGTCCTGCTCATTTGTGTCATTATTGGCATACTAATTACATCTTTATGCATTATAAGTCTATCATCATGGTTTTATAAGTATTGCTTCATGCAGTTGTCTTTTAAATCATATAGGAGAAAAAAGCTACAAAAAGTACGTTTATAATGTCTTTTGTTTTAACTATGCAATTACCTTTACTGGTATTCTTTGTTTGTTTGTTTTTTATGTGGATTCAAGTGACCATCTAATGTCCTTTCATTTCACCTGAAGGACTCCCGTTAGAATTTCTTATAGTACAGGTCTGTTAGGATATAGAACTGAATGCTCTCTTTTTGTTTATCTGGTGATGTCTTAATTACGCCTTTGTTTTTGAAGGATGGTTTTTTTGAAAATGGAATTCTTGGTTAACAGTCTTTTGGTTGACATTTTGAAAATGTAATCACACTGCCTTCTGACTTCCATGGCTTATGATGAAAATCAGCTGTTAATTTTATTGAGAATGCCTGGTACATGAAGACTCATTTTTCTTTGGCTTCTTTCAAGATTCTTTGTCTTTGGACAATTTGACTATGATATGTCTAGGTGTGAATCTCTTTGAGTTTATTATACTTAAGAGTTTATTGAGATTCTTGGATGTATAAGGTTTTCAACAAATTTGAGAAGTTTTCAACAATTATTCCTTCAGCTAGTCTTTCCACTCCTTTTTTTCTCTTTTCTTTTTCTAGGATTCCCATTATGTGTATGTAGGTACACTTGATGGTCCCACTGGTCTCTGAGGCTCTGTTCATTTTTCTTCATTCTTTTTTTCTTTTTGCTCCTCAGACTGGATAATCTCAGTCGACCTCTCTTTAAGTTTACTGATTCTTTTTTCTACCAGCTAGTGAGTCCCTATAGTGAATTTTTCATTTCAGTTATTATATTTTTAAACTCCAGAATTCTTTTATTTTTATAATCTCTATTCCTTTATTGATGTTCTCTATTTGTTAAGATACCAATGTCATACCTACCTTTAATTCTTTAGACGTGGGGTTTTTTAAAGTTATTTAAACATCTTTATGATAGCTGATTTGAAGTCTTTGTCTAGTAAGTCTAACACCTGAATCAAGATAGTTTCTACTGACTGCTTTTTTCTCTTGTGTATGGGCCACACTTTCTTGTTTCTTTGTGTATTTTTTAATCTTTTGTTGAAAAGTAGACATTATAGATAATATAGCATGGTAACTGAAAATCATCTTCCCCTTTTTGTCCAGGTCGTGGTGGTCATGTAGCTGTTTAATAACTTTCCCGGCTAAATCTGTGAAATTGGTAGTATATAGCTACTGAGGTGTCTCCTTAGTTTAGTGGTCAACTAATGATTTATCAGAGATATAATTAAATGCCTTGAACCATTAAGTCTCCTACCCTTTGGAGTGTGTGTGTGTGTGTGTGTGTGTGTGTGTGTGTGTGTGCACATATGTTGGAGCACACCTTCAGTGATAGGTAGTTTATGACTCTGCTTTAGTTTTTACTTCCTACTTGTGCACAGACTCAAACTCAGCCAGAGGTGAGACACTAGGGATCTCTCGGGTCTTTCCTGCTCATGGACACATACACACGTGTATATGGCCTCATAGAGTTCCAGAAATATGTGGGAGCATTTCAGAGCCCCCATAGATTTCTCCTTCCCCAGGCTTTCCTTTCAGTCAGCTGTTGTTTGCCCCAATTAGTATCGCAATTGGCCACTGTAATATTAAAGAATTACCACTGATAGTTTTTGACAAATGCCCTGGAGCTAGGGCTTTTCTACAGAGTGAGTCAGGTCAAATAATGATATGCTCTGTAAATGGGGCTTTTTCAAGGAGTAGCAAGACTAGTCAGATTGTGTCAGACTGTGACAGTGCTCTGGGGATGGGACTTTCTGAGATGCTAACATCGTTCCAAGGTATGTGGGCAGGTAATTAGATCTTCTCTCCTCAAGGCCTGTCCTTCTTACCTGAACTTTACCTAGATGCTAAGTGGTGACTTAGGTGTGAGTGTAGGTTCCTGAGGGCTTGGTGTCAGGGAGGCAGTGTGAAATGTTGGAAGCTCATGAAGCTGGGAGTTGGGCAGGTCTGAGTCTGAATTCAGGCTCTGTCACCTACTATCTGTGCAGCCTTGGGGACAAGTTACTTCTCTGAGCCAAAGTGGGATGCTTTCATATGCACATTGGGATACCAGTAACCTCACCAGGTATGTCAACAGAAAAATTAAATTGGTCTCTCTATGTGAGGTTGCTGACACACACAAAAAATGCCCAATAATGGACATAATTATTTGGCTTGAGACTTAGGATAAGACTAAAAAATGATGAGGCCAGTGTGGTTTGATTGCAATAAAAGCACGTGTAACACTCACTATGTGCCAAACCCTGTCCTAAGCACTTTATATATAGGAATTCATTTAATCCTCACGATAACCCTGCAGTGGATTTTATTATTAGTCTCATTTTAGAGCTGAGGAAACTCTAAATGGAGTTTCCTGCCCAAGGCCAGTCAGCTCTGGGATTTCAATAGGCTGCCTAACACCAGAGTGTGTGCTCTGGGTTTCATTTTAACGCCATACAACTCATAGCCAGGTGTTCACTTTGACAACTAGCTGTGGAGAACACTAAAATGAGAATAAAACAAAAAGCAGCTATGCCCTTTACCAGTGAAACTTGGAACAAAAGGACTGGACACTCCCTAGGCAACATCCAATTTTGGAAAAGTCAAAGGTTACAAACCAGCAGCTTCTCCTTTGTGGCTTTGGCCAGGCCAGGTTCCTCTCTGAGGATCAGTCACACACAGGACCTGCGTGCCCCACCCGCCATCGGAGTTCCTCTTGGGGCAGGAGATGCAGGCTCTCCCTGGAGTTGTGCACTGCCCTGAGCACCTCTCCCTAAACCTGCTCACACACGCTCACACAGACTGCAGGCCGGTGATTACTGAGGCTCTGACTGCTGCAGCCCCTCCCAGCCAGCTCCCCATGCAGAGGCCCAGCAGCCAGCAGCACCAGCCGTAGGGGGAGAGATGTTTACTAACTTGTGCTCACCTTGACACACCAGGCTCCTGCAGGCACAGGCACTCCTGGCGGTTCTGTTCAGTCTTTTATGACTCGAATGCACCCTGTCATAATCGGTGATGTCACAGTATCCACTGCCCACCGTGTGACTGTCTCTGTAAGTGCAGAGCATGAGGTGTGGGTCAGGAAGTGGTGTGGTCCACTTCACCTACCCTCCAGCCTCCTCAGACCCTCCCCCCATCCCACACCACCAGGGCAGGCTTTCAAGTACCTTGTGCAGCCAGGCAGATATTCAGATGGCACTCACCCACATGGCTAGGAGGTTTGTGAGGTGCTGAAACACTTCTGTACAGTTAGTAAATCGTGATTGCCCCTAGCCTTCCCTGGGCCCTTCGGCCTCCCCACTGTCCAGTACCAGAAGCTTCATGCCTGGCCCAGCAGGGTCCTTGTGCTCTTGACTCTGAACAAGGCTGCCTAACTTTGCTCTAGTTTAGCCCCTATGAATTGACTGCAAGTTCTGTGCACAGAACTGTGCTGGGCCACTTACAGAGTGGGGATCGCACCTTCCTTATTCTGAAACGTTTAATAACTGAGGGAAGGAGCAGGACATACAAGACTTATTCCAGGCAAGGATGAGGGTTGGGGGGAGGGAGCAGGTTGGTGTCGGGGTACCACTCTCTCATGCCACCTCTGATAGCTAGGTGGGCACAGTCAGCCCCTTGGCCGTGGCCCCTGCTCTGAATGTGCTCTGTCAAAAATGATCCTTCCTCTGCTGTCTTAACATTTTCCAAGTACCAGAAGGGAACGATTGGGCCAAGAGGAGATGTAAGCGCCCTTACTTTGCACAGGCCCTGGCCCTCTCTGTGGCCCTTCCTTGCTCATTTGCATGGACTCCAGAGCCCTGACTTCTTTGTAGATTCACAGGGTCAAGAGGGCTTCCCTTTATGTCTGCCAGGTTCCTCAGCCCTAGTACAGAAACACTTTACAGGTGGATGCACTCATATATTAAGTCAACCACCTTCATCTGGGAAGGCTGAGAGGCTAACCTTCGCTGAGTGCTTCCTGTGCCAAACAGAGTGCATGCTGTGGCTCAGATTTCCCACCCTTCCCGGCCAGGGTGGCTATAAGACTGTTGGTTTTAGAGGTGAAGACACTGATGCTCTGAGAGGGAAATTGTCCCAGGCCACCCACAAGTCACTGGTCAAGCTAAGTTTGAACTCAGCTCTGAATGACTCCCAAACCCGGGTTCTTTTGCTCTTCCTTTAACTGTCTTTCAAGTCTCAAGAATGGATTCTTCTGGAAAGATTCCAACTAGGAGTCCTTGGTTGCTACGACTATGGGTCTTTGAGGTTTCTCTGGCTACCTAATAAAGTGATTTCTGATGAAAACCTAAGGATATCCTTCCTTCCTGTGCCTCCCTCCTCCGTGACCTGTAGGACATCGGCAGAGCTTGGAAATCCTGGAAATCCGGGAGTAGCAGGCGCCAAAATGATGCGCGACCCCCTCCCTTTATTCAGAGAGGCTGGGGAGCTGCTCCTTCCCAATAAACTCTGGGGGTGGGGGTGAGTCTGGGGGAAATGAGGCCACAGAGCCCCGGAAAAGGCTTGGGTCACCAACATCCTGCCCTGTGAGGCTCCATTGTCCCGCTCAAGCTCCCAGGCTGGCCGCCCTTGCCACTGAACATTCATGAGCGGGCTCTAAGGCCCATTCTGCGTGAGTGCTATTTGTAGAATCTCCCTAAAATACCACAACAGTGCCATTCACAGAGTGTCTGTACGGCAGTCGATGGCGGAGGTTGGAACAAAGCTCTGCTGTGCTCAGCATCCAGTTCTGGCCTCTGCCGGAGGATGCCCCCTCCACCTCACGGATGCGGTGCTGGCACTTTTCCCCGCTGGATGTTCTTGAGCCTAGGCCCTAGGGTTTCCAGGAGGGAATTCCCGTTCTCAGGAATTTTTTTTACTTTCCCCGTCCCGAATCTTGAGATATAAACTGTTTTCTGTTCTCCACGATGAATTGTTTCCACAAAGTGACGGCTGATGCTACCAACCATGGGTTCAAGGTGTGGATTTTCCCGATTTCCCGACCAATTTTTCTTGGGATTCAGGAACGGAAAAGCAAAAACAATTCCTGAGAACAGGCAGGAATTCCCACCTGGAAACTCTACTAGGCCCTGTGTGGTCCAGCACGGACTTTGGTTCCCCACACTGGCCTGGTGTGGCCCTGGCCCAGGCTGGCCGGCAGAGGGAGTGCAGGAAGGCATTCAGCTGTCTGTAGGTGAGATGGGGCCCTTTGCATGGCCAACAGGTCTCCATCCTCCCATCCTCACCCCGTCATCAGGTCTCACACAGGCTTGTTCAGTTACAGTGGATGGAAGGGCAAGAACCAAGAATCAATAAGGGGTCATCAGGGAGGGGACCCAGGAGGATAAAGCCTTTCTCGTCCAGATTCAACAACTCTGGCATTCTCGTTCCCTCGTTTCCCAGGTGCTCAGTTTCATCAGGGTCCTCACCATGTGCATCTCTCTCTGCCCCAGCCTCAGCAGTATCCACAGTGCATTCTCAGGACCACTTGCCCTTGGGATGTTAGTAAGTGTCACCATTAGCAGTGCATTTTGTGGTACCTGGGAGAAGCTGAGCAGAGTTGAGTGTTTTCCTGCTGGTGAACCTCTGGGAGCCTCTCCCATGCTAATGAGCCATACACTGGGCAGTGATGCTCTAGCAGGACCTTCCTGTGTTCTCTTCAGATGTGGGTGTGGCTGGAGCCCCAGGCAGTGTGATTATCAAAGGGTTTGATAACTTCCCAATTGTTGTCTTCCACCATGGGTACCTAACCATGTGTTGCACAGAAAAATCAGACATCCTTCCAAAAAGAGGCAGCTTAGCTGTCCCAGCCCGTGGCCCAGGCCAAGCACCTGCAATGGGCCTTGCTCTGTATCTGGGAGTGCCTGGCAGGATCCCACCCTGCCTACTGCCTGGAAAGGCTCGGCAGCCAAGACCCACTAGCTCCCTCACTGAGCAGCTGTGCCAGCATGAGATGCTAACAGGCTGGCATCCGTTAGCATCTGTTAGCAGTGTCCTGCTTCCAGAAGACTGATGTCCAGGCCCCTGTGGTGGGTTTTTAAGCTTTAACAGGTCACCCACAGACAAGTCCCTCTTACAGCTGGTGGTGAAGGACACTGGGCCATTCCCTGACCAGTGGTGGGGTCATTACCCACACCTGCAGCACAAACTGCAGGGCCTTTTGACAAGGGCCCTGTTGAGCAATACAAATCTGGCATGAGTGCCCGATGAATGTCCCAGGATGGCTTTGGTTCTTGAAGAACCACCATGTGAAGAAGAATGGCTGCCTCAGTGTCTGAGTCCTGGCAACTGAAGTGGAATCTGCCCATCCTGGTGGCGCGCAGGGTGGCCCTAGGAAGCAGGCCCTCTGAGACGAGGAGGCCCACATCACTCATGAGCCGCAGGACTTCAGGCAGGACATGGCATTTCTGTGTCTTGGTTTCCCCACCAGTAAGGTGGGGTCTGTAAGGCTGGTTTGCGGACTGCTGTGAGGATGAGGAGCTGGTGTGATGACCGTGCCTGGCTGAGCAGGACCTCTGTGACTGGCAGCATTCTATCCTTTTGTGAATCACCAAAGAAAAGGGAGGTTTTGCAGTTTCTGTTGCCTGCCATCACCCCAACTTGGGGCTGTGAGCTCCCTGCGGACAGGATGGACTGCTTGTCATCCTGGTGTCCTGTGCACACCCACCCATGCATGGATGGCTGTCCTAAAAGGAGACATAAGAACCTGATCTGAGCTGCTGCTCTGTGGGGAGGGTCTGGCACACAAAACACTGCGGTAGGAGGGAGACTGACTTTTCATGGTGTGTACGTTTCAACAGTTGATTTTGTTGATGTCGTTCATCCTTAGCCCCAAAGGCTAATCTTTCTGAATTTTCATGTCTTGTTTCTTCTCTTGCCATCACCTGTGACTTCCTGATGCTGTCACTATGGCAGCCTGTATTAGTTCTCCTAATCCTTCTTTAACTATCTGTTCTGATACACTGAGTACCACGGAGCCAGGGAGACATGCGTGTTAGAGATTTGTGTAAAATAAGAGTAAGCAAGCCCTGAGTAAGTTCCTTGAGGGGCAGTTATTTGGTTCTTAGTGTTTTGAAGCCTGTTTTGGCTTCCTACCCTGTTTCCCTGAAAATAAGACCTAGCTGGACAATCAACTCTAATACGTCTTTTGGAGCAAAAATTAATATAAGACCCAGTCTTATATTATATAATGTTATATAAGACCTGGTCTTACATTATAGTAAAATAAGACTGGGTCTTATGTTAATTTTTGCTCCAAAAGACTCACTAGAGCTGATTGTCCAACTAGGTCTTATTTTCGGGAAAACACGGTATTTATTCATTGTTTCATTTGTCCTTGGACTCTACATGGATAGGGTTGTCAGATAAGTGATTTCTGGATAAACAAGGTGTTTCTGTAATGCCCTATTTGTGGGAGAGACGGGCAGTCACCCTGGGTCTGGCGGCTTTTCTGGCTATGCAACTAGACTCTTCAAAAGAGGAAGGCTAAGCGGATGAAGACCCTAGCAAAGAAGGTATTTTCCAAGGTCCATCTTGCAGACTTGACTGAGGGGGCAGGAGACCCAGGCAGGCTGGAAGAATGGAGGTTTCGTTCCTGAGCTCAGCTGATTCTGCTGAGGGGGAAAGCACTGAATGTAAGATAGATGAGGCATAAAATCTTGGTCCTGGCCCTCTGGCTGAGAGTCCTTGGGCAATTTTTTTTTTTTTTTAGAAAATGGAAAGATGGTACCTTTGTCAAGGTTGTCTTGAGGCTTAAATGTGAGAACATATAGGCCACCATATTGGATAACTCCAGGAAGAGGGGATTCACGTAAGTTACAACGTGAACAGGTGACTCTGGAGGGCGCCATTTTTTAGACTATAATGAGAATGGCTGCCCTAGGGGTGGGAGTTGCCAGTCACTTACACTATAATGTGAATGTCAGCCTCCTGGGGTGCCATTTATTAAAACTATAAGGTGAACAGCTGCCTCCTGGAGTTGTGCTAGGAAGTGGTGTAACAGCAAAGTATGTTATACTTCCATCCTGGCACTAGCAAGACTTCTTACTTGTCTGGTTGTTTATACCTGGCCTCCAGAAAGGAGGCAGCTTATAAAAATAGTGTTTTGTTGTTGTTGTTTTTTAAGAATCTGAAGAATTTGGGTGGAAAAGAGTGTAGAGAGGACATTAGCTAAAACCCTGAAGTCCCACACACCTGCTGGCGGTGGGTCCACTTTTGGCTTGACCTTATTGGGACCCATGCAAAGAGGAACAGAGCATCAACGAGAAATCCATGGTGTCCATGTCAAATTAAGGGATTTTCTCATGTGCCCAACATAGATTTGGGATGGGGGCTTACCAAATGTCCACGTGACCAGCCAGAGGAGGCAGAAACGAACTGGGGAGATGGGTGTGCTGGCTAGAACATGGGTGTGGACTCTCTCGGGCCGGGCACTTCTCTGCCATTTGCTAAGTCATTTTCCCCTAGCCTCAGTCTCTGCACTCCACCCTTCTCTCCTGCTCTCCTTCCAGGCTTCTTTGGCCACATCTGCCGCCTGTCACCTCCTTACAGCCCTCCAGACCACCCCTCTCTCCACCCTGACCTGGGGGAGGGGACTGAACTATCCTCTGGGGAAGGAGGAAATCAAAATCAGTTACCTTAGGAATTCCCCCTCCCCCACTCCTCCAGGCTGCTGTAGGGACCCTGCGGCCAGCCGGGTTCTCCCCTCCCCCACCAGGAAGAGTAGCTCTTGTGAGGCGGAGGTTTTGTGGATGCAAAATTGGGGAAGGGGCGTCCGATTATCTCCATAATAAAGAGCTGACAGGCGGGGAAGGAACTTTTTGTCTGCATCCTCCCAGACTCCGCGGTGAGGAGCAGATGTCTTTGTTGTTGTTAATTTGGCTTCCTGGGTTACTTCCAGTCTGCAGCTGACCCTCTCACCCCAGGCCCTGAGGCCGGGTGCCTGGCACGTCTGCTTCATTTTGTGCCTCCAGCTCCTAGTAGCACGGTGCCCTGCAGAGGTTGCTGGACAAAGGATTAGGGGAGGCCCTTCAAGGCGTCTGTCTTGGGGGCTGCATCCAGCCACCTGGGGGCAAATAACTTCCCCCTAATAAAAGGAGAAATGGAAATGTAGACCCCGAGCTGGCCCTCATTCTTGCGGGTGTCAGTAAGAATCTAGTCGTGTCCTTGGGTGATGGTCAGCCCCTGCCCTGTACCCCAGGCTTTACCCTGTGATGCCAGGCTGGGGGTGGGGTTGGGCACAGGGAGCCCACAGCCGGGAAAGGGGAGTCAGAGCAGGGATCCCTGGGTTTGTGCTTTTCAAGCAGCTGGACTTGAGCTCAAGGTGGGGATCATTTGGAAAGTAGGGACACCACCAGCATATTTTAAATTATATGTACGATTACAAAGTGATTTTTATTTATTTATTTAGTCTGCCTTTCCTGGAGTCGAAGTGAGCAGGGTGTAGTGGGACTTGAGACCCCCCCCCACCAGCATTGGGCCCCAGTGCCTGCCTTGGCTCTACCCATTTGGGGCGTGGGGGTGTAGCTTGCACCCGTGGAGCCGATCCTTGTCTTACACTTCCTTTGGATTGCCACCAGGACCCTCCTACCCCAACCCCACTCACCCATCCCCAGAATTTATCAGCAACCTCTGTTGGGTCTGAGATCAAGACAGATCCTGATCCCAGGTACTTGTCACCCCTTGCACCCCTTCCTGCCTGGCTCTCTGGACACCTGCCAGAACCTCCTGTCTGCCTCCTGACCCCCTCACGCCCTCCCAGGTGCACTGAGCCTCACGAAGGACCTCAGGACTTCTCCCACCTCTGGGCCCTTGTAATTGCTGCCCTTTCCTTCCTCCAATCCTCCATGCCCAGACCGATCTGTACAAGAAAGCCAGCCCCTCTAGTCACTTAGTCCTCAGCTCAAGGATCCCCTCCTCAGATGGGCCTTTCCGGACCCTTCCTTGAGTAGCAACCCCACCCCTCCCTGCTGCACTAACCCCATCTGAGCTCACCTCCAGCCTTTGTCCATTTCTCCCCTGGAGCAGCTCTGGGAGGGCGGGGCCTTGCTTGTCTGGTTCACTCATGCACCCCACTCCACTCCACCTCATTGCCAAGCACACTGCTGGCACAGGGTAGGGTCTCAAGGATTATCTGTTGCCTCATTGAAAGAAAGAGCCTCTCTGCACATGCAGCTAGGCCAAGCCCTCCGGAGCCGGTGGCGGGGAAGAGGGAGGAGTTAAAGCACCCGGGACCACCCTTGACCAGGGTTGACTGGAGCTAATGAATACCTTCCCCGCTTTTGTCCCTGGGCTGAAAATTCTGATAACATTTCATAAGGCCGCATAGACCTTGCCAGCAGGGTGGAGCCACTAGGCTCCCAAAGCAGCGGCCCGCTCCGTCCGGCATCCCGGTGGGCTCTCTCCTTCCCTGGTTCATTCCCAGGCCTGCAGGCCTCCCTGGGATAACTTCACAAACCCACGACTTGCGCACGAGACTTTGTTTTGGGGGAATCCAGGCTAAGACACAAGGTGTTAGTGTGGAAAACCAATCTCAGTAGCAGCCTGAAGTGGTGAAAGGCCCCAGTTACCTGCGTTCATTACACTGAGCCCATAGTGCTTTAGTCATTCATTTAACAGATGCGGATGAAGCACCCACCTGAAGCAAAGCACTCCCTTAGGTGTTAGGAGTAGCACGGGGATGCTTCTCTTACCCGCAAGAAGCCTAGGAGGCAGGACCTGGGCGGGAGAGGGCGGGGCCAGGGGTGGGGGCGGGGCGTGGACTGAGGAGGAGCCTTGGATGCGCTGCAAGGCCTCATCCCTTACCAGATCTACTGGCCTCCGTGCCTCCTCCGCAGTGGGGAAGGTAATATGTACTAGCACCAACTGCTGGAGTTTCTGGGAAGAGTGAAGTGCTTAGCAGAGCGCTACTTCGTTAGCATGGGGGGGGCAGGAGTCGTGAAGGTAGCAGCTGGGGGGCCTGCGACTGCTCTGCAGCTGCCACGGTTTCTAACGCTGCAGAAATAAAAAAATAGTCCTCTGCACAAACAGTGGAGAGGTCGAATCTCACAGCCTGGAGGGAATCTGGTGCTGAGTAGGCGCTTCGTAAATGTTAGGCTGCTTTCCCTTCCTTGGAAAATGAATTAAACCATTATTCCTTCCAGGTCGCTCAGCACAAATCACATTTTTTGTACTCTAAGTGCCAGGCCCACCCCTCCTCCCCCACAACCCTCCCCATTGCCCCCACTCCCCAACATTTCAGAACCAGGTCTTCATCTGACAATTGACATATTCCATTTTAATATGTTACTATTTTTAATTTATTTTTTTCCTATGCAAAAGTTACTTTTTGATGGGGGTGGCCTTGAATCAGTGTCTTCTCTATGTTACTGCTGAGACCTGGGTGAGGCCTGGCTTCCTGGCCTCCTTGGGCGGTCAGGAGACAGACCCAGACTGGACCCAGAGACCATCAGCATGCAGTTCTCCAAGTGTGGCCTCAGCCCCCACCCCCAGACCTCTGCATCCTACCACTTGCAGTGGCAGTTTTGCATTTGTTTGTGATTATGGTTAAGGCCTGTCTCCCCCACCAGGCAGCATTCTCCAAGAGGTAGGGACTGTAGGGACTCTTGGTTTTGTTACTGCTGAGTGGGGGGCGGGGGGGGGGGGGTGCACAATTCGTGGCACATAATAGACCTTCAATAAATATTTGTGGATGGGAGAAATGGGATAAGGAAAACTAGGAGTGGGTGAGGGGGGAACAGGTTAGGAAGGTGAAGGAACAGTGGGGATATTTAAGCTGAGTCTTGATGAATGAGTAGGAGTTTACCAGGTGGACCAAGTGGGAAAGACATCTCAAAAAGAGGGAACAGCATGTGTGAAGACAGTGAGGCATTGTATATTCCAGGAACAAGAAGTAGGGCAGAGTGCCTGGAGTGCTTGGTGAGATAGAGGAGTAGCTGGCTGGGCTGGGAAGGTACCCTGAGCTGAACATGGAGAAGCCCCAGTGGGAAGCAGTGAACTGGGTTGTCTCTTGAAGGCAGAGGGTGTGGAATTCTTACCAGGGAGGGAGAGCTCTGACTTGCATTTCAGGGACGACCCCCTGGCAGCGCCCAAGCATTCCCCAGCTTGCCCCAGACTCTTCACTTCTGCAACTGTCCCTGTGAGAAAAATCACAGCCCCAGTTCTCTCACGGGTGCTGCCCAGGGCAAGGTCAACATGCATTCCCTAAAAACCCAAACCTCCCCAAAACCACCAAAGGAGATTTTCCAGGGAGGTGCTAGTTTTGAGAAGTGAAACTCTGCTGTGGGAATGGGTTGGCGAAAGGGGAATTTGGAGCTCAAACAAATCATTTGGAAGACATCAGGGGCATTTCTAACTTCTCCAGGGCCAAACACATGCGCTGCCACCTCTTAACAATGAAAATAGCCTTTATTCAAGAAAGTAATCTGTGCCCGTGATGACATACACAAAACACGCCAGGGAGTCTGTAGTGAGAAGTAAGCCTCTTGTGCCCCTCGCCTGCTCCCCCGAAGCCAGCACAGCGCCCTGTCCTGCTCGTGCTTTCAGTAACAGGCACGCCCAGCCACGCCCCTGTGGGTACATGTCACTCTAGCGCAAATGGCAGCATACTCTTCACACGGTCTTTTGCTTTTTCCACATAATAATGTGCGGTCCCCTGTCACATATTCTCATCGTCTTTTTTTGGATGTCCATAATTTATTTAACCAGTGCATTATTTATTATTTAACATGATGGACAGTTAAGTTGTTAAGTTCCCAGTTTGTCCTTACTGCTTCCTATGCACATGTGTAAATGATTGGAAGAGTACATTCCCTGGAAATGGATAGTCATTTAAAATTTTGATAGATATTTTCAAATTCTTTTGCAAAGAGAGGTTGTACAAAATATACTTCTACCAACTTGCTAAGGGTCTGCCCCCTTTTCCTCAGGGTCCACCTAAGGTTGGTGTCTCCACCAGGTTCTGAGTGACTCCCGGTGCCAAAACGCATACCATGGCTGACTCCCTACTCAGTGCACAGCCGACAGCCCACCACTCACAGCCCCCACCACACACAGTGATGTAAGACGGGTTCTGTCATTTGTCACTTTATATTAAAGTCTATTTTCATTTAGTTCTTAAAATAGGTGACATAGTTCAAATATCAAAAGGCAAAATGCCACCCTACACACTTCTACTTTAGCCACCCACTTCTTTCCGCAGCACAACTGATCCCAATGTCCTTTTTTCCAGAGATAATTTTGCACATATTTGGACAAATAAGTAGATCTTCCCTTCTTCCTCCCTCCCACCTTCCCTTCCTTTGCAAAACATGAGAGCATATAATTGCTTTTGTCACTTAACAGTATCTAGCAGAGAATATTCCAAATCTGAATATATATTCTTCGGTCTCCTTTTGTCAGCTGTCTTTACACTTTCTTTTCATTGTCATGCAAAAGCTTTTAACTTTTCTGTGGTAAAATTTTCTTTTGTGGTTTCTGTTTTTTGTGTCATATTTAGATTGGTTTTTCCCACTTTGAGATGATACGAAATTTCTCCCATGGCTGATCCTAGCTGGTTCTTTTGTCGTTTTATTTTTCATCTTTAAATCCTTGATCCATCATGAATTTTTGTTTTGTTACAAGGTGTGATGTAAGGATCCAACTTGGTAATTTTTCATCCATTTGTCCCTATTCCATTTCTTAAATACTCAATCTTGTATTAGCCCACTTGAAATAACTCCTAATTTTATTTTGCACTCCCATATGTATTTGAGCCTCTCTGTTTGTGTTATGTGGTACCTGCTGTTTTTATTATTGTAGCTGTATACTCTACTCTGTTTTAATAATTGTTGGGCTGCTCTAACTTCATTATTCTTACAAAAATATATTTGCTATTTTTGCTCATGAACAAAATGAGCAAAGTTGATTTGAATCAACTTGTCTAATTTTAAAAAGTGCTATTAGTATTTTATTATGTTAAATTTGCAGACAAATTAGGGTGAATCAGCATCTCTGTTGAGTTTTCCTACTTACATGATGGTATGCATTTCTGTTTTTTCTAATTTACAAATAGATTTTGATTTCTGTATATTAATTTTGTGTCTGTCTACCTTACTGAATTCTGTGATTGCTTGTAATGGTTTTTCAGTTCATTGACTTAGGTTTTCTGCATACGTATATAAGCAGATAACTGAAAAAGAATAACAGCAATAATAATAATGCCATGTCCTCCCCTCCAGCTCTCATAGTTTCACATTCTTTCTCTGATCTATTGCACTTCCAGGAAAATGTTAAATAACAGTGGTGAGAGTGGATGCCTTGTGTTGTGCCGGGCTTGAATGGGAATGCCACCAGTGCTGGCTTTGGGTGTATCCATGTGGAGGAAGAATCCATCTATTCCTATTTAACAGAATTTCTATCAAAATGATGTTAAATGTTGTCAAGTGCCTTCCAAGGTTTCTCCTTAGACCCGGGCTGCAGGTCCACCAGTGTGCCCCAGCTAGCCCAAGACGGCCCCTCCCTGGCAGCTCCTGGGGGAGCCAGTGCAGCACTTAAGGGGTGCCTGGTAGTTATTATGGTCTCTGTACCAGGGTGCTTTGCTTTCAGCTGCAGGAAGCAGACAAGCCCATGTAACTGGCTCAAATAAAAGGAGATGTGTTATTCTCACAGACTAGGAAACTCAGAGTAGGCAGCTCCTGGGTCTCCGAAGCCCCTCCAGGAACCTTCCCTGTGTCTCTGGGGCTGTATCTGCAGTCTCAGGGCAGCCTGTAAAGTATCGCTGTTTTTCATTTCTTTAAAAAATCGAATGTAATGTCCCATAAGTGTTCGTTTTTAGTGGCTACATATGACTCCATCATGTTTCTGTACCCACTTTACTAAGCCTTCACTCTGCTTTGGACATTACATGACTTCCAAGCTTGTACTGGGTTTTGTTGTTGCGAGTTTGGGCGGTTTTGAGTTCAGAACACTCAGTGTGCACTCTGTGGCCACTGCCTTTCTCAGGTCAGCAAGAATTTCACTTTTGGTTCCAGCTCATCCAGAAGTTCTACTGAAAGCCCAGAGTGGGTGTGAGAACCCAACAAAGGAGAGGGTGCAGGGCTGTGGGGAACTGCAGGGGGTGCACTGCGCACAGACTGCTTGGGGGCTCTAACTCTGCGCTGGGACCAAGGGGTGTGGGGACACGCATTTTCAGTGTGTCTGAGTTCTTGGGGCTCCCACTTCCCTGTCTGTACCTCAGGGATGAGTGACAGTAGAGGGTGTGAATGCGCTCATGAGGCATGGGCACACATCCCCCAGCCCATGGCTTCCTCTTCTCATTCAGTCCTCTCTAGAACCTCACCAGGTAGGTCCAATTACTGGCTTCTCGATGAAAAAGTGCAAACAGAAAGGTTGTGTGGCCAGTAAGCACTTACATATTTATCGCCTTCTCGCATGGAGAGGAGGACCCCGAGGCACAAAGCTGGTGGTCAACCCTGAGCTCTCAGCCGCTTGCCCGCTGGGGGAACTGGCTGGACCCAGTTAGCCAGGCCACACTTCCTGCGCTCCGGTCCAAGAATGCAGGGGAGGGAGCGGGCAAGGTGGCAGGCCCAAGGGACCTGCGCTGGGATTTCCGTTGTGGAAACCCCAGGCAGCCCCTGCACCAGCGGGAGGGCGCAGCAGGGATCGGAGATCGGCTTGTTCCTCCTTGCCCTGCCTGGGACAGTCCCGGCCTGGGGGCACTGAGAAGTGTGGAAGTTCCAGGAGAGACAAAAAGGCCTGGCCCAGCGCCTGCGGGCAGAGCAGAGTGTGCAGGCGGCCGCAGCTCTGCCGCAACTTCCCTGAGCCGCCCCAAGCCTTTAAGCCTAGGTCAGCCGCTGACCTGGCGGTGCCCGGCCTCTGCCCGACCGCTGCACCTCCTACCGCAGGCTCAGTACTTCCCGCACCATGCCTTTCTGGGCTGCCAGGCATCTGAAGAGGAGCAGGCGTCTGCCCAGGGGTAAGTGGGCAGCCAGAGTCAAGAGCAGGCGAGGGGACACCAGGCCAGAGGATGATTAACCCTTGAAGGACAAGTGGCATTTGGTGGTTCTAAGCTAGTTAAGAGAAATGAGTGAGGACAGGAAGACACACTTGGACCCTGCCCAGGCTCAGCCTGGTGCATCCTGGTAGGGATGGGCAGGGAGGCCTCCCTGGGGACTGCAGGAAAGCCCAGCCTGTGGCTACTGAGCACCTGAAATGTAGGTGGTCCAAAGTAAGATGAGCTGTTAGTACAAAACAAACACCAGATTTTGAAAGACTTAGTCACATATGTATAATCGTATATATTATATATATCAGTAAGTTTTGATTAAGTGTTGAAGTGAATGATAGTATTTTGGATGTACTGGGATAAATAAAATTATTCAAAATAATTTTACCTATTTTTTACTTTTTAATGTAGCTACTTAAACATTTACAATCGTAGATGTGGCTCAAATTATATTTCCATTGGACCACACTGTTCCAGACAGTTGTGTCCCCACACTTGGCCTTCACCTGTGGGAATCCAGCTGTTTGAGGCCTTCCCTGGAGCTTCCCACTCGCCTGGGCAGCCAGTAGAACGGTGGTGGGCATCTACTGCAAATCATACATTGCAGCCCGTGTCACCTTTAAATAGTGACTTCTTTTATTTTTTAAACATTTTCTGTAAATCCTGGTAGGGGCAGGCAAATTCAGAGATCATTTGATTAATTACATCAGACTGACAACTTTTCACCTGTCATAGAATGAGTCCGATGGGCTACAGTGGTTTACAAGATGCTTTCCATGTATATCATGTACTGTTTTTTCTGTTATTGTGAAATTTTTATGTAGAAAAGTTGAAAACTAGGAGTTCTGGTCCTGGAACACCTGCAGAGTCTGCTCCATTATGGAGCCGCCTCCTCTCCCCCAAAGTCACTTGTGTGGGTGGGAAAAGAGACCCACAAAAGAAAGTTCTTCAATTGAGGAGCTCAGAGGGGAAGGACGCAGATCTGGAAACAAGAAAAACTGGGCTAGGGTCCTGGCTCCATCACCCAGGGGCTGGTCCCCTTGAACAAGCTGAGGTAGCAGAGCAGGGATGGGAGCCAGACTGCCTGAGGTCATAGTTCACTGGTTGTACAGCTTGGGCCTGTTTCTAAACATCTCTGGGCCTCAGTTTCCTTTCCTTAATTTGTTTATTTTATATTGAGGTATTATTGACACAAACATTATATTAGTTTGATAATGATTCGATATTTGTTTATATTGTAAAATGATCACATCAAGTCTAGTTAACATTAGTCACCATACATAGTTACAGAATTTTTTTTCTTGTGATGAGAAGTTTTAAGATCAATTCTCTTAGCAGCTTTCCAATATGCAATGCAGTATTATTAACTACAGTTACCATGCTGTACAATACACCCCCATGACTATTTTATAATTGGAAGTTTGTATCTTTTGACTCCCTTTACCCATTTGCCTACTTCCTCCTCCCCACACCCCATTTTCCCCCTGCCTCTGGGAACCACCAATCTGTTCTTTGAGATGGGTTTTTGTTTGTTTGTTTTTTAGATTCTATATATACAAGTGAGAATGTACAGTATTTGTCTTTCTCTGTCTGACTTATTTTACTAAGCATAATGCCCTCAAGGTCCATCCATGTTGTTGCTTATAGCAAGATTTCATTATATTTTATGGCTGAATAATATTTCATTGTATATATACCACATTTTCTTTATCCATTCATCTATCAATGGACATGTAGATTGCTTCCATATCTTGGCTATTGTGTATAGATAGTCCTGAAATAAACATGGGGGTACATATATATTTTTGAGTTCGTGTTTTTGCTTTCTTCAGATAAATACCCAGAGGTTGACTTGCTGGATGATATGGTAGTTCTATTTTTAATTTCTTGAGAAACCTCAGTGCTGTTTTCCATAGTGGCTGTACCAATTTACAATCACACTAGTAATGAACAAGGGTTCCCTTTATTCCACATCCTTTCTAATATTGTTACCTTGTCTTTTTGATGATAGCCATTCTAACAAGTGTGAAGTGGTATCTCATTGTGGTTTTGATTTGCATTTCCCTGATGATTAGTGATGTTGAGCATTTTGTCATGTACCTGTTGGCTATCCCTATATCTTCTTTGAAAAAATGCCTCTTCTGCCCAGTTTTTAATATGATTGTTTGTTTTCTTGCTGTTGAGTTGTACGAGGTGTGATAAAAAACTACAATGAATGCTTAAATTAAAAAAAAATATTACAGTATAAGACACATTGCCACTAACCCTCTCAATATACTCTCCCTCACTTAGAACACATTTATCCCATAGTTCCTGCCACTTTCCGAAGCAGTTCTGGAAGTTCTCTTTTGTGAGTGTCTTTAGTTGCATTGTCCTGACTGCCTCCATGTTCTGAATTGATTCAAAATGTTTACCTTTCATGGTCATTTTGACTTTGGGGAAGAGCCAGAAGTTGCATGATGCCAGATCCATAAGGTGAATGAGGACACAATATAAAGTTTTTATTTGACGGAAATTGCCATACCAGAAGCAATGTGTGATAATGGAGCCTTTCCGTTGTGATAAAAAAAATACGGTGAATGCTGCTGCCAAGTGCCATCCAATGGAAAGGCAGGGATCTTCAATACAGGAAGCAGCGCATAGAAACTTAGTAACAGTGTCTGACAAGTTTCAACTTGTTCTGTACAGTCAGTCGGGTGTGAGCTATGGTTGAGAGAAGGTGTGTTTTAAAGTGTGACGTAAATCATCCTCCATCATGACAACACTCTGAAAGACACTAAAGACACGAAAGAGGACTTCCAGAACTACTTCAGAAAGTGGCAAGAACGATGGGATAAGTGTGTTCGAAGCGAGGGGGAGTATTTTGAGGGGGATTAATGGCAATGTGTTTTTTACTGTAATAAATTTCTTTTTATTTAAACATTCACCATATTGTTTGATCATACCTCGTATAAGTCGTTTATATACAGAGAGTGCCAAAAACATGTATACACATTTTAAGAAAGGAAAACTGTATTAAAATTGTAATACTCAATATATACCAATAACAAAAGATGAATACAAGTCACGTTTGACTTCTGCAATTACAAGAGGTACTCAAAGTGGTTACCATCAGCGTCCAGACACTTCTGACTACGGCAAACTACTGCTTGAGCAACGCTGACCAAAGTGTCCACTTGCATACTTTCTTTTGGCATCCCTGATATTGTGAATATTAACCTCTTATAAGATATATGATTTGCAAGTATTTTCTCCATCCTGTTCTTAAAATAGGGATAATGACACCACTTCCCATGTGAGTGTTCAAATTTCTAAGGCGCAGCAGTTCATTTTTACCTTAGAGTGTGTGCCAGCCACCTGGGCTTTGCTGCTGCTGTCATCATAGATTCTGTGCATGCCCTCCCATGCCAGGCACTGCTCTGTGTGCTGGAGTTTCTTATAAAACAGACAGGGTGGGGGCGGGTCGAAAATAAAAAGTATAATAAAAATAAAAAGTATAATAAAAATAAAAAGTATAAATAAGCATGTAAATACATAAAACATATATGTACTGGATTGTGATAAGTACTATGGAAAAATTAAGGTCAGGAAGGGGTGTGGGTTGTGGTGGGTGTGATGTGGAGTGAAGTTTAAATAGAGTGGTCAGGAAAGATTCTCCAGGAAGACAACATTTGAGGAAAGACGTGAGAAGGTGAGGGAGCAAATCGTGCCAGTATCTGGGAGAACAGCTTTCCAGGTGACAGCAGGGACAAAGGGAACACAAGTGCAAAGGCCCTAACACAGGCACATGCCTGCTTGTTCGAGAATGACAAAGAGCAAAGAGGAGAGCAGCAATGCAGTCAGAGACGTTGCAGATGGGGGGGGGGGGGGGAGGCATGGAAGACCATTGCAAGGACTTTGCTGAGAGGCGGGCTATTGCAGGCTTTTGAGCAGAGGGTATGAGCTGGTTTGGGTCTCAGCTAGGTCACTGATTTACTCTCCTATCTAAAGTAACACTAGAAAAGGACAGAATATAAGAAACATGTTTTTCAAGCTACTGGACATTAGGCAGTAAAGGACTGACTACTCCAAGAGATGAGGCACAGATGATGTGAGAGCCCTGCACATGCCCCGCTTACAGCCCTGAGAAAGTTTCTGTCTCGGCTGTGAGGCAGGAAGGGGAAAACCAGGTGGACCCCTAGACTCCATGAGTTAAGGAGACAGAGCTTAGAGACTGAGGAGACCAAAACATCTAGAGTATTCAGGATAAAATACAAAGGAGGAAAGAGTTGCTCAAAGAGAAAACTCCCTTGGGAACTCATCACCACATGCGTGTGAGGATATTTCTGATTTTATTAATCTCAGAAAGAACAGCTTTTTGTTTTAGTGACTTTTTCTATGTCTTTCTCTTTGTTTTTCTGGTTAGCAAACTCTTTTTAAGGGCTAGATAGTAAATATTTTAGGTTTTAAGATCATATGGTCTGTGCCACGACTATCTACTCTGCTGTTGTAAAATCGGTAAGCCTCTAGCAAGACTGATTAGGGGGAAAAAAGAAGACACAAATTACCATTATCAGAAATGAAAGAAGTGACATCACTACAGATTCTTCAAATACTAAGAGGATAACAAGGGAATATTACGACAACTTTATACCAATAAATTTGACAACTTAGATGAAATAGGCAAATTCCTTGAAAAATACAAACTACCAAAGCTCACTCAAGACCAAATTATTTATATATATATATATATATATATATATATATATATACATATACATATATATATAATTGAATTTGTTATATAAAGAAAAGAAAACCTTCCCACAAAGAAAAATCTTCACTGATGAAGTCTACCCAACATTTAAGAAAGAATTAATAGCAACTCTACACAAACTCTCCCATAAATATTGAAAAAGAGAGAATACTTACCAGCTTATTGTGTGAGGCCAGCATTACCCTGATGTAAAAACCAGACAAAGACATTATAAGAAAAGAAAATGGCAGACCAATATCCTTAATAAATAAGATGAAAAATTCTAAACAAAATTTTAGCAAATTGAATCCTACAATATATAAAAAGGATAATGCATCATGACCAATTGTGATGCCAAGAATGTAAGGTTGGTTTAACATTTGAAAATCTATCAACATAATTCATCATATTAACAAACTAAAAAAAAAAAAATCATGGGATATCTTAATAGATACAGAAAATGTATTTGACAAAAATCCAACATCCGTTCCTGATAAAAACTCGCAGCAAACTGGGAGTAGAAGAGAACTTCCTCTACTAGAGAAAGGGCATCAACAACAAACCTGCAGCAGATATACTTGATGGTGAATAACTCAATGTTTTTGTCATAAGGTGAAGCACAAGACAGGGACGTCCACTCTCACCACTTCTATTTAACATTGTATCTGAGGCTTTCATCAGTGCAGTTAGACAAGAAAAAGAAATACAAGGCACTCTGATCGGAAAGGAAGAACTAAAACGGTCTTAATTTGCAGATGGTACAATCGTCTATGTAGATGCACTGACAAGTCGATGAAGAAAGGATAGTCTGTTCAACAAATGGTACTGGAACAACTGGACAACCATGTACAAAAAGATGAACTTCAATCCATATCTTGTACCATATACAAAAACTAACTCATCGACCTAAATGAAAATCCTAAAACTATGAAAATTCTAGAAGAAAATATAGGAGAAAACTTTCATAACCTTGGTTTAGGAAAGATTTCTTAGATACGAAACCAGAAGCATATTCAATAAAAGAAAAAAATGGTACATTGGGCTTTATCAAAATTAAAAACTTTTGCTCTTGGAAATACACTGTTTATACAATGAAAAGAAAGGGCACAGACTGGGAGAAATATTTGCAAAGCATATATCTGATAGAGGACTTGTATCCAAAATATGTAAAGAACTCTCAAAACTCAATAATGAAAAAAATGAACAACTCATTTAAAAAATGGACAAAAGATTTCAACAGATATTTCACTGAAAAGATACACGGATGGCACTATCAGCCCCATCCCAGTGGGCCGCCTCATTTGTGGGAGGTAGCAGGGCCATGGGGTGCGTCAGAGCCCACAGCCCAGAGCTGGAGACTTTGAATCCCTGACTGTACTATGTGTTAACTGCGTGAGTTCAGACAAGTTCCTTAATCACTCTGTGCTTCAGTTTCCTCCATCTATAAAATGCAAATAGTAATAGTACCTCTCTCAAAGTCACTGTGAAGATTAAAGTATCCTAGGAGCAAAGGTGTATCTGTCAGCTTTGTTCATTTGAGTGTCTGCAGCATCTAGAAGAGTCCCAGGCAGGTACCAAACACTCAGTAAGCACCTATTCCTGTCTGGTCTCCATCCTGGGGCTGCGGCTCCAGCAAGGACTGTCCTGGGTGTCACAGTTCTCCCCACTGCCATCCTGCCCCCTTGGTAACACGGGTCCCAGGATTCACCCCACCAGCAGACTGTCCTGGGAGCTTAGGAAGTACATGGGGAAGTTACATATTATGGGATGTTCGGGGTGCATAAAGACAAGGTCATTCTTGAGAATCTCTTAAATTGCTTATGAAGTGCAGTATAAATGATTTTATATACATCCCAAAGACTAATTCATTCACACATGAAAGATTAGTTCGTTTACAAATGAAAATGTGAGTTCCACTGGAGCTACTGGAGGGAAAAGTCAGTTTACAAACAACTGTCTGAGCTTTCCCCTCCTTCCACCTTTAGAGAAGGAGCCAATGCCTAGCTGTGAGCAGGGACAGGTGCAGAATCCTGTCCCCAGGTGTTTACTCTGGGTCCTGAACTTCAAACTGGCCCCAGGTGTTTACTCTGGGTCCTGAACTTCAAACTGGCATGCTTTTTTTTTTTGTTTCTAATATGTGCCCCAGGATGATTTTAATGATTTCTGATTTGATATGGAAAAATAACAAGACTAAGGGAGAAAAGGGAAACAGATGGTGCCCCAAAGACAGACTTGTGAGGTGTGGAGGGATGGGCTGCATGATAAGAAGCCACAGCGGCTGTTGCTGAAAGGTGTTGGAGCGAGGGCTTTCCCAGCCCAGGTAGTACAGAGCTAACCGTGTGGGGGCTGCAGAGAGTGCTGTGGGGGAAGGGCACCGCTGTCTGCACAGGGGCCCTGCAGTAAGCCTGTGTCTCCCTGTCTTACAGGTGGTGCCGGGGAGCGGGAGAAGGTGCCGGCCCAGCCCGAGGCGCTCCTGCTCATGGCCAGCTCCCAGCGCGACATGGAGGACTGGGTACAGGCCCTCCGCCGGGTCATCTGGGCCCCGTTTGGTGGAGGTACTGCCCGTAGCCCGCACACTCACCCTGTAGAACCCTTGCCTCCAGGTAATCATGCCCCTCCCCCACAAGGGCCTGCAGGTCTTCTCTGCTCAGGACTCCCTGGCTGTGCCCTGTGCTGCTGACGGCATTGTCATCCTGTCCTGTACGAGGCCCTCAGGAGCAGCCCCTCAGCTGCACCAAGCCAGCCCTGGCAGGGAAATCAGGGCCACTTTTCAGACACACGCCCTCCTCCACCAAACAGTCCTGTGGCTTTTGCGTACTTGCCTCTCTGCATCCGACCCCTGCCGGAAGCTGGGGGTGTGTGAGGTGGACGGCACATAGGCCAGAAGTGGGCCCTCATGGTGTCATAGCAGATGCCCAGGTACAGCGTCCTTCCTGCTGCAGCCACACAGGGCCCCTAGGCTGCCTACAAAACCCGCTCCCTGTCCCTGATAAGGAAGCTGCGTTCCCATTTACTCACTTCCTCCTTTATTAAAAACACTTACCGATTGGGTGCCTAAAATGTACCTGGTTGTGTGCTAGACGCGAGGAATTCAGTGATAAACAAAGTAGATGATGCCTCCACCCTCCCCTCCCCTCTGTTGTCCTGTGCGAGACAGACAGTCGGCAAGTAAACGTGGCACGTGTTATCCAGTAGTCAGAAGCACAATGGGCAAAATAAAGCTAAGTGGGAGGGCAGAGGGGAAGTTGGGTTACAGTTTGCAGCCTAACCAGCTTAACAGCGTCGCCAGGGGAATGCTGGGGGAAGAGCATTTAGGCAGAGGGACCAGTAAGTACAAAGGCCCTGAGGTGGGATTGTGTGATGGGAACACGGAATCTCAGGAAGGCCAGTGGGTGTGAGGGAGTGAGGACAGGAGAGGAGAGGACCAGAGGCGACAGATGTCACCGAGGCCTTGGGGACACGGTAGGCACTTCAGATTTTGTTCTAAATTGATGGGGCATCAGGGAGGGCTCTGAGCAAGAGACAGATACAACCTGAGTTAGATTTATCTAAGAGGAGCCCTCTGGCTGCCATGTGAGGGACCATAGAGGGACAAGAGTGGATGCAGCAGGCTGGGACAGTCATGGCAAGGCCATAGGGGCATGGGCTGGTGTAGGAGTGGAGGGGACAGTGAAGCATGTCAGCTGTGGATATGTTCTGAAGCTGGAGCTGCGGGTTTTGTCATGGTCTAGACAAGAAGTACGAGAGAGCAAAGATGATTCCCAGCTATGTGGTGCTGTCTCGGTGGGTAGTGTCCTTGTGAAGTCATCGTGAAAACAGCTTTTAGAGGATCACCACCGCTAGGCTGGGGCCACCCACTCCCGCTGAATGTAGAGACCAGGGTCTTTGGGCTGGCTGGGTTCTGACCACAGGAGCCACGCGTGTCCTCTCTGCCCCGACGCAGTGTTTGATTGGTGCCCCAGCCAGGCAGAGGCAGAAGCTCGCCTTTGGGGTCTCACTGCCTGTCTCTAGATCATGCCTGACATGTAGACTGAACCCCTTCCTTCACTCCTCCCCTCACCAGCTCTCCTCTCCCATTCCTGCCTGCAGAGTTCCTGGCCACCTTTCAGAGAACCACCAATCTCTCATGTGGAAGAGTCGACATAACTTTCAAAGTCAGAATTTTTCTCCTGGGCTTCATCAATGGCCTCACACTGTGAGCCATGGCCTCCCTCCCTGTTCTCTGATGGTTGCAGCAGATATGACCCACTGCCCCAATTGAGTGATCTGGAAGGACCCATGCCCACCCAGGGATTTCTGCAGCCTCCACAGGCTTCCGTTGGTACAGGATGGTTGAAAGTGAATGGGTGGATCAGAATAGAGCCCAGAAGCAGACTTCTGTGCAGCTAGACTTTGCTTTATGTCAGGTAGCCCCTTTGAGACCAGGGAAAGCATCACATCATCATGATCTTGGGGTAGAGAAAGATTTTTAAATGAATTACAAAACACATTAACCTTTTAGGAAGAGTTTGACGAAGTGTACTACATAAAATGGAGAGCATCTATTCTTTAAAAGGTTGATTGAGAACATGAAAGGACAAGCTATAGGTTGGGAGAAGGGATTTGCTACACATGCAACCATCAAATGACTTACACCTCAAACTCCTACAAATCAATAAGGCAAAGACAGACAAGCCAGTGCAAACAGGCAACAGACTTGCACAGCACTTCACAAAAGAAGAAACCCCCGTGGCCAGTGAATGTAGGCAGTAGTGCTCAGCCTCCTCCGTGGTCAGAGAAATGCAGAGGAAACCACATGTGATCCTTCTACTCCCCCACCAAGATGGCCAAATGAAAAAGACGGCACGTTCCGAGAGGTGACCTACAGACACTCGCATGTATTGCTCGGGAAGTAGTTGGCAGTATCTGCAAAAGTCAGTGCTCTGCCACCTATGTCCTAGCGCTTCCACTGCTAGGCATGTCCCTCAGACAAATACGTGTGCAGTATGCCAGGAAGTTCATACATGTCAGATGCTCACAGAAGCCTTATTTCTGATGGCCTGATGCCAACTTAGTGTTTAACAACAATACAATGGGTAAGTATATACGCTGCATTCTTACAACAGAAAACTCACAACAGTGAGAGTGCATTAACTACAGCTCTACACAACAACAAGCCTAAATCCTAAAAACATACTGTGGGATCAGGGAAGCCCAATACGTGCTTTGTGATTCCATTTATATAAAGCTGAAAAACAGGGCAGAGGTACACTATATTATATATAGATAGATAATGAGGCAGCAAAAATATAAAGAACACAAAGAAATGAAGGACAGAAAAGTCAGCGTGGTAATCATAGTTACAGAGGATTCATTTTGCAATAATTTGTTCATCTGTACATATATGCTTTAGTACTTTTCTGGATGTGTGCATATTTCACCAAAAAAAAGATAAGGAAGGAAGGGAGGGAGGGAGGGAGGGAGGGAGGGAAGGAAGGAAGGAAGGAAGGAAGAAACTATGGCTCAAAGAATCTAAGTAATTTGTCCAAGACAACAGAGCTAGTGAGGGAGCAGAGCTGAGAGATGAAGGCTGATGTTCTGAGCCCAAAGGCTGTGATTTGTCCCAGCATGCAGGACAGTGTCACCCATGGTCTACTAGCACTCAGTGTACTGGCTCCCCCACCCAAGCATACATCTTACTCTCTTTTCTCCATCTCTGTCTCTATCTCTCTCTTTTCTTTATCTCTCTCTGTCTCTGTCTCTATCTCTATATCATCTCTATCTATCTCTATCTCCATCTCTATCTCTGTAGCTGTCTCTCTTTTCTTTATCTCTGTCTAGCTCATCTCTCTATCTCTCTATCTCTATCTCTGTCTCTCCCTCCCTCTCTCCGTGCTTGCTCAGAACGAGGACCCTTTGCAGAATCCCACACAGAACCCAGATTCGCCGTCCTTCCTTCCCTCCCTCAAACTTCTCAGGCTATGTGCTGTGTGAAGAACTTGCAAGAATTAAAACAGGAACCTTCATCAAAGGCACTTATCTCCTTTCTGCCAGAAGTATAGAGGAAACGCAGAAATCCTGGGGGTTAGCGGCAGACATGTCTGGGCAAGCATGGGCACTCGCAGATGGGCTCAGTCACCCTCTGGAGGTTTCCTGGCAAAGCTGTTATTAGAGTGGGTTCCCCTGGAAAGGAGGCTTAGAGGATCAGTGCTTCTTTCACTATTTAATAATGGACCCCAAGAGACCTTTCAAACATGTTTGTTCTGGCAGAGAGTAGGCCACCTCTGACAGACACAAATGAGCAATGTACCCGCTGCAGTTGGGAGAGAGCCCGGGCATCCCTACAGGGAAAACGGGTAGTCCAGCAGGTCAGGGGAGCCTGTTACTGAGGATGGCCTGCGCAGGGCTGGACCTGACTGGAGTACCTCTTGTCTGGACGTTCATTGATTCATTTCTTCAGTCAGTCATTCACTTGAGACTGTCTTCTAAGTGCTGGGGATACAGCAGTGAACAGGAAATACCAGGTCCCTGTCCGCATGGATTGCGTGTCCTAGTAGAGGAGACAGATAATAAACAAGATAAGTAAGCCTGTTGTCGGTCAGAGGGTAGTGAGCTCAGTGGAGAAAGATGAGGTGGGGAGGGCAAGTGGGAGTGATGGGGGGTCGGAGGTTAGTGACATTTGAGTAAAGGAGATGAAAGGGTGAATTAAACATATTTTTGGGCAGCGAGTTTTGGAGGCAGAGGCAGAAGTATCCATGTTGAACGAGCAGCAAGGAGGCCAGTGTGGCTAGAGCAGAGTCTGTGAAGGCGGAAAGAAGAAGAAACAGGTCAGAGAAGTAATGGGGTGGTAAATAATCAGTAGGACTTTGTGGTCAGAGTAGTGCCTGGTTTTTCCTCTGAGTGAGGTGGTGCTATTTGCAGGTTTGGAACAGGAGTGGCAGAGCCTAACTGAAGTTCTAATGGGATCCCTCTGGCTGCTGTGTTGAGAATAGATGAAAGAAGGCAAGGATGAAACAGGGAGACCAGTTGGGTGCTTCTTACACAATCATGCAGGTGAGAGATGATGGTGGCTTGGCCCATGATGGTATTGATGGTGAGAAATAATTGAATTTTTGATGTATTTTGAAGGTAGATACAGTAGTATTTCCCTGCTGGAATGGAAGAAAGGTGTAAGAGGATAAGAGAAGTCAAGGATAATTCCAAAATGTTTTGATTAAAGCAACTGGAAAGATGGGTTAGCTATTAACCGAGATGAGAAAGACCACAGGAAGTATATTTGTTTGGAAAGAATATCGAGAGTTCACTTTGGGGCTTAGTCTGAGATATGTATGAGACAGAGGTTCAAGTTTGGATGTCAAGCAGGTAGTTAGACATTTAAGTCTAGAGATTAAGAGAGATGACTGGGTTGGAGAAAAAATGTGAGGGCCATCAACACATATTTGGGGTTTGAAGCCATGAGGCTGGATGAGACACCAGCAAGAAAGTGCAGGGAGAACAGAACCAGGGCTGAGTCTTGACTACTCCCCAGTAAAAAGTCAGGGAGCAGATGAGGAGGCAGCAGAAGGGCCTGGGAAGAAGGACCAGAGAGGGAGAGGAGCCAGGAACAAGTGGGGTCCCTGAGCTGAGTGGAGAGAGTGTCTAATGAAAAAGGAGCAGGCATCAACTGCAGCATGCACTGCTGATACATCAATCAGAAGAGAACGGACATTGAGCACATTTCATTGGTGACTTGGACAAGGTGGTTTTGGTGGAGAACTGGGGATAGAGGCTGAAAATAGTGGGTATGAGAGAGGATAAGAGGAGGGGAATTGGAGTGTGAACATAGCCAACTCCTTCAAGAAGCTTGCTGTAAGGAAAAGAGAGAAATGGGACAGTAGCTGGAGGGAGAAGTCAGGTAGAGGGTTTTATTTATTCATTTATTTCTTTTAAGTTGAGAGACAAAACAGCAATGCAAAAGACCAGTGGTGCACGAGAGGGAGAGAAGAATTGCTGGAGCATCACTATCTATCATGGATATAGATGCAAAAATGCTCAATAAAATACTAATAAATTGATCCAGCAATATATGAAAGGATTATACACCATGTTCAAATGAGATTTGTCCCCGGAATGCAAGGATGGTTTAACATCTGAAAATCAATTAATGTGATCCATCAATAGAATAAAAGACAAAAGCCACATGATCATCTCAGTAGACTCAGAAAAAGTATTTGATGCAATTCAGACCCTTTCATGATAAGAACACTCAATGGTTTAGGGATAGAAAGAACTTCCTGCTAAAGGGCGTGTACAAAAACCCCACAGATAACATCATACTTAATGGAGAAAGATTGGATGCTTTTCCTCTAAGATCAGGAACAAAACAAGGATTTTCACCTTCACCATTTCTAATTCAGCATTGTACTAGTTACTCATAGTCAGAGCAATTAGTCAAGAAATTCAAGTAAAATTTGGAAAGAAGTAAAAGTATCTTTTTTTCATAGATGACATGATCTTGTATACGGAAAAATCTTAAGAAATCTACTAGGAAACTATTAGAACTTTAAAAAATTCATCAAGATTGCAGGATAAAAGGTCCATATACACTAATCAATTGCATTTCAATACAGTAGCAATGAGCAAACTGGAAATAAAATCAAGAAAACTTCATTTACTGTAACATCCAAAAGAATAAATTAGGAATAAATTTAATAAAAAAATACAAAACTGATACTCTGAAAATGACAAAAATTGATGAAAGAGATTAAAAAAGACCTAAATAAATGGAAAGTCATCGCAGGTTCATGGATCTGAAGACTTGATATTGTGAACAAGACAGCACTCCCCAGTGGATCTCTGGACTTCGTACCCAGCTCCAGAAACAAGGTTCTGGGAGGCCCTGTCAGGCAGCACCTCCTAGCCAGCTCTCTGTGAGAGGGGAAAGAGGGGAGTCACAGGTACCCAGGGCTGCCCGGCTTGCATGGGTGAGTTCTTGCCTGGTTACCTGGAGAGACCTGCAAGCCCTCGAAGGTGGCTGTTCTGTGCATAGGAGGGTGCTTAGCAAAGCCGGTTGTATTGAAGTGTGAGAAGAGGCAGAGTGAGAACAGGTTTCAGTATCAGGGTGTGGTCTGGGTGTAATCTGGTTCTTCCCCTTGCTTGCTTTGTGACCCTAGACATGCCATTTGTCCTGTCTGTGTCCTAGTTTGCAAAATGGGAATAAGAACATCTTTGCAGGATTGTCATGAAAATTAAAAGAGAAAACGGGTGCAAAATGGTCAGCAGGCTTTTAGTACTAAATAGTCCTTATTTATTCAACTAGCATCTGCCATGTACAAGCAGGAGACAGGCAGGGAAGAAAAGAGATCAGACAAAGCTTTCATCCTACTCCCCGAGACAGGCAATAACAAGGAAAGTACATCATGAAGCATAGAGCAGTGGTTCTGAAACATTTGCTAGCGTCAGAATCACCCAGAGGAAGGCTTGTAAAAATAGACTGCTGGCTCCACCCACAGAGTTTCCAACTCACTTGGGTGGAGCCGTAGAATTTGTATTTCTAAGTACTGCTGGTCTGGGACCCACATTTTGAGGACTACTGTTTTAGAAGGTGATGAGTTCTATTGAAAGGAAAAAAATAGAGCCGTTTTAAATACAGTGGTGACAGCGGGCCTAATGAAAGTGACATTCAAACAAATTCTTGAATAAGGCAAGAAAGGGGGTCGGGAGGATGATTCTGGAAATGTGCCAGACTGAGGCAGCCGCTCAGGCAAAAGCAGTGAACATCTGATGTGGTCTTGAACCAGCACCAAGGCAGGTGGGCAGGAGGGAGGGAGGGGCCCAGCCAGAGGGGGCGGGGCCTGGTGGCTGAGGCCTAGTGGGCCCGTGTTAGGAGGGTGCTTAGCAAAGCCGGTTGCAGTGAAGTGTGAGAAGAGGCAGAGTGAACACAGGTCTCAGTACCAGCTTTTACTCCTAAGTGCAATGGGGAAGGGAGCACTGCAGCCTTTGAGCTGCGGACTGACGTGATTTGACAGTTTCAGAGGAGCACTCTGACTGCTGACCAGAGGGACAGGGGAAAGCTCAGAGACGCAGACGTAGGAATCCGGCAAGAGACAGCCACTTTCATATGGTGGGGAGTGGTGAGATCGGATTCCAGATCTGTTTTCAAAGCAGGACCCACAAGGTGTGGGTGATGGTGTGAGGGAAAGGGGACAGTGAACATGGACCCCAAGGAGTCTGGCTGAACGCCCGAAGGACAGAGTTGTCATGAACCAAGAGGGGAAGACTCAGCGTGGAGCAGGTTTGGGAGGTCGCGGCAAGACCATAGCTCTGTTTGAACACGTTTGAGTTTGAAATGTCTGTTAGTCATTAAACCCACAGAGATACTGAGTGGGATGCAGGAGTCTGGGGGGCCAGAATTAGCGCTCAATAACCAGTAGCATGGTAACTCCCACCTACGGTCAAGCAAAGCCCAGAAGCTATTTGTCCCAGCCTTATAGGCAGCAGCATGACGTGACAGTCCTGGAGCAGGGAGCCCGGCCTGGGAATGGTGTCCCTGCCCGGAGAGACTGCTGTGTGTTGGGGAGGGGCACGAGGGGCCAGGCAGCAGGCCTGCAGTGGCCATCAGAGCCCCACTGCCTGAGCCCAGCTGTGTGACTCCTACAGGCCCTTGGAGACATTTTCCTCTGACCAATTCTCCTGCCCTCGGGTTCTTCAGAAATCTTGGGAGGGGAGTGTGAAGGGAGGACAAATGCAGCTCCCAGAGGCCACAGAGCAGGACACTCACATGGAGAAATCTCAGCTTCAGGACAACTAGGAGGGACACAAAGCAACCGTGTTAATCCAGCTGGTAGCTGTCTTCATTTGCTGGAGTGGCATCTGTAAACGGAAGCCCTCAAGGCACAATCACGTTCAGAATGCAAGGTCACTGGCCCCAGCCCAGGCTGGCAATGGCGGAGCCTGAGGTCCTAGTGGGCCGCTTCTCCCCAGTGCTGCTTCACTATAGTCCAACTCTTCTGGGACATTCAAGAAGAGTCTTCTTTCCAGTACCCCTGAATGTGACCCAGCAGGCCAGGGGGCCTGGGCCTTTCCTGGTAGTCCTTCCAAAAGAGGAAAGAAAGGACTGTTGCTGACCTGGGTCACTAAGCCAGGAGAAGGGGCATTTGAGTCTGATTCTGGTGCCCTCAACCCATTCTCTTCCGCCCTGATGAGGAACTCCTGCAGGCCTTGGACCCATCTAGGCCCCAGGCTCATAAAGGGCAGATATGGCCTCTCCTGGGCATAGGAATTGGCTCACAGGAGACCTCCTGGTGTCCTATGGTCTGGTTCTCTGGGTCTTCTTCCCTGCACTGTCCCAGGAGTCTGTTGAGCTTGGATCCCCAAGGCAGAGGGAACCCCCCCCCCCACCCGCCACAGTCCCCACTGACAGGACGGCCAGGGAGCCTGGGACTGTTCACCAGGAGAACAGAGGCGGAGGAACAGCTGCCGTACCTTGGGAGAGCCTGGCAAGTCAGTGAGAGTGATTTACAGGGACTGCTCACCAGGGCTTTCTGTACAACTCAGGACAGTAACTTCAACTGCTTTTTACCAACTTTGCTGGACCCTTATATCCTCCTTCCCTCCCAGCATGTGTGATGGGAGTGCCCTATCAGCTTGGCCTGCCAAGCTTCAGCTTTGCTAAGGAGAGCTCAGATCACAGAGCAGAAGAGCTCCTCACAGTCGTGGCGAAGATGAGGCCAGAGCAGAGTGTGTGCCAGTGATGCCACACGATGCCCGGACAACCCAGCCCTAGGACGAAGCTGGGCAGAGGTAGCCACTCACCAGAACAGCTAAGGTTTATTCAGTGTGTCCCCATGCTGAGCTCTGCATCTGGACTGACCTTCACAACAGCCTGATAAAACAAGTCTTGTTATAATCCCCTTACAGGTGAGGAGACTGAGCAGCAGGGAGGCCCAGGTGATCTGTCCAGGTCACAAAGAAGTAGGCAGGAAGCCGACAGTCTAACCTAGGTCTGATGGAGCTTAGAGCCCTAGTGCTGGATGACCAGTCTGTGGGATAGGATGCCAGAAGACCTCCTAGTGTCCTATGGTCCAGTTCTCTGGCCCTCAGATTTTTCCAGGCAGCCTTGGTCCTCTACATCTGGCTGAGGAAAAAGGGAGAGATATAATGCTTGCCATATGCTACTCTTGCCAGGAGTTGTATCAAAATTATATTGTAGAAGGGGTCAGAGAGGCCCAGAGAGGTCGAGCAACTTGCCTAACAGCACGCCGTCGCAGGGCTGGGAGGAGGCAGCCCACCTCCAGCATGAGCCCATCCCTGGATTCTCTCTTGCCAGGTGGGCTTCAGAGTGCCTGAACTGTCTTTCTGGGGGATGGTGCTTGTGGAGAGGCAGTCATGACTGAGAACACAGGCAGTCCCTAAGGTTTTGGACCCAGGTCCTATAGGACACACAGCTCAGAAATAAGGGGCACCCCAGCTGAAGAGGTGCCCTATCACCAGGTACTTGTTTGAGAGGACAGATCCTCAGCCTTTCAGCTCCCTGGCTCTGCCTCAAGAGGGCAATTTCATGACGACCTCTGCACACCAACTCCCAACAAGCCACATGGCTGAAAACAACCCGCAAGGTGTGGTGGGTGTTGTCTGGGCCAGAATGTAACCTGGAACTCATTATGGCAGAACATATCACAGTCCAGAGTCTTCTAAATGGGAGGGAGCTGCAGACTTCCATCCCCGGGGTGGCAGGTGGGGGCTAGGGATGGTTCCAGGTGGAGGGTGGAAGGGATTCCCTAGAGACCAGCAGGTGAGGAAACTGAGGCTGGAGAAGAGAAAGCAAGTCAGCACAGGGGCCCACCTGGGAGAGTCCTACCACCTGAGTAGGTGCCACCACTGAACCTGAGGACCTGTCTCTTTAATGTAGCTAGAGCTACTGAGACCCAATGTGTCCCTGGGCTGTGGGAGCCCCAGGCTTTTCTGGCAGGTTTAGGGCAGGGCATTCCTGGGCTTGTGGCCTGCAAACGTGCCTTCCCACCCCTTCCCATCTTCATATTTACCTGAACTCTGGGAAGGGAAAATACCGAGCCCCCCCGCCCCCCCCCCCCCATACACACCCAGGGTTTGGGAGGACTTCAGCCCCCTCTCCACATGAGTATCAGGGTCAGGCCTAAGGAACCTCATTAGTCCGGGGCACAAAATTTAAGGGGGCACCAAAAACAGTAATCATGATAAATATTTTATTGTAGTAGTTTTTAAAATGCAAATTAATGCCCCCCCCCCCCCCCGTGTTAAATCCACTGTGTTAGTTTCTTACTGCTGCTCTAACAAATTGCCACAAATTTAGCGCCATAAAACAGCGCAAATTTATTCTCTCATAGTTCTGGTCAGAAGTCAGAACTGAGTCTCAGGAGGCTAAAATCAAGGTGTCGGCACACTGGTTCCTTCTGCGGCTCCACCGGAGCTCCTGTGCCCTGCCTCTGCCACCTTCCGGAGGCTGCCCACACTCCTTGGTTGTGGCCTCATTCCCGTCTCTGCTTCCCTCCCTTTATTGTCTCCTCTTGTACAGTTGAACCTTGAACAACATGGGGGTTAGGGACACCGATCCCCATATAATCCAAACTCCGTGTGTAACTTTTAACTCCCCCAGAACTTGATTACTACTAGGCTGCTGTTGACCAGAAGCCTTACCGATAACATAAACAGTCGATTAACACACATTTTGTATGTCATATGTATTATATACTGTAGTCTTATAATAAAGCACTCTAGAGAAAAGAAAATGTTATTAAGCAAATCATAAGGAAAACACACAGTATTTATTGATGAAAATCCATGTGTAAGTGGACTCAGGCAGTTCAAACTGTGTCAAAGATCAACCGTATAGTCAGATTTCCCTCTGCCTGCCTCTTATAAAGCCCACTTGGATAATCCAGAATAATCTTTCCATCCTTAATTTAATCATGCCTACAAAGTCCCTTTTACGAGGTAGGTAACATAGTCACAGGTTCTGGGGATTAGGACATGGGCATCTTTGGGGAGACCTTACTCAGCCTACCACATCCATGATGAATAAAATATCAAAATTTTAAATAAAGAGAGGGTCTGTGGGTGGGATTAGAGTGAGGCACTCACAAAGTCTGTGCAGGTGCAGGGTCAGATCCTGTCTAGTTAAAATTTTGATGTTTTGTTCATCATGGATTTTTTGCATTAATCTGTATTTTTAAAAAATATTGCAAGAAAATATTGATCTCGATTACTGAAGTTTTTGGCACCCTCTTAAAGTTTGCTTCT